>NC_051847.1:78450571-78505872 GCF_002237135.1 Teleopsis dalmanni | reverse complement strand
TAACAAAAACAAGTAAAGAATGGTTTTGCGTATCCTTTTGACAATTAGTAGAAGCCAGAAAGGGGAAAAGGGTAAAACTTTTAAGCCAGTTAAATACAAGAAGCGGTTTGGAGCTTGGGAGAGACAACGACACTCTGATTAAACAAACTAAACGACGTGCGAGAAAAGATTAAAGAGAATTCATTGACATTACACAATCCACCGAACTCTTATTCCCGCTGTTTAAGAACATTTGACTTTCAAAAGAGATACCATCCGACTAGATGGGGATATTGATAGTAAAGCTACCTAAAAATACTTTCGCCCGAACCGGTGTCGGCAATATAAATATCATGCGTGTCGTTATTCAACATCGAGTTCAGCACCGTCCTGTATGTAGTCTTTGTTGATTTTGAAAAAGCGTTTGATTCCATTAAGAGAGAGGCGCAACAGAGACTTGGTAATCCGCAAAAAATAATCAATATAATAAAAAAATGCTATGAAGGTACGAAGTGCAGAGTTCTGCATAATGGTAAGATAAGTCAACCATATATTTCAACAACCAAAGTCAAACAAGGCTGCATTTTATCACCACTACTGTTTATTGTTGTGCTCGATTGGGGTGCTAGAAATGTTTAATTCGCAAAACCTCGGCATCAATTGGAGGCTAGAGTATGCGGACGACATTATACTGCTTTCAGTAAAATTGAAACAATGCCTATAAAAACCAAAAACTTAACTCGCTTTACAATTAATGGGCATCACATCGTAGACACCGAGAGCTTTACTTATTTAGGGAGTATTTTATCGGTTTATGGGGGTGCGAAGAAGGACATCAATAGCCGCATTCAAAAAGCGCGAGTAATGTTTGCTAGGTTGCGCAACATATGCGGGCCCACAATATACGTACCAACACCAAGGTAAAAATTTTTAACGTATGCGTCAAATCGCTATGCCTATATAAATTAAAACCTGCTGACTCCGAAATCAAAAGAAGACTGCAATCATTTATTAATTGATGCCTGCGCAACATATAAGGCATATAGTAGCCTAAAACGATTTCATTTCTTAGATTTACTTAGAAAGCAAATTTTTATTAAATAATAAATTTGATTGGATTTAATTTTGAGCTTAAATATATTTCCATAAACTTGATTTGTTGCGAAAATGGTAGAAATGAAGGACTGTTGGAATGTAATAAAATCTAAAGATAATCCAAAGATAAACGGTACAATCATTTTTTAATAAAATTTAATTAATAATAAAATTTATTTAACGTAGAAATTTATTAAATATTAAAATTTATTTAATATTATAATTTATTTAATATTAAAATTTAATTAATAATAAAATTTATTTTATTAAATATTAAAATTTATATTATATCTATATATTATACCTATATACATTTTTCTTAAGATTCTAAATTTTTTTTTTTAAATTGTGTTTAATAAGAAAGAAATTATTTTATATTTAGAGAAACGCAGTGAGTATAATTATAATGATATGTATAAGTAAGTGTTATCATAATGTTAATCTGTACAATTTTTTTATCTTTATTAGCACACGTGTTATATCTACTTTTATATCTGGAGAAATGTAGTGCGTCACAAAGAAAAGTAAGTTCTTAGTTCCAAATGGCTGTAGAACTTGTAATCTATTTTGTGGATAAGATGTGATTATGAGATGTTGGTTCTGATAAATTTGCATTATAAATTTTTCTCAAATCAACTTTTTCACGCCTTGCAGTTTGTGGATTTCTGCAGTAGTTTCAGTTTAGTTTTTATTTGAACGACGTACGTACCGGGTTCTCGCTTTCAAATTATATATCTTAAATAAATATTAATATAAATGTTAATATAATAAGTGAATAATTAATTATGTCAGATTTCGCGTTTATTATAATTGTACTGTTTATGATTATATTTGGATCTATATGGGTTTTTTGCACTACATGGCCGCTTTGCAAATGTATTTACCGCTGCATTAAACGAGTTTGTTAGTAAAAAATTATAAATTAATAATTTAATTTCATTTCGTGTAAATTAATTAAATATATTAGTGTAATATAGTTTTATAAGTGGTAATTTTAATAGTCTCACTTAATAAATATCTAAACAAAAATAGCAACATAATGTGACATTAAGAAGTAAAAATAATTTTATATCGCTGTGCAATCAAAGTTAATCTATTTCTTCAAATCTTCTATTGACTTACAGATTATAAATTTTGAATGTTAATACATTACAGGAATCTAATAAATATTTAACTCAAATAATTACGTTATAAATAATACATACTATAATGATTATCACATGTTGTTATCAACATCGTGAATAACTTTATCTGATCTTTACATATTATAAATTATACTAGAACCAACTAACTTATATTATGACACATCATTTTTTCCAGAAGGAGATATTAAGTTGTAATAATTGTAGTGGTTATGCATTCTTTGAGCATTGAAAGTAGGATTATTTTTATTGCATATTCCTTATTACTTCAGTATCAAGGTGAGGTATATATTCATATGATTTATAAAGAAATAAAAATCATCGCAATTATTGTTTTTGAATAAATAACGAAAATTGATCATAATCCGAATTAAAAATGCTCTGATTTTGTGTTTTATATACGAGTCCATAGTTCAAATTTGATAGAGTTATATTCTTTGTACTTATACTTGTAGTCTAAAAAATAATTATGGACAACTAAGTCAACAGATGTTTCCATGGACCACTAATAATAAATATTTGGGAAAACTTCAAACACCTGTATGGTCTCCCAAAACTGCATTTGATTGAAAACTTAAATTTTAAACTTTTTTTACTATCATACTCCTATTTATTTGGAATAGATTTTTTGTTATAGGAAATAAAAATTTTAATCAAATATCGTTAATATAAATAGTTGCTTATTCTTTATTGGACTTTCTATATTTCTTTAAATTTTTTTTCTTAATATAATTTATTATATGTTATCTATTTCTATAATAAAGTATAGATTGGTATGTTTAGAGATTTTGATTGTATATTGAAAGCTATTACTTCAGGTACAAAAACCTAAGTAGCATTTATCCAATTTTTGAAATAGATCATTGGAATGGAGTTAAGGATGTCACTCACATTTCATACGGAATTTGTATGAAGATTAGTTATAATAAAACTTATTCCCATTTATATATGAAATATCAGTTGCGTTGTTTCTCCCTTTTTTTCAAAGCCTTAATGTTTTGATGTAGACTTTTCGAGTCCAAAATGTGTATTATAGAACACAGTCTTTCTGATGCTCTTGCATTAGTTTTCATAGTTTTTGATAACTTCTACAATTTGTTTCTTTTTTGTTTTATAAAAACAGCTTTATTTAATAGTTTTTTTTTGTTTTGGATAACAAAATAATTATTACGAAGTCAATTATTATTTTTATAATAAATACATATATATTCATATATATATATATAAGTATTACAAGGTGTAAAGCGGGGTTGTCCATAGTTGTTCTGGAGAAAAATAAAAATACAGTTATAATGTTAAATTTAGTTTTATCAATTTAAACACATTTATTTGGTATACTATATAAATTAAATAATGAAATTTTCCCAAAGTAAACTAAAATAAAATTTGCGTTATTGGGCTTGATTAGAAACATGTGGCGGGCCGCATAAGCATTATCCGTGAGCTGTATGTGAGAAGGAAACTCTGATTCTCTGCATTAAAAACATATAGAAAGTGATAAACTCAGTTTTACTATTTGTAAAAACAGACTTAATATATATGGCTTCATTTATTACATGCTGAATTATATTTATTATGTAATCTATTACATAATGATAATAATGACTAGATTTTTTTTTTAGATCTAGTATAAAAAATATTTTATATAGTGCCTTATAATAAAACATTTTAATGCCGTTCTGATTAAAGACTTGATTTATGTCTCGACAAATAAATACAAAGAAATAGTGAGTTTTAACTTTTTTATTGTCATTTACGTTTACTTCTAGAAACACACGATTAGACATTGCTTCTAATTTGACAGGCACGAGTTTAAACCTGGCACTTGCAGTCCAAATAAATTATATATGGACTATATATATGGAACCATTCTAATAATTAATTAATTTAAGTTAAGAAATTTAAGTCATATTAATGACTTAGTTTCATATGCGGCACACGATCAGAGGTGTAAATTTAGTACCATGGATGTTAAGACTCACAGCATCGGCTGTCAGAGTGGCTATAGTTGAAACCCAAATATATGCATGTAGAATGACTGCATTCATTTCTTTTATTTTGATGTGGAGTTTTATTTTCCAACCAGATGCTGTGACTCAGTGAACAGCAGAGGTGTTAGGTAGGCCACCAAATAGGAAACTGTATTAATAGGTATATATATAACTTCAATTGGTACAAGAGGAGTTCTTTGCCATTTCAATTGGATGTTTATCGACATATTATGCCGATACGTGTGTAAAGAGCAGAGTGGCATAAAACCATCGTGACAGGTAAACACGTTAAATAACTGTCGAAAGTATGTCCTTTGTTAACAGCGTATATCATTACTTGTTAGTTACTTTATAGTATTTATGATTTTACTCATTAATTTATTATGACTGGTCTGTAATTGATCAATAGTGGTATATTAAAAGTATGGTCTTATTATTTACCAATAAAAAAAAATTCGGTTTTTATATTCATGTGTTTATTATGCGCATATGTGTATTCTGTAAGTTCGCATTTTATATGTTGATTTTAACCAAATTTTAAGTCTACTCATATAATAAAATTTGTATGGTTCATTTCAAAAAATAAGTTAAGCCAACATAACATAACATAATGTTGGATTGTTAATATGGATATCAACACAACTGCTCGGAGACCATCTATGGCCAATTGGATATCCCCCTAATGTCAGGGAAGACAAGTTATATTAACCTACCTTATACTAACTGTTATAAAAAATCCATTTTTAGTAGCTTACAGCTACTTCCATTATTAAAAGTGAATAGTTAATAGATTATTCTCATCATCAGACTAAGCAATAATTGACCTAAGATCAGCATAACTTCCCGAGCAGCCTGTAACTATTCAGAGATTGGTGTTGGTAAGTCTGTCAGTTTTCGCAAATAATTTCAGGGCTCCATCATTTATTTTTTAATGGGATCAATCTTGATGTTCCTGAGGATGTCGTTCTGATGTTATTGCTAATGTTAAGCTATATAAAAAATATACGATTGGAAGTATATCAATGTCAGTGAATAAAATAAAATTTTCTATAAGTGTATGGTAAATTTTAACCTTTTAAATTAATTTAAAAGTTTTTATATAAGTATTTTTATAAAATTATTTTCATGCCCAGCTATTTCAATTAATTATTAAAACGTAATCAAAAGCAACAGTAAAGTTCTATTTGTTTTTACATAACTATATTTTATAAGTAAGTCTATATATCACTTAAAAACTTGTTTCTACAACGTCATCAGAGACGTAAATCTATCTAAATAGTGAGTACTTAGAATTGCAGAAAACGTAAACAATATCTGCGTTTCTCAACAAATTCTGTTGTGAAATTTAGAAGTTGCCGGTGTGAATGAGTGTGGGATTTCCATATGTTTCTTCCGGCTCTTGTGAGTAAATCTGCTATGCAAGATTGTTTCTGATATTTATGAATTGTAAATAAAACTGCAATTCTCAGTTGTCAGTTCATTTATTGCTCGTGTCGAGAAAAGTTGGTTTTATTTTCTTAGCAGTTCTCGGCAAGTTTTATTGCGTTTTACCTAAAACTCTATATAAATATAATGACTGACTTTTACAATTCTGGATTTATTTTATTATACATTTGTGCTATTATTTTACAATTTATATTTTTAATACACTGGTGTGTGAGAAGACGACGTCTAAGACAATGTAAAAGTGAAAGTTAGTACATTTCATATATTAAAATGATAGATAATTACTAAATATATTTAATAAATGTATTGCATATCAAATTTGTTAAACAAAATTTATGTGTATAAAATCGTTAAAAAGGCATAGATTCTTATAAATGCCGCATTAAAATATTTGTTATCACATTTCAATACTCTGTGAATAATGCTCTGTATTTGATTGTTTACATTAAAAATATAATTACAACTTTTACAATCTTATTTCAAATAATTAATATAAGTCATAGAATGAGTCAATCGGTTCCAAAAACTTATATTTATGTATCTATTAACACTGAATAAATGAGGTTTGTGAATATGTGCTAAAAGCATCTAAACAATTAATTGTGACGCATTGAAAATGTATTCAAAAAATTGGAGAACTCAAACATCATTGAATAACTCTCCAGTCTGTCGCTTTTGGTCGACTAGAGCGGTCAGAATTATCGGTGTTCTTACGACCTAATTTTTATACAGCATATTCACTCAGTAAAATACACTCTAACTCTGATCATTTTGTTAGAAAAATTTTAGCTCCAAGATCATGTGGCCAAGAAGATTGAAAAACCAACATGTGGTGTGATTGAACCGGGATTGAACCAAATTATTTTTGTGGTCACCAAGACCACTGAAATCTCTAAACTAATTACAAGTATCAGAGTGTCATATAGTTTTGATGTGTATCGTTTGAAGAATGCTACTATTCATAAATAAAACGGTTTTATCATTATATCATTTTATCATTTTTAGTTTTACATATATATATTTATATATGACAGATATATACATTTGAACTTTTTGAGTGATGTCATATTTGAATATGTAAATAAATAATTTACGAACTGCTACATATGCGGCATAAGGCTCAATTTAAGTGTCATTTTGTTAATATATATCTACCAAATAAATATACCATAGACTATTATTTCTTTGAGGATAATTTGCGATTTATTAAAAGTACTCGTATGTAATAAAAAATAATTGATTAACAAAAAAACTAATCGAAATATTGTACCTTCAGTAACGTTCATATTTTAATATTGTCATTCAAAGAAAATGAATTCATCTCATTTATTAATCTCTCATTCATTTTAATTATGTTAAATTATATTAATTATTATTAATGTATTATTTAATATATTAAATTACGCATATTAATGCAAGTCAATACGTCAAATTAACAGTTAATGAAATAAGTGCACCAATCTTATCTACCATGTTAAATTCAAAATGTTAGTAATAACAGATCCATTGAGTAGATACAGTATGGAGCAAGAAACTCAAAATTTACCTGAGGACTTCGTAAATTCAACCTATTCACATGATAATCAAACCGAGATTTTTCATAATAAACCATATATTGCATCTGGTTGGGTTTTAGGAAAACTAATAGTTTTGTGTATCAAATTACTAATTATTTTTTCTATGCATTTAATAGGATTTATTCTAGTTCGACGCTTTCATAAGAGAAAATATAAAGTTGAAAATGAGGATTTAAATAGTAATCAAAATTTAATTACATTACAAAATTATGAACGCAATATTTGTTTTATGTATTCATTCTATTTTAATATAATTTTTATGGTTTATTAATATTTTTAAAATTTCGAAAATTAATTTAAGTTTATAAAACATAAAATTAATATGAAATATGAATTAATCTTATTAATTTCATCAAAATTTTATTACTTTCAGCGCCTGTTGTAGTAACGTCAGCTACACATACTGCACCTGGTGATTATTCAGTTACACAAATGCCTCCGCCAGGTGGTTATCAAACAAATGTAACTGTGCCATCTTATCCCCCTCATCAACAGTAAGTAATAACTAAAT
Organism: Teleopsis dalmanni; assembly: GCF_002237135.1. Classification (NCBI taxonomy): domain Eukaryota; kingdom Metazoa; phylum Arthropoda; class Insecta; order Diptera; family Diopsidae; genus Teleopsis; species Teleopsis dalmanni. The sequence continues at coordinate 78,498,131 of NC_051847.1, read as the reverse complement.
TGTTTATAGACCTACAGTTTTGCATATAGACCTCTATTAGGAGGTCTATATAACAATATGAAAAGTACTTTGCTTAAACATTATATTTTGATTACAGAATGCAACCTCATATGGCTCCTTACCCTCCGATGGCAGCACAAAATTCTGCAATGAATCCACCATCATATGATGTAGCCGTGGCTGGTGCTCGTTATCCAAAGCAATCTGCCTACGAAAAACAAGCGCCATACAATCCAAGTTATACGGCACAATAAAGAGTTGCACAATCAATCTAACATATAAGTTATAGGATTTTATATTCATATTTGTCTCCATGTGTACATTGTCTCCATTAAAACTATCCTGCAAAAATGTGTCTTCAATGGTGTGTTTCCTGTACTAAATGAAATGTGCTACACATTCTTTCATACGAACCAAAGGAATACGATATTGTGTTATTGTGAAATATTATTATTATATATAAATTTTATAAAAATATGTCTGTCTGCACATTTAAATGTTTAAGTAGTGCACTCAGTGAATTAGACATTCAAAGAAGTGAAATGTATTCCGATCTATGCCATACGAAAATAGCACAAATGAATTGCTTCACGAATATCAAAACTCCATTTGATATGTAAACTGCAGAACCCATATGTTTAAACTTAAAAATCAGTTTTAAATAAATCATTAAAAATAGTTATTGTTGTGATCTAATGTAAGATAATACATAAAAAATGAAGTACAGTTTAGTGAATGTATTAATAAATTATTTATATATGCAATTTCTTATTTGTTTTTTGTTAAGTGGACCTACTCAAAAAATGATGAATACATGTACATGAAGTCAGTAATTTTCTTTATATATATATTGTTATGACTTTATACAGTTTTTGCAAATTAAGCTTCTATGCCCTATAAGTTAGAGGTTGATGCCCTATAATTTTCGAGAACTGAATCATCATTAATAATGATCATTTATTAATCATTTATTAATTGATGCCTGCGCAACATATAAGATATATGGTCGCCTACAACGATTTCAAATGCAGAGTTATGGAGAATAACGCACCAAACAAACGTAAACAACGAGATAAGAAGAAAGAAGTATGGTTGGATTAGACACACACTGGGTAAACCTTATGAAGATATCGCGCTTGCTGCAGTTATTTGGAACTCTTAGATGACTAGACGCAGAGAAGGACAGTTCACCAAGAGGCGGATAACTCATTTAACGAAGTAAGAGCAATAGCACAAAATAGATACCAGTGAAAAACTTTTGTGGACTCCCTAAGATATTAATGTAGTATGGAAATAATATACAATACCCATTTTTACTTTAAATGCATTTTGTTTAGAATGGAATATAAACAAAGAGTATATTAAAATATAGAGTCTGCATCACAATCAATTTTGTCGATTGCATTTCGTAACTAGTTGTAGATGCAGTTTTTGACCAAAAACTCAAATTCTCTACTTTTGAAATTGATAGATTTTCTTAGAAAGCATCTGGCAAAATGATTCGCTCAAATTAGTTTTGTTATTATTTACTAATTTGATCAGTGATAAGGGGAATTTATGACTAAAAATGCAAATAAAAAACTCAGTTTATTATATAGCTTTCTTTTACAAACATATCTGCAAATCATTTAAGTTCCATTGTACTCCACCGAACTCATTTTCTTATTAACTATACCATCTCTTTAGTTTGTCAGTTCTCCAAAATAATTGAGAAATGGAATGCATGATAATAGAAATATAACAATATTTTAAAATAATTGTTAGTATAAGTAAAGTACACCAAGTCAACCGTTGTTGAAACGATCAATTTTTCGTTAGAAATGGATGTTAGTAGTTGTCTTAAAACGCGAAAATTCTGATATTCATTGTTTTTTTATCGTGACCAAAGTTTAATCAAATTTTCCCATGGGCTCGCTATGTAATATTTTTAGCGTACAGTACAACAAGAATAGTTTTGTATTTGATGTGACCATGACTGTCTGCATAACATAGCCCATACTGAAAAGTTGCTTTATTTATTTATTTGTAAAAAGGTTAGAGCACAGCATATTGGTTTAAGATTCCTTTAGTTATTTTAATTAAATATGACTTTTTTTGAGAAAGTTTTTTTCTTTTTCAATAATAATTTCCATTTTAAAATTTTTCAATAATGAAAAGACAACTGGGTGTTACGTAAGAACTATTTATTTGCTTTTGACGCATAATTCATTAGAATTATTTTTAATAACACTATCGTTTTTTCTACAATGTTTTATTAGACGTCGGTACATTTTAGATTTAACCCACTTCATTTATATTCGAATTTTACCTCCATGAACTTACACAATGGGTCAATATTGAGTTTAATTCGATTTCTGTTGCTACTTAGTGAATTAATTATGACATCCAAATGAATGAATAGACAGAAGAATATGGGTAGCTCGGTTTGTCTCTATTTGCTGATCGAAAACATATATGATTTATGTGGTTTCCGTAGTTTTTTTTAACTCGTTGAAAATATTTTGAATTCTATTTTTAATTTATATCTTCACCAAACCCATTTATTGTCATTGAATATTCATAGGGGTTTCACAAAATCACCTCAATATATAACGGTATTTTTTTATATGTGTAGGGTACAAAAACAATTTAAAATATGTATATATCTGCACAAACAGTTATTGTTATTAGTTTATAAAAATAAATAGAAATTGAGTTTTTGAAGTGAAATTTATGAAAGATGAATCATGTTGTGATTTAAGCTTAAATTATCTGATTGACTGAGAATATATAATAGGTTATATTAACATTTCACTTAATTTCTAAGAAATTTTGGATAAACGTAAACATTTAATTATAAAGTCTTAAAAGTTGCTTTTCCAGAAAATATTTCTATTTTCGAAAAAATAATGGATTTTCCAATTACTATAATTATAATATATAATTTAAAATAATTTCATAATAAACACATCAAGCTCAGTTTCATATGGCAGTTTCTCTAAACCTGTATGTCAGCTACTCTTAAAATTAAACAAATTTCCGATTAATTGTTGATTACCATTATTTTCATTTACTAACAACTAAAGTGACTTAAACAATTGTTTAAAAAATCTCTCTCAGAATACAGGGAGTGCATTAAAATGCGGTTTACATTTTTCAGAAGTTCAGTTTAGTATATTCTATTTAAAGACTATGTACATTATTTAAGTGCGCGGAATAAACATATGATAATAATAATTTATTAATATTTAATAAAAATAAATAAAAATATATTTTTGTATTAGAATTAGAAAAAGTGATTAAAATGGCTTTTAATTTTCATACATTTTTAACAATGGCCGTTGTAATGGTGATATGTTTTCTACTGTGTTCCTGCCTTTGTAATTACTTAAGCAGAATGGAACATAAAATATATGGGGAAACTTTAAGTTGTAAGTAGAAACGACATAAAAGTAATAAATGAAAAAGATAAATTTTCAAAATAAAAACAGAAACAAATAAAATATTTATTTTTATTAAAAACAACAAATTTCGATTAAATGATAATTTATAAATCCTTTACTTTTACACATAAATGAAACGTGAATATTAGTATATATATACTTCCTTCAATAAGGGGCTGAAACCGAAAAGTTAAGCGATTTGAATGGAGGATGAAAATGTTTGAATTTAAGAGGCATCATTTTTTTGTCCATAATAAATTTAAAAATAAATAGATAATAATTTTTATCGTAGGCACCCCTTCTCAAATTCCTTCCGTTTTCTCTCAAAAAAAAGAATATTTTAAACATTTTTCAAAATCATCTTGCAAAAGACAAAGCTGTTAATAATTCATTAAAATCATTCTTTTTTAAAGCTAAGGAAGAAAATTTTAAAAATTGTGCCTAAGGTAAACCTCTTTATTCATATTTGTCCAAACCTAGGCAATGACAGAGAAAGTACATTATTGCTGGACGTTATTCTATAAGATATTGAAATAATATTAAAATGTATATATTTTAATATATATACATATTTTTTTTTTAATGAATTTTAATGACTATTTGGGATTAAACTATATTTTTTATCTAAGCAAATTCAAAACACAAAATTAGTAACAAATGTACATTGTGACCGAAAGATTTTCGGAAATTCTCATTTAAAATTCGCGCGCTGTATATTTTTCGATATTTTAAGTTTATGTAGTTTGGCAGCACTGTCCTTAATTACTATGCCAAAAATGAGCGCGATCTGTCAGACAGTTCGTTTACGGCAGCTGTTGAAACCAGTTCCCCTCAGTAGTGCGTTGCGAAAAAAACAATGGAAAAAAATATTGAACAAAGAGTTTGCATCAAATTTTGTGTTTCGAACGAAATTTCGTGTGCAGAATCGTTGCGAATGCTACAAAAGGCTTATGGGGAATCAGTTTTATCGAAAACTCAAGTTTATGAGTGGTACAAAGCCTTTCAGGACGGTCGTACGACCGTCGAAGACATGCCGCGTTCTGGACGACCTTCGACCTCTACCACCGACGAAAACATTGAAAAGGCAAAGGAAATCGTGTTCCAAAATCCTCATGTGAGTGTTAGAGAGATAGCACGAGAGCTAGGCATCGGTCGTGAGATGGCTCGTTTGATTTTGGTGGACAATTTGTGTATGCGACGTGTCAACGCTCGGCTTGCTCGCACCGAGCCAACATTATCAACGATTTTAAGGCCAAACATTCAATAAATACCATCGAACAGCCACCGTATTCACCTGATCTTGCACCGTGTGACTTTTTCCTGTTTCCCAAACTCAAATTACCACTCAGAGGAACGCGTTTTGAATCCATAGAAGACGTAAAACAGAATTCGCAGAGGGAACTCAAAGCCATACCGGAAAGCGCCTATAAAAAATGTTTTGATGATTGGAAGAAACGTTGGCATTTGTGTATCGCTTCTAATGGAGCATATTTTGAAGGAGATAAAATAAATATTGATGAAGATTAAGAATTTTGCGTTTTATTTAATTTATTCCGGAAACTTTTCGGTCACAATGTACATGTCAAAGTAATGACTGAAAATATACTTGGAAAGATTATTTCGTTATTTTTGAACAATCTGTGTCTATAAAAAAAAATAAATAATAATTCAAATATAAAATTGAATATTATATATTTTTTACTATTTTTATTTATCACATTTTCAATTATTAAGACAATTACATCAGTCGTCTCTCATTCAGTAAAGCACAGTATTAGACCAATAAACTATTACCTACTTATTAATTAATAAATACATATATAATATACAAAAGATATTTATTTTAAACAGAATAATCTTCATCTAATAAATTTCTATATTGAAAAAATAATTCAATTTTATTTGTACAAAATATAATTTTATTTGCATTTTATGACGTAAATTTTAACGTAAGCTAAGATTCAGTATTCTCTGTAATCGGTTGGGAGTTCCCCTCATATACAAGAATTGTGAAATTATATTTACATTTTTAAAAATAATTACCGTTTTTAAAAAAACATCTAATGAACGTGCATAAAAATTTTTGTTCGTTCATTAATAACTGTCGTATATTGAGTTCGCGTGCTTTAATTAGATAAAATACCCGTAAATACTCGTAAATGAATATTAACTTCCAGTGCAATATATAAAAGTCAGTGCACATATAAAATACGCATTAGTGATTCGTTGATATCTTCAGAGAATATAAAGATGTACGCATATTGTCCACATACTTTGTTGTTTAATTGCTAAAATTTTTTAAATTGCAAGCACTTCATTGAATGAAGGAATGGGAACATTAGATTCGGCGCCTTCCAAAAAGTAACTATTACTCAGAGTATCTCAAAATCTATCAAGCCAACTGAAATATCAAAATTATACAGTTTTGAGTTAATCTATAGAACACAATTGTTGCTACTCTCTAGATGGCGGTATTGTATGTGATATTAACAGGGCAATGCTGACAAAGATCGTTAAAAATCTTTCCCAAGACCTCTGTAAGATCGACCAAAGAACCGTTTGTAGGATTTTAGCTATTTTGGTACAAAAGTCTTTCAAGAAAGGATTTATCATACATAATTTGTGGTAGAAACCTATTTTGGTCCAACATCTTTCGTGGTGAAATCAAAAACAGCTGCTAATCTCTACCCCATGCAAATAAACAAATGAATTTTAATACAAATGTGATGGAAAGCTCCAAGATGTATGTTTCATTATTATTATTATTTATACATAAATAGTTATTAACTGAATTTAACTCATGTCAAGAAAGAAATTTTAATAACAATTGCTGCATTAACATAACAGTGATTAACAAAATTAATTAATTTTAAAATTATTGCTTAAATATCTATAAATAGAAGAATAAATCAATTTAAAATATATATAGATAAATATTAGAATTTAAATATTAAAAATATATATATATTATATATAAATATTTAAAATATATATTTTAAAATTTTTATAAAGACAGTATAGTATCAATATATTTACGTTTGCTTTGTATTAAAAATAAAGTTAAAAATAAAATATTAATTAATTGATATAAATTATATATAAATATAAATTATATAAATTATATTGATTAATTATTAATTTTAATTTTTATGTATTTTATTTTATATAAAAAAATATTAGTACACGAAAAACACAAAGAAAATCTTAACTGACAATCGAAAGATCTGATCAATAGCAGATTTTTTATTTGGTCTTTAGAAAGACCGAAAAGAGCTTTCAGTTTGGCAAAAGACCGTTGCCAGAATACAAAAGATCTTTCAAACGATCTTTCGCCAGATTTTTGATTGTGCTAAGCTGAAAGATTGTTGTTAGAGTTGCTAAGTATAAGTATATGTATTATAAACCACGGAAAAATTTTACAAATAGTGTAACACATTATTCATATGGATCGTTTTTGATATACTACTTCTTTTTTTTAACTAAAGAATTATTTGGGTTGATTCCCTCCTGATAATTTTTATTTTTTGGAGGAACGAAATTTTGCGATATTGGGGATATTTTAGGTTAAGACGTGTTTTGAGTAGTAATTATAAATCGAAAATATAACTCCTTCATACTATACGATTGATTTCATTTTAGTTTTAACGGTCGTTCCTAAAAATTATTCTAGTAATGATAATTAGTTGTTAAATTTTAAAAGTCTTATTTAAATTAAACTTTATGTATCTCATTTTAATATATAAAATAAAATATATAGCAATATATATGTATTTACAAATTATTGTTTACAGAATTTAAAAAATTTTGATTATTTGTGTTAAATTTTAACAATATCGAGCAAGAATATAGCGTTTTCAAAAATATTTGTTAAAATTAATATGTGTAAAATTTATGAAACATAATTTTAATTAAAAATATTAAAATGAACAGTTAAGAATTATTGCCATTAAATATTTATATCTTTATTTGTATTCAGCTCCAGTAATAGTAACATCAGCTTCACACACAGCACCTTATGGTTATCCAACTATGGAAATGTCACCAAATGTTTCCACTGTACATCAACAACCGTAAGTACTAATATTTTTTTATTAATAATATAATAATTAATTTGAACGTTAATTTCTTCTCAAGATCACATGTGGCAATTCCAATGCAAATACATTCGAATGGAATGCAACAACAATCAATGTAAGTATTAAGTAATATATATGTAATATATTAGAGATAATATATAGAAAATAATGAAATTTCTTATTTCAGTATGAATCCATTTCAATCAACACTCGGTCAAAATTATGCCATGAATCCACCTTCGTATGATGCAGCAATGGCTGCATCATCAGGTCCACCCGCTCAAATGCGATACTAAAGTTTGAAATGAAACATAATATGAGTTATATTCATAAACTAATTCAGTAATTTGTGATATTTAGTTTCACATGTAATTTATTTATTTAAATTTTTTATTATGACCATAAGTCCATTTACAAGCTATGTTTAAAAATATTTTCCAGTCAATAAATAAAATAAAATTAGAATAAAATTAGAAATAAGTTTTTATATATCGGCCATGCTTTCACAAATGGGACGACTTTTGACCTCATCATCATAGAAGCTCCTTTTTTGATAATATATATAGTAATATCAATGGTGATACTACTAAGAGTGGTATCCTTCTTGATACTAAGAATGAGTATTTATTACTTTTATTATTATTTATTATTGCCATTATTATAAATTTTTTAATAAAATATATTAAATATTTTCTTGGAAAATTTTATATGTATAAATGATGAACAATATCGTATATATTTAAAGCATTAATGAAAAAATTATATTAAAAACAAAAAAAAATTGTTGGTACTTAAAGTAATAAAATATTGTATAATATAATAAATGTGTATATAAAAGTTATATATATATAATGTGAATATATAATAGTAGAGATAATATATATTAATTGTTTATTGTACTTAAAATTAAAAAAAATAGAATATCATAGAATTTAAGATATTGTGTAAGTTAAAATTATAAGTATAAAACTCTACATTATAAAGCTTTTATTATTGTGAATTAAGAATTACATTATTAATGTAAATAAATATATATATTATAAAATTTACCGCAACTATGTATAATTTTTTTTATTACTTAACATTTATTTTAATATAAATGTCACTATAATATAAACTATATATTTTTTAATATATATTTAACAAATATTTAACAAATAATTATCATAAGCGTCTTATTTAAGTCTAAGTTGGCAACAAACAAATGAATAGATCTATAGTACAACTGAAAACAGGGTTTCTCGAAAGAACCACTGAACTAACTCAATAATAGAATCATCATTTTAAGAAATTCTGGTCAAATCCGTCTCAGACACGACGTCAGTGTAAGTGACAATAAGTCTAAAGCAGTTTTTGCCGACCAAGTTCTCTTGGGTTAGACAAGTAACAGCACCATTTAACATCAACCAGCATTATTGAAATGTTAAGGGAAAGTTGTGACAAAAATATAATAGATACTGACGCCAACTATAACTATAGCAATATCATTATTAAAATCAATAGCAGCTTATTTAACAAATTATATTGTAAAAGTTAGTATTCGACACAAAACTATTCGGTTTATGAGAGAAAATATATATACATATCGTGAATAAAATTTCTTTTAAACTTATACATCAATTTCTAATAAATTTCTAATAAATAATAATAATATAAAAATTATTCATTTAATGAATTAATTATAGCATAAAATTATGAAAATTTTAATAAATTATTGATTATTTCATTTAATTGAAAAATTAAGTTTTGTTTTTGATAAGAAAGTTTTAAGAAGTAATATAATATAAACGTAAATATATTTATAAAAATGTACTGCATTTACATATATAAGAACTATTTTATAAAGAAAAATTTATATAAGGAAAAATCGCAACATAAAAAGAAGGAAAAACGTCAATATATATTATGTAAGGAATGAGAAGAATGTCCCGATAAATAGAACTCGATATTCTCATTGACGTTGTAAACATTCTAAATATCCTTGAAGTTTTTGTAAATTGCAAGAGTACTTATTTAAATGTCAGTGCACATTTTGCACTTCGATAAATGGAAAGATAGGTTATTTGTGCCAATTTTATTTTTTTATACGAGTTTTAAAGTTAATTTGTATCTTTTTATTTACAAAGAAATGAAGTGAAAGAAATCCAAACAAGTTTGTAACTCTGACAAGAAATAAACAATGTTTGACGTCAACGTACTGAGGATACTTACAAAAAGAAAGTAATTTATTAAAATGGAATTTGTTACAATAGAAGTGAATGGAAATGGTAAATGTTAAGTTGAAGTAGATTTTTTGGATTTTAATATTTAAATAAATTTTCGTTTTATTCAAAAATGCTGAATTATTTGTTTTAATATAATATAATAATAATAATATAATTATTATAATAATTACACAAACTGGCCGGGAAAGGATCAGCCACACTGATGATGGGGCCGGAACCTTTTTGTGGACTAAAACATAGTACGCTCCTTCTCTCATAAAAATAAAGGACAACCAGAATAAAAAGAATTACTGGGATAATATACAGGATTAACACAATCCAAATCACTTATTGGTACGTAGAACAATAAGAGATACCAGGATTGTATGAACCTATCAAAAGAAAAACTCATTACAGGAATTCTAACAGGACACTGTAAACTAAAATACCATCTTACGAGACTGGGTATACATACGGATGCAAACTGTAGATTATGTAAAGAGCATGAGGAGTTGGCTACACATGTGCTGTTAGAATGTCCTGCGCTAATGCACATATGGAATAGGCTCCTGGGAATGTATATTCTTACGGAAGAGGCAATAAAACTCTGTAAAATAGGTTCCATACTAGTTTTTATTGATGCAACAGGGCTTAGAATATAGATTATAATGAATTATTTAAATCTTCTTAGAATTAGTTTTCTTTACTAAAAATTAACAATCATGTAATGCTTTAATTAAATAATGTGGAGAGTCTTATGTGGAAAATTTATAATTTTTAACACTTTAATTTAATTAATTAATTAATTTAATTGATTTTTATGAGAGTTTAAAATTTAGTTTCTTTCTTTGACTAAAGAAACTAAATACTTAATATAATCCATTGTTTGCAATAGATATGTATTTTGAACAATAGTAAATTACAACAATAAGATTTTATTTTTTATTAATTATTTGTGTTTTTGGCTGACCATAGAGCTGTTTCAAGTATTGCCAAATACCCATGATCAGTGGTGTTGGAATAATTCCTTATATTTATTTATTCGAAAAAAATTTTTTTTGAGACTAGAAATATCAAGGGTACAACTTGTGCCCTGTCAAACTTGAAGCTTAGAGTCAGCGTTCATTAGCTAACTGATCCAAAGTCGTACTTGACTTTTATGTTCGAACATGGAGTTTTTTGTTGATTTGCTGTACAATTTCAGTAACAAATTTACTTCCTGTGTTATATTAGAATGAAATCATTCACCAGCTGTGGAATAATTGAATTAATTACTAATATTTTTCTTTTAATTGTAATACTATTCTTTTTCTTATGTATTTTTTTTTGTGTCAATATGTACTATTCTTTTCTTTTGCATTCTATGTTTTGTAATTTTCTAATTATTAAATTATAGTCCTTGGCTTAGTTTTGGAAGAAAAGTTCTGTTATCAATATAGCCAATGTTATCATTTTAAATACATATTCTTGTCTACTAAATTTTAGAGTTCAGATACAATCTTCTATATTTTGTGTCAATCATTTCCGCGTTTATATGTTATTGTTTCTACCTAACTTTTTTCCTAACTTTTGTTCTCTAACGTAGAACAAAAAAAATTTCTTCTACGTATTTTATTTAAAACAATTGCAAAGCAGATCAGCTGGCCAGACGGGGTGCTTTAGGAAACCACTCGGAACATTGAAACAATCTGGGCATTTCGTTGACATCATGCAAATTGGTATTGAGTTTTTCCTGTGTCGAACTTTTTAAGAAAAGATGGGAAGATTCCGCGATATATAGGCACCTGTATGCAATATGGCCACATACCAACAAAAGAAAATCCAACTCTCTCATAGAGATTCCCCGCAGAGATATCAGTCTTGTAGTAGGTTTACTAACAGGTCATTGTATTTTAGGTACTTATGCTAGGAGACTAAATCTCCCCTTCAACTATGTTTGCCGCAACTGTGGTGACGATGATGAAAGTGCCTCCCACCTGCTTTGTTTTTGTCCGGCATATGCGTGGGCCGCTTTAACATTCTACGGTCTTTCTTTTTTGAGGATCTTGGCGAATTTCGAGACCTCCCTTTAAATAGCATCACAAGCTTTGTCAAAGGTTCTAGATGGTTTTAGCCCTTGAGTTTTTAATAATAATGTAGCACAATGGGCCTATGGGCCTAAGTGGATCTCCTTGATATCGCCGGTATAACCTAATCTAACATATTTTATTTAAAATAATCATCTTACGACATTTTGATATTTATACGCTTAATGTGATATATAATTTTCTTCAGGTGTGTGAATCCAAAGGTTTTTCTAAGCACGTATGTAACGTATCGAAGTTAAAATTAAAATAAAATAAATTGTTTCTCTTTTAATTGTTTTTAATTTCATTACTTTTAAAAACTTTTTATTTATTTATTTATTATGTTTGGTTAAACTTAAATATTTTTTTTAAGTGCTAAAGTTTATTTTACGATTTCTGAGTTGTGCTGTTTGTACTTCCATTGAGGTTTAGGTTGAAACATGTTGTGATAGAGGCAAATACCACAAATTACAAAATTGTATTGTTGTGGTAAGGAAAAAGTTTTGGTTGCATTTCCAAAACAACTTCAGCTGTGTTCTAAAAAAGTTTTTAAAACTATGAAAATTGGATTTTGTATGTCTTAGCAACTAACAAGCAATTAGGAAAGCAACAAATAACATGTAAGTCAAATATAAAAAGTTTCAATATTCAGAAAAATTTAAAATTCAATATTGTATCCTTAATGAATTCGGATACATTCATACAGATTCATTATTTCTTATCAAGGTTTTAGTGAATACAGTATGCACCCATAATGCACGCAATATTCAGAAGATAAGAACTTAATCGTTGTTAGAGACTATTTATAACATGAGATTAAAGTGAAATAATATACATAAAAATGAAGTTAATGAAGATAAAAGGCTTCAATGTTAAGATTATTGCGTCCTTTTTTGTGTTCCTAGTTCTGTAGCACTATTTTAGTAACATGAACCTATCACAACTTTTATGGGATCATATCTTTTCCCTGAACCCATTCAACTACTTCTTAGGAATGAATGGATGCTTAAGGCTTGATGTAGAATTATATAGTATAGAACGTTTAGCAACCGCTGAACGTGTTAAAATTGTTTAGACCTACTCTGATATTATGTTAAAATTTCTGATTCTGTAGTAGGTACGAATGTCTTCGATTTACATTCTCTATACTTATGTGATTCACATTTCGTTTGGTGGATGTGTAATGCAACAAACTCTGTCATATCTCAGGCAGTGAAAAATCACAAGTAACTGTCGATTTATCATTGTCTTCACAAATCGTCGGCGAAGGTTTGTCACAAACTGAATATTTTAATTACTACAGTCACTACAGATAAAATTGAGAGTACCGACCACATAATTAGAGACTATAAGAGATTCGTAAATACTAGACAAAATCTAGAGTTACTAATTGGTGAAGCCAACCCTTTTACTATGGTATTGCAGATATTGGCAAACATTGAAGAGCGGAGCATTTACAAGTGCATAATCTCTAGAACAATAAACATTGTTAAAGCGGACGAAATACTTAGTGCACAATCGGAATGAAAGCACGCCAAGTGCTTTTCTAACCTGCCCTGGGAAGGAATGCCTTAACTGGTCGTACTGAAGAGATTTCCAGGATTTTGAGGTGAGAATATGAGGAATATTTAGTCAGTCATATTTAGGAATATTTAGTCATATTTAGTTAGTCGGCATGTATGACTTATTGAGTAGTGCATGAATCGGGCATGGAAATGTTACGGGCCATTTGTATTTTTGGAAGATTTTTTTCTACAGGTTCGACCCCAAAAAAAGCATTACAGTCACATGTTTATCAATTTTTTTTTGCCATATGCATGTGAAAGATATATTCTTTAAAAGTGTTGATCATTAAGACCATATGATATATAATAACAAAATCAGGGATTGTAAAAATCGAGTTTGTACTGTTCATAAAACATATGTGTAACTATTGGATAGATAGTAGTGCCAACTAAATAGTTTGCTTATTTAAATCAAAGTAGTTACGTTCCACATATTATTTCACTAGCAGTTTATTAATATTAAAATCACTATAATTCAGTAACTTCCTAACACATGAAATCGTATATTCAAAATAAGATACAAATAGAGTTAATAAAAATATATGTAACAATAGCTTTATTTGATGAGTGTAGCACGTTTCAAATTATTCGCCATTTTTTGGGAAATGTTTTCCATGGAACAGTGATGGGAAAATCTGTTTATTTTTTTCGAAATGTGTAAAATGCACGTCGCTAATGCAACTAACGTTGTCACATAACCGAATATTATGTCGCAACTGCTGTGAAGGATTTAAATTTTCATGTCGGTTTTTATAGTAGAGAACAAGACATCTTCCTTCCTGAAAATAATTTAATACGTGCACAACAACATTTTCACAAAACTCTTCTTTTGCTTTTATTCCCATTATCCCCAGTAAAATATCTCAACATCCTTTTTTTATGTACGGATACAGCGAAAATGTTGTATACAGATTTGAGTTTCATTGCAGAAAAAATCGGTTTAGAATCCAGTTGATTGATAATAAAAAAATAGTTTGGAGTATTTTAACAAAAGCATTGGCATCAAATTACGAGTCTGTAACATTCGACAAAAATGACAACTGAATCCAATGAAAATTTATTCAAATCGTGCAGAAATGAAGTTCAAACAATTTATTTTTCAATATACTTCAATAGATTGAGAATTCAATAAAAAGCTAAAATATTTGATATATTAAATATATATTCTAGTTTACAAAATATTTTTTCTTGTCTCAAAAGCTTAGACATAAATTCCAATACGTTTTTATAAGTGAATTCGAATAAATTTTATAAGAAATATTTTAATAAATTTTAATTTTTGATTCGAATATGTCATTGGGTTTTAATACAAATTGGTTAAGCTTTGGTTAGATTACAGTGGTCACTTTGTACAATAAACTCACGTGGTAATAGCCCGTTGTGATACTTATAAAACGATATTCACATGCCCGACCACTAAAAAAGGTATAAGAACCAAAATAGTCAGTGCGAATTAGATGGAACGATGAGCTATATAAGCTATACCGTGATATGAACATAGTAAAGTGCATAAAAATTCAACGGCTTTGCTGACTTGATCATGCCGTGTGAATGGAAGAAAATATTTCGACTACAAAAATGTTTGATTCGAAACCCGCTGGTGGAAAAGAAGTCTGTATTTTCGGTGGAAGGACCGAATAACTAACAATATGAAGGCACTCGGTACTATCAACTGTCGACAGCAAGCCACTGATCGGGCTGGCTGGTGAAAGCTATTGAACGTAGCTATTGAACATTTGTTAGAGAAATAAGGTGTTATATATATGTGTAATATGGCAAGACTTCCCAGCTACCGCGCTGCGGAAATCAACAGAAGTCATATTATAAAAGGCGTTCTCAATATCGACGAAACAATCTATCACAAAGCCTATCTTGGTGAATTCATGTTCGATTATGCCCATCAGATTTTGGAGAACAATGTAACAGAATACACTGCGTTGATAAAATTTTTGTGATACGAGTATAAAGAGAACCTTAACAGAATTTTCTTTCAAATCTTAGTTTCATTATTCTTTGTGGACTCTTCGGTGTAAATGATATTATATTAATAAGATGGAAAGTTTAAGCGAGGGATCTTTCCTTGCGCTGGGAAAAAAACGATTCTCAAACATTTGTTATCTATTTATTATTACTTTTTGGGGTTAGTGAACAGATTCTGATTTGCAAATTGTGTTAACTTGGTATAATCATGATATTTTAACTGAATCATGGAGGACGTGCATATTTAGCGGAGACTAGTTGCTGGTTAAGAAAATATATATTCTTGATTAAACCAAAAATAATAATATAACATATACGGCAAAATCAAATTTCATGTCATTTATTATTATTAATAAAAAAAATATTATTAATTACTTACAAAAATAGTGCTGTATAAGCTCATTATAATAATACAATATGCTATTTACTTCAGTATCGAGCGATTTTATATAAAAATGATTAAAGTAGGAAAGTTGTTAAATGAGTTTTAATACATTGAATTGTACTAGAATAATATCTGAGGGTATTTGATATCATGCCATTATGGTTCCTGAAAAAATATATTAATAATTTAGATTAGAAGATTCTACTATTTATAGCTGTCATCTTATAACTTCTTTTAACGTTAAGAAAATTTATATAAAAAGTTTATGTAACGAAATTGAAGTAGGCATACTTTCCTATATGCATAATATGTTTTCATAAAGTTGATGTTAATTATATTATAACAGCCTAATAAGTTGAACTTAATTTAAAAAATTACTTCGAGGAGATATTCAAAAACTTGCTGCATTAAGGAAATGGGATTGTTCTTGAATCTATTGAGTTGCTTGAAAAGTAAATTTCGATTTTTAGAAGAAAGGACCTTATTGTATTTTTCGCCAACTTTACACTTATATCCCATAATTATTCTATATCTTGACAGTTGATAAAGCAAGCCATGCTTGCAAAAAATGTGATGTATTCTGCGCAGCATAAGTGCTACCCTGAAAATCTATTCTGAATTGCCCGTTTTCATAATGGTAAAGGGAAGCTAGAAGAGGTGATGTGCTCTGTTATATGGAATGACAAATGAAAGCTATAATAACTGCTAGCATACCTAATGATATCAACAAATTGAACGATTTGTAGACTGTCCAGATCTTTGCTCTGCTAAACTCCTTAATATATTTTTTATGATATGATATGTTCTCTTTAATATTCTTTTATAGTATATATTCTTTGTTTATAGGCCCGTTACCGAAAATAATAATTTCTATAGCGTCTGGTACTACAAACTTTTACAATTTTTTATGTCTTACTAATAACTGTTTCTTAACTGATAAGCATTCATATCATTTTACTTCTGATATATTCAAACCGCTGAAAAGACCCCGTTTTTCGATTTTTATTTATGCTTTCAACGTAAAATTTGCTGTGGTTGAAATGACAGGTTGGAAAATTATAACTATGACAACACCTGCTATAAGATTGCTGACTCAAATCAGCAATGATATAAAATGCGTTATCAAATCCCAGAATGGGTAGATACATGTAATTAGGATATTTTGTCCTTACTTTACCACATTTAATACACAGAAGCAAATCAGACGTATTAATGTTAATATCTGTTTCTACATGGCACTGTTGTGTCTACGTCCAGACTTGGTCAGAACGAGGCATTGGCCATATTCTTAATCTTTTTACTACACATTATTACGAGGATTTGTGGATTCAAAACGGATTTCTTAGCTAATTGAAGAGGATTGGGTTCTATGGGGTTTCTAGTAATACTATTTAAGAGATACGAATTCATATAATAGAATCCAGCTACATTAAATATTTTTCAAATATTGTTGGAGTATTGATAATAAGTAATATTTTGTGATTTCCAAGAAATCTGTTCGAAACTTCTATACAAAAAAATAGATGGTATTCTATATTTATATCCATAACAGAATTCCTGTTTATGAGAATATTTATTGATAAATTAACAATTCATGCCCAAAATATCCTCTATGTTTTGTAGCAAATAACATTTTACTGGTTTAATGTAATTTTTATATTAGTTCAAAGCACAATATACGGTCTCAGTACGAATAAAGGCTTTTATATCAAAATCACGTTAATGATATTGAGGTAAAGAATATGTTTCTATAAGAAATTTTTCTTAGTAATTGTTTTGCACTTTTATTTAAAGACAGGTTATATGCAGTCCTAAATGATTTTCTTAAAATGAATATTTACTGAATGCAGTTCTTAAACGAAATATCGTTTTATGGGCATGTAAGAATTGAAAGGTTATCGAAGAGTGATACGTATTACACTAAATCTAAAATACTTAAAATCGCATCAATGTACAAACTTATTAACTCATAAATAAATCGCAATACTACGTACAAAGCTTTATTGAAAAATTTATTCAGCTGTAGATTTAACTCTGAGTGAAAAGGAATACTCTCAAGCGTTGATAATTCAGTCTCGAATCTTTCTTAGTTAAGAAATTCTAGAAAATCAATCCTTCAGGTACAATTATAAAATTTCTTTCTACTAATATAGATATAGAAATTTACACGTTCCTACATCGCACAAAATATAGCCCAAATCATTGAAATACATTTGCAAAAGTAACGAGAAAACTTCTCAATACTTTTTCTGAATGGAAAATCAAAAGAATCTCGTTGCTATGTAATTCCGTTTCAGGATTTAAATAGAAAAATCGTTACGTAGACCGCAAAAGGAATGAGGAATTTCAATTTATGTGGCAAACTGAAATGTGACTACGATGTTCAGATATTATGGCATGGCTTTAGGTTTCAATGAAGCATGCATATTGTACCCCAAATAGGAAGAGTACATGCAAGCGGATTGCTTTGCTTCTTAAATAGTGTAACGCTACATGGCGTATGAGTAACCTGAATGCATATTTTCTTTTCTGGTTACAGAAGGAACAAGAAGATTAAAACGGATCAACTGGTTTGGGTTTCATTGTATAAGAAAGAAATAGATAGAAATCAAAGCAACTGATGAATTTTTATTATTTCCAGTAGTGATTTGGTTTATAGTCCCATAAGTCACTACAAATTTAAATTTGTACATAATAGTATGCTGGGTAATATGTATTTGTTAGCTTCTCGGTTATCCATTGTTCGATATTAATTCTTTTTTGTACTTATCAAAAAATCTGTAAAATTTTTTTAATACTATTATTGGTATCAGTAATTTATGTATAATGAGAAATTCATTTGCAAATTTATTAGCTCTAAAGATTGAGGAAAAAGATGAGGGGAAAAATACAACATGGTAATAAGAGCTTTTAAAAAGGCAGTGCATTATATAACTTCAATTTAATATTTTTAATTAATCAAACCAATAATACTGATTACAATCCAAAGAAAAAGAATTATGCATTTGTTTAATTAATTAATGTATATGAAAAATAAATCTTTTTTAAAAATAAGATAATGTTAAAATATTGACAAAATTAAGATAAATTTAGATTCTTATCGCATTATATACTCAACTAAATATATTAATCATAATCTTCAGGGTAGCTGACGAAAACTACAACAATTTTTACACCGATCTAGCTGTCAAACCAATAATCACAGAAAAACATTCGACAATCTAACAAAAATAGTCCACATCGCCGCCAACTACACCATCAAAAAATTCTGTAGTATTGCATATAGAGTAGGTATCATATATAACTAAATCTCCAGATTTAAAACATTTTGGTTATCATTTATTCCGATCACTATAATAGTTTTTAGAAGGTTGAGCCTTGCTCCAGATGAGGCAGTTAAAAATTACCTGACACAATTTGGTATCAGCATGGAATAAATAATTTGAGTGTGGTATTATGCTACTGCAAGAAAGATGGCAAAAGGTACTGGACGAGAATGCAGAACGTAATATCATATATAATTTAATTCTCTTCTCTATAAGAAAATCGTCTTTGATTTTTATAAAAAAAAAATGAAATCACTTTTCAAACAGCTTTATAAGGTCAGGCAGTCTTACCTGGCTTGATGAAATGTAATTAAACTATCTAGAAACTAAACTAAGCCATACGGAACTCCATTGAACATATCTGCAATACGACTCAAATTTTTTGCCGCATGATAACTGTATTGGTCAATCTAAGATACATCTTCATTATAGTTTCATCGTTTTTTTTTGGTTCATGGCCTTTATTAAAGTATATCAACTCTCAAAAGAACTTCTCACTAGGAATGTACAATTAATATCTCATTGGATACCTCAGTTATGTTATGTATTGTTAAGATGGTTTTTTAAGAAAAGTAGTTTAAAAAGACAATAAATACAAATGTTTTATTTAATGAGTTCTAATTAAATTTTGCAGTAGGTCTGTTACATCTATTTCATATTCTTTTCTTTAAATATTTGCATGTAAACTTTGCGTAAAATTAATTAAATCTTAATCTAATATCGTATTTGACAGTTGTAAGAAAAGTCACTTTGTGAAAGATTTTTTATTAAAAATTATTTCCGAAATATTAAAAATTTTTTAATTTATCGTGATATTATTTCTTACTTCCTTCATTCTCCTTTGGTTTTGAATTCCCACTTCATTTTACTAAAATTTTAACATAATACCGACTTTTTTTTTAATGTCAACCGAACATATTCAATTTATTTTTTCATCTGCAGTTTTTCTATTGCAGCTGAGCCCAACATTTTTTGGATAGTTTTTAATAATTTCATGGAAAATATGAAAACGAAAGGAAAATATTACTTTTCTTGACAAGACGGCATGCTTGAATATGTATAAGTGAAAATGCCAAAAAAATTTATACGAGAAGATGAATGAGGTTTAGGAATTTGTAATATAATATTTTTAATATATAAAAAGAAATATTTCATTTGATTACATTAATATTAAAAATATTATTAAACGATAGTATGATATATTAATACCATGTGATGAGCACATTATTCATGTTATTAATTTTTACCATTTTATTATTATTCTACTCATTAAATATTATTTTGTGTATATGAAATAAATATGTCAAGTAAAATATTTAAAATTAATTTAGTATTCTGTTATTTACTTCATATTGATGCCTTGAACTTTATATAATAATAACTAGATTACTACTTACCGATACGGGACAGTGACAAATCGACAAAATGAGGATAAAATAAGCATGAAATCTGTACAAGACTTCAAATTATTCAAATTATGTGGAAAAACATTATAGATGAATATTTAGTTTAAGGAAAAGTAATATAAATCACTATGTGGTATATATTACAATATATACGTACACTTACGAGCCAACTTTCATAAATGGTATGGTTTTTGACATCATTACCTTCGAAATTTAGCTGACATTTTTTCTCTCTATAATCTATGATTTTTATAAAATAATATGGTTAATGGTAAATATGGTTAATTTTTGGTAAAATTTGTTCAATTTGTACAGAATGACGGCAATACACTATACTGTCCTTTAAATTTTTAAAGGTATCTAGGTATTCTTAGCAGCGTTATTACTCTAAAAATATAAAGTATATAGCAGTGGATCCCAACATTTTTTTGACCAAACATCACTATGATATTTTTGTTTTTACTAGGGACCATAAAGTTTAAGAATAATAAACTGCATATTTATTTAAATATGCTTTTCGCATCTCTGGTATTATGTATAATAAATTGTGTAAGTATATATGTATATTATAAGGCCATTTGAAAATGTGATAAGAATGCCAATATTCAAAATCCCATGGATCCATATAACATAGGAAAAAAATTACAAAATTTTTTCCTGAGATACGGGACTTCTTATTTTATGAAAGGAGCGCATAGAAAAAATTCTGCCAAATCGGTGGTGATGAGGTCATTTTTTGCAAAAATCTGTCCGACCCATATATTTTCGCGATGAAATCATATATCAAATATTACAATTACAATTATGAACATTTTTAATATTCCCTTTTCTGATATACATCAACTAGGCACTCGTTTATTAAAACTTATGTATAATGTCAAAATACAAAAAAAAAAAATTTATTGCTTGAAAAAAGCATATTAGTGAAATCAAATGAATAAGTGATGAACGTATATAAATATAGTTTCAATCCAATGTGAAAGTTGATAATTAATAGAATTTTCATATTGATTTATTTAAAGCATTTGGTATGTCAGTGTTAGCTCGGGAAACTCACCTTATACAATAGTAGGGCTAAAAATTGTCTTCATTGTGAATGTCAAAAGATTTAGATATGGTCTTCCAATATGTTTGTTTTTGGATTCTAAGATATTGTAAAAAGCTTTTATAATTTATTGGATTTACTTTTAAATTCTATATATATGTGTTTAGCTGCTTCTATGAAAAAATAATTATAATGGGATTTTTCGTCAGGAATCTAAATTTCTATCTTGCTATCTAAATATATATTATGTATAATTACATAAGTATATATTGTTATTAGGTATTGATTATTAGATTATAGACAAACACTATACGAAATCCTGTTGTTTTTGCTAAGATTTTAAGATTTTTTGCTAAATAAATATATATAAAGTCAAAATAAATTGGTAATGACTTTAACAATATTAACAATATACTTTAATAATGTTTTCTACAAATTTCAATTACTGTATTAATTGTCAGAGTTGGTTTTTAGAAGGTTTGGGAAGCTTATTAGTTTACATCTCAAGTTTTAAGTTTTCAATTTACCGAGTTTTTGATTCGAAGAAATGCTGTAGAAAATGAAAAAAGAAATGTTGGATGTTAATAGTCGGATTCAGAAACATTGTCTTTATAGAAAGTAGAATAGAAATGTAGAATAGAAAATAGAAATGTAGTTTTATAGGTAGCCTATATATCATTTAAGGCGAAATAAACTTAAGCTTCTAAGAATTTAGAGTTTTAGATAGAGTTCTCTCCGTTTATTGGAGTGCAACATTGTGATTATGATTGATTTTCTGTGTGAAGTAATGAAAATTTAAATATTAAGATTACGCTAAGTTTGAGTTATTTTCTTACTGTGTAAATCATTTGCATTTTCAATTTATAAGCAAAATGACAGAATAAACTTTTTGTATGTTAAAATACATATGCACTTAGTACAAGAAACGTTCATGTCTTATTGGAAAGCAATTTCTGCAATATATTTTAAATATTATAAGACTGACTTGCATAAACCATACAATTTATTTCGCTTTTTTTGGTATTATAATTAAATTTCCAAAGTATATTTAAAATACAAGGAATCACTACTGATAATAGCAAGAAATAAATTCTCTACGTTGATTTGTGGGTAAATGTCACGTAATTTGTGTATCATATATTTTTATAAGAACTTCAAATCTTAATTTAAATAAAAAATTATTTTTAAAATTTATTGTATTATGGAGCATATGTAGTACCTTAAAGCATTCCATAGTATAATCAAGCGCAGAATTTTAAACATTCTGTGTTAGGGAAAATATTTCCAAATTTGTTGTGAAAATATTTGAACTTCGTTATATGAAATTTCGTTATATTCTTTGTGAAAATGCAGCTAAATTATTTTTCCATTTTAATTAAAAAGACCAAATATATTACCAACATATGGGGAAAATGTATGAAACTAAAAGTTTATTTATTCTCTGCCAGTTTGTTTCTAATTAGTAAAGTTTGTGCAGTTGTATGTGACCAAATTAGTAACATTTTTCTTATTATCCTATAGCAAATTTTGATACATGATGTTGGAAAACACATAAATAAACTATATTGTAAAGTAGCTGCACTAACAGCTGCTAGGCAAAAAATTTACTAATATATTGCCCCAGGCCTCATTCATCCATTTTACTTCCATAGGCGCAGTTCAATTAAAAATTTTTGAAAATTTTAAGTTTGTTAAAATTTTATTTTTGGTTTGCGATTGATATTTAATCAATCGATTTTAGAGTGGTTTAATAGAAAACATTAACTTTTTAAATAATAAAAATTCAGTTATTAAAGAATTTTCTAGAATTTTTTATTAATTAAAGTTAAATTTTCTTCTGATTTCCTTATTCAAATGTATGTAAAATTTTCCAAGTGGTTTAGAAACATTTACAGTAGCTTAAGGCAACTAAAATTATTGGATAAAAAATCCTTTTAAAATAAGGACAAATTACTGAAATATTTCGAACTACTTAAAGATGTCAAATCACATCTATTTAAACCCGAATAATTTGGGTTAACATTATTGCCACTTAACTTGTGGTGTTATTTTGCACATTTTTGGCAAATTTTATGCTCAGCAAAAACAAAAAGGAAATATCTGAGCATAAACAAACTCAGTGACATGACCTTCATAAAAAACTACATTGGAATTTCCTCAATATTCTAGGATGATAAAAGGATATGGTTAAGCATTCGGAATAAAGCAGAGCAACTCCAGAAAAATAAATCACAGCACTTAAGAATAAAATACTTATAAATTTGTATCTACAGGCTAATGTATATATATATATAAATGTTGATAGGCATTTGGGTTAAGTTTTGTTAAGTTGTCCCAAAACAAATTGACTGACTTGTTTAGTTTGAACTTTATGTTTATTAGTTTGTGTAGATAAAAAATGGTTTCAAAAGAAACTGCTAAGTTGAGAAACTCTTTCAAATTAGCGAATAATTTACTTTATACAAACAGAAACAGAGGAAGAATGCAAAACGTGAAACTATTCCACTTTTCCACAAATTTATTTTTTAAAATTTTTCTTAGGTGAAAGTCAGGGATTGGTATTAAAACTAAATTCGGGTTTCAATTAGGGTGTAGTAAAAAAAGGTGTTGGAACGAAAATCGGAACTAAAGTCAGAGCTGCATCCAGTTATCCAGTATCTTATTTACCAGATAAAATACCGAATTGTGCAGTAGTTACTTTTATGGCAATTGCGACTATAACAATTACCAGTTCAAATACAATATCGATTCCACACCTTTAGGAGTGCAACCATTCACCACACCGTTTTGGCCTAAACTTACTATTTTTGAGGGTGCACGAAAAGATCAATGCATGTGTTCATGCTCATGTACGCAAAATATACAAGAGATAATACATAAACAACGGAATGTAGATACAAACGACATACCAGTGCCGGAAGTAGTAGCTGAGAAGACAAAACAAGATGAGACTAAGTTTAAAAGCGATGATAAAAACGATTTAGGTACTACTGAATTGAGCAGCGATGGCGGTCTACAAAGATCCGGTACTTTTATCCGGTATTTTTGTTTATATGTCAGCTATAGAATATAGAACTGCGATTTTGATCCACAATTCAACAAATGATCAGAGTCTACACTTGAAATGTATGTGTGTAAAATTTTATTCAAAGAGCTTAAAAGCTGAGGGACTTGTTTAAATTGAAAAAGATAGCAAGGGATTGCAAAATAAATGAAAAAAATATTCTTTTCCGGCACTTTTCCGAAATTGTTATTTCTCATTCAGTCGTCATGCCAAGCATATATTTTGAACGGTTAGAAAGCATCTGTACTAATAAGTTCTTTAGTTCTCTTTTCATTGTAGGCCTTCAAGTATAAATTATCTTCGTGAAACTTTTGGCCTCCTACTTTAAGTATCTTGACCGTATAACCAAAGAGATTGTGACAAGTGTTTATGCATTCACATAAATATATCAAAAACAATTCTTTCTATTTACACTAAAGACATGTTTTACAAAAAAAAGCCAATAGAGATAGATTATAGACAGTTTCATTATGGAATATTAATTTTTATTTTTATTTTTAACATTAATATTTTTTTAATGTATCTGCAGCCGGAGCGGATATGTATGGATGTGTAGACGTAATGTGTAAGGTTATAGTTTTCGGTTTGAGACATCCGCGAGAATACGATAAAGATCAACTATTGAAGAGGCCGTTTATGGATCTCAATCGAAAGTCGCGGAATGAATTTAGGGTGAAGAATGGCAGGTGTTAATGTTATTATTTTGCTCTAAATTCTCCAAATTTTATTTGATATTTCTCGGTTACAAGTTCTTTAAACGATTTTATAATTGATTTGTTACTATTTAAAACTAAAGTCATGTATAGAGTCTGGTTTGAAGTTATAAATACAAATATATAAATTAAAAATTTTATATAAATGCATTTACCATAATCTACTTTAAAAGTGCGATTTATTAAGTTTAATTTTACTGTATTTTATTATTTTAAATACGATTAAAAAATTATTATTACTATTAAATTGTCATTTAAATGATTACATTTACTGTTGCTTTTTAATGTAAATTGACATGAATTTATTGCAATGAATGATTTTTATTTTATTGAATTTTCGTTTAAAATTTTAAAATTCAAAATATTTCATGTCATTTCCAAACCTCAGATATATTCTTTTATCACGATTTTGGTATTAGAATTTTAAAAATGTGGACATGTTTTTGTGGCTTCCGTGAAATATTCGTTGAAGGATTTGATGGTTGAAAAAACATAAATTTATAATAATTCAACTTGAAAATCTTCTTACTTAAATGGATTATTGGCGCGAATGCGTATGACATATGTAAATTAAAAATGATGGAAATAAATTGCATTTTTGATATAAATTTGATTAATAACTTTCTGTAATATTAAAACTCAGAATTCTTTTAATCAATTGACAGCTCGTAAATATATTTTTGCAAAAATTTAGAATTTTATTCTGAAAGCAAATGAAGACTCAATTCACTACTAAAGAAAATTTAATAAAAAACCATTTAACACTTCATGAAGAAGAACTGAATTTTTAATAAACTATGTTTTATGTTTTACAAGTGTAATTGATAGAAATGGATTTAGAGAAATAAAAATATATAAATAAAAATAAAAATAATATCAATTTGGTTAAAAACTATCTGCAATATTTTAATTTGGCACAATTTTATTCGTTTGACAATTCTTAAATATATTTTCGCAGAAGCTCAGAATTTTATTTTCAAAGAGATGTATAAATTAAAATTTATAACCGAAGACTGTTTTTATTTAAAAAAATATATAAATAGTATCATTCATTATCTTCAATATCATTCTATATAATATTAGCTCAAAATTTTTTATTAAAACACATAATTTATATTTACACATCAACATTTTTTTATTGCATGTCAAGTAGTTATTTGTTGGAGCAATATACATATATCAACGATTAATACTATAATTTATATTATTTTAATGATGTTATATATTTATATTGTTATATTTATGTATTTTTTAAATAACTTCTTTTTGAAGTAAAACCATATTACACCTTGTAATCTAACCTTGAGAAAAATATTTAATTAAAATAGTAGCATTTTATTTGTTCCAATATGTCTTGTTCTCTTACATTAATTATCATCTACATTTCCGAAAACCTTTTTCTATATAATTTAAAATTCGGTTTGCCAATGAAGAACTGTAATTGATATAATGGCAGTTTACTTTCATGTTATTCATCGCTTTCAACGCCGTGAAAATGGCTTAGGAAAAACTGAAACCACTTGTTGCTAACGTTATAAGTCATTTACTAAATTAATTTCTTGTTCAATATAAACAAACCAATCCTCTTATATATGAAATCGGCATGAATATATAATGTGAAGAATGTACTGGATGTGATGAGTAAATTTTAATTTCTGTGTCGCTTATATTATAATTTAATTCATTTTCATTGCTTTAATTCTATCAAAATTTAAAATAATAAAGTCGAGTAATTAATATTTTAATTGAAAAATTTTAATTTCAAAACATTTTAATTAATTTTACTGCTTTATTTTAAACAAATTATAAAATAACTAAGTTGAGCAATCAAAATTGCTTAATGAAATATTCGGACATCGTGACGTATGAGTAACTTAATTTTTCATACAGTTGATAAGTGAAGAATGCGAGAAGTGTTTCGAAAATTTGAAGACAAATAAATTGTAGGAGTGTTTTGTTGTTGATCAAAAATATGTTGGTATATACTAAAAGTACATAAATTTATTTTATTTTAATAATAGTATATTAAATTAAAAAAAATAATTTATTTAAGAAAGTATCATAGCAGAAAACAGATCTACAATGAGCTGTATCTGAATTAGTATAACGAAGGCGTTTACTATTTTCGATAAATTAATTATCATAAATTTTCTTGCGAGTAATATTAAATAAACATTGTTTAAATATTATTATTGACATTTACTACTATAAGCTTAGTGTAGCAGATTAAGTAATTATATTTCAAAATAAAAGCAATTAGTATAGTCATTACATGGAGTTGATTGTAGTAACTCAGGTTTTAAACTACAATTGTCTCTATATAATAGAAAGTTTAACAATGGAAAGGTATAAAGATTTGTGTTTTAGTTTATCATTTATAAATACCATAATATTTAACTTCAATTTATTTACAATTTCTTTTTTGACGAATTTAATTTTTTATTTATTAAAATATATTTTGTAGCTTTTCCTAAGGCGATAAAAAAATTTCGGCAAGAATTTGGAAAATTAGTTAAATTTGAATGTGTATATGTTATTATTTTATTTGAATATAATAATTAAGTTTGAAAAAAGTGCACATAAAACAATCAATCATTCAATCAATCACAGAACTTATCTTCAGATTACATAAATCCGTAGCGGATGGAAAATTATTTGGTTAAACAAAAACGTTTGCTGAAAATGTTTTCTTTAACCTGCATACTAATACTTATTCATAAGTCTTTATATAATATTAAATAGAGTACTCTTTAAATAAAAACAAATATTTCAGTACATTTTCAGTATAAATATTGTATGTTAAATATATAAAAGTATTAAAGAAGTAGTAAACAAAATATTTAAATAAGAATGTCTCATGGAATGTAAAATAGCTAAGTTTATTTATAAAAATAAGATTCAAAAATAAAATATAAACTTATTTTATTTCATTAAGAAAAATAAGATTGTAAAATTTAATGCATTTTAATTACAGTGTATTTTATTTTTATAAATATGTGATATATAACATACAGTTTTACGACGGTATAATATTTATTGTCAAATAAAGTTTTTAAATATATTCCTGGACATAATTCATAAAATATAACTGAAATTGTTTGCTGAGATTTATATGTTGCATATCCAAAGCTGTTAATTTTTACAGCACATATAAGGTAGGTCAATAGCGACATTTAACAGATTTATGTTAAACTTAACAGATATTGTATGCGCTGTGCTGTTAACTCTATGTATGTTCCCAATTCTCTTTTCTTATTATTTAGATTTTTAAGAATTTCTTAATGTATTTTAAAAAGTAAGAGTAAATTATATTTACTAAGAATTTATAAAATTCTCATAAAGCTATATAGAAAATTTATTAAGAGAAATTAAACCATAATATATACATTTTTAACTAATATCAGATAATTTTTTTTCATTCATCTGTGAATTATGCATTATTATTTACTTTATGATAACGGCAAGCACCTTTGCTCCTATGTTAAAATGTGCTTCATTCTATTGACACTAGAAAAATCTGGCAATCATTTTTATTGTGAAAGCCCTTGTTTGTTTAAATTATGAAAAAATGGATATCGATAAATACTTCGTAAGTAGAGTTTTTTTAAGCTAAGCTAGAGTATCCATCTATTTTTCGAGATAGCTTAGACGCTGTAATCTTAATAAACTTATTGATGGATTGGAGGAATTGCATATATATTCGAGTTTTTGGTATAGAGAATTTTGAATATTTTCCTTAGGGTACTTGGATCAAAATTACTATACATCACTGTTTCATAATATTCGAAGACTACGGTGCTCGGGCAGTTTAAATGTACAAAAATCTAAACATGTAGATAAATGTACTTTAGCTATTTGAGAGCCATGTATGCTTTATGTTTGATATTAGTTTTGTTTCGTTTTTACAAATACGTATGAAAGCAAACGAATAAACTCAATATATTGTTCGAATATGTTAACATATATTAAAGTTCATTTAGCTTAGTCATTATTAGTACTTCATATCTTATATGTATATGTGCCATATTATTATTTTATTATATGTGCCATATTATCCTTATTATTATATGTTATATATCCTTATTATACATCCTTATTATATTATATTATTATAATAATAAAAAAGACTTTTGTTTTTGACAATTTTGAATTGTGATATATGACATTAAAGCTTCTTTAACTGATTTCAGTCACTGGAAGTTGATAAAAAATGTTTAGAACAAAGTTACAAACATCAAAATCACTTCAGGGTAAAATGAGATGATATTCAAAGAAAATGTCAGTTCAAATCAAAATTTTTCCATGTCATACAATGACAGATTAAAGAGAAGCAAAGATATATACACCTGACTTATTATTTGATTGATACCGTTGAAAGTCAAAAAAGGATTGCAATAATCCTTGAAGCTACGGTTAATGCATTATTTGTTACGTCAACTAGAATTTCATAGGAAAGCAGGGGGGTTAGGATAAAAAGGTCTTTTAATATTTGTTTGTAATTTTCGCTGATTATGTGTTTGTTGGCATATTTGTTCTTATCTGTTTCTTTACTTTTTTTATTTAATATACTATGAAACCGTAAATGATACCTTTCACTTATTATAATCTTTTAACCATTTTCCGTTTGTAGATACCTTTTTTTAAAAATTCCTGGAATTTGAAATTATTTTCTGTGCAATTTTAAAGAACTTTTCCAAAATATACTTTGAATCGACTTAAAAAGTGAAAAAAAACGTTTATACTATTAAATGCTTTAAAGTGTATTTTAATGGAAATTGAATTGAAGTACTTAGGCACACAAAAATAAAAAATGAAAAGAGATATTTCATGGATTTATAAAGATTACTTAGGTTAAATTTGATGTAAATAAAAAAATAAAAGTGAAAATTGTTCTTTTATTTTTTGTTTACAAATGGTTTTGGTTTTCCATTTATTATAAATAAAATATTGAAAAAAAAAACAGAAATATCCAACAAGAAACTCTTGTAAAATGGAAAACTACGAGTATATTTCACAATAAAAAAGTTTTGGTATTAATTGTCAAATTAAATCACTTAGTAAAAAATGAAAAATCCTCACCATTTTTTTTATAAATAAAAAATACAATAATAATATATAATAAATAAAATAATATTTTTTCTTTAATTATTTGGAGGTATACATATTTATATATTTGAACCAACTCTTACTTTAAATTATTATATATTCACTCTTTTAATTTAGTGGTACTCCATCACTCTATTAATATTATTAACTTTAATTATATATTAAATTTCATTTTCTCTCAGAAAAAACTAACTCATTTTGTATAACTTCATTTAAGAGGAGTTAATATTTTATATGATTTATATGAGTTCTTATTCAAAATCAGTTTGCCATTAAAAATACTAGAAAACTCATTGAGTTTTCTGTATGGGTTTTATTCATAACTGCAGTTGGAATCTCATGAGTATCAACTTTAGAGTTGAATGTACTATGATTCTACGGTTGGATAAATGTAAATGCATTTTATAAAAATATTTTTTCACACGTAAAACTTTATGGTAGTTTTTAAATATAATTTATATAGTTTTGAATACAATTAGTATGAAAAGTTTTTGAGAAGTTACATTAAAGAACATGTTTTACTGTTTCCCCTTAATTATGAATTTTTCATTTTTTCATTAATACCAATGAATAGTTAGTCAATAAGTTAATTTTAAGAGAGTGCTCTAGAAAAGTTGCCCTACGGATAAGCTCCTTAGGGCAATAAAATAACAAAACTAAGTAAATGTTTAATATTTTAATTTAAAATACAGTTTGTATTAGTTATTTGTACAATATTGGTGGTTTAGTACAGAATAATTATTAAACCCAATTGCTTTTGAAAGATTGTTACTCTTTTAAGACAGATACTAATATTTGATGCAAAATTAGTACAATATAGACGATCGAAGAAAGAGGATGAGGTATATGTAGTTTTAATAATATTAACTTATAGTATATAAACATTACATAAAATTCGAGTTCGATTCCTGGTACTTGCAGTCTCAAAAATAATTATTTACGAATAATTAAATATAAGAATTATTTCCAAGACCACTGATGAAGGGTATTTGGCAATACTCGAAACAGCTGTATGGTCAGCCAAAAATTCAATTAATTAAAATAATTTAAAAAAAAAATAAATTTTTGTTGTTGTTTCACTTCTGTTCGAAAACCTCTTTATATAAAATTCTTATTTAAAAACTTCAATATATAATTCCAAAATTTTTGTATGTTTGTTGTATATTTTTGTTATGTATTCATTATTAATCATTAGAATTAATTATTAAAATATTGAAAAATGTTATAATTATCTTTGTATATCGTAATCCTGATGATGACTCTTAAGGAGAGTATAGAGTATAATAAAAAATATTAAACGTTTAATTATTTAACAAGTTCCTTCTTGTTCTCCCCAGACATATTAAGAATATATAAACAACAAAACCAATTTGAAAATTCTATTGGAGACGAATTCCATTTTCTTAAGATGCTAGGAAATTCTTTTTTATTATTAAAGCCATTTAAACAGAAGTGAGATTCATTAAATTGTAGTCTCATGGTGTGGTCACCTGTAAATATTTTTTACTGAACATAAATGTTATGCGGACATAAGACCACGTAAAAAAAAATGTGGTTTTATAGCATTGATGAATGGGAATATCATTAACTGCCCAAATGATTATTTATTTGCTAGTTTAAGAGATTTCAATGATTCGAGGTGTAAAGAGCTCATTAAGGTTTTTAGTAGGGAAAAAAATGTCTCTTTAAACAAAAGAAAATGAAAACTGAAACAAATCACAGTCAGCTTTTTTGTATGATAGTTTTCTAATTTGTGTGTTGACTTTTATTCATTATTAAGACATCTGTTAGAATATTTTGTTAATGCAGGGTCTATACATAACAAGGTTCCTGTGATTGTAATAATTACTTCTCCCTTTTTACTAGTATAACTTCACCGTTTTTTTCTGTCTCCGTACACGGTTATATATAAATTTAGATTTCATTATTTTAAGCCTATAAATTTCTACTTTAACTATTAATTACTGAAAACGGGTTCTCAGTACTCCAACCTGCAATAGTTGAAGCCTTAGTCTTGTTTTTTCCTAAGAGGTGGTTTTAGTGCGTTAAAGTGTCACACGGTGGCTTTTGATGCTTTATATCTTCCGGCACTATTAAAAATGTATTATTTAAGTATTTTTTAATAATCATTTATTGTTGCCGCCTGTCAATACTATTATTTGATTTTATCAATTACAAAAATTGTTTAAATGGCGCTATTTAAAAGAAAATTATATACTAAAAGAAAATCCTGTTTTTTCAAACTATTGTACTTTTAAAATAAATTAAAATTTTTAGAACGCATAGAACGTATTAATTATTCTGGATATGTTTAACTCTATTCATTAAATTTTGAGCTCCTAATTTTAATTAAATATCACTCAACCGAAAATATGCTGGATATAAGCATAAATGTTCTGCTGAGGTCATGTTTCGAATTTAATTGAAAAGTTAATAAATTTTTGGAAACATGAGTAATTCACTTTAAATTCTCACAAAATAAATTTAAATTAAAATGACGTATAAAATATCAGTTCAAGGTAAGTATTTTAAAATATGTTTAAATGTTTTCTTAGTACAAATTAATAAAATATATTATTTGCATATGTTGTTTTATGTCATTATTTTGAATAAGTAATTTGATTTTAAAATAATATTTATAAATTTAATGTCAACATTAAATTGATTTAATTCTAGTTAAAGTAAATTTAAAACTATTAGCAGAAAACAATAAAGATATTGTTGTTTAATTATTTTGGTATTTCTAAATTAAGAAAAATATATATCAACAAAATAGACACTCCTTGATACTAGATATTCCTAGAAGTGGTTTCGAGGAGGAATAAGTTTTGCCGAAGAAGGGGTGTTTTAGTCGGTATATTACATATTAATGTTAGAGAGTGGGGCATTCCGAAGACGGTAAATTTGACGGTGCATAAAATATCTCTTCATCACAAAAACTTAAAAAGAAAAATACAAAAAAAAAAAATAGACATAATGTAACATCAACTTGCCCATTAACTTTAAACAATTTATAAGACTATAGCAATATCGAAACTACTCAAAATATTTTACTACAATTTCGAATTTCGATAAGAAAATATTGAATGCAATTGATTAATTTGTTTACCATTGATATATATAAAGGTTAGATATGGTAAGTGTACATAGATTCAACTCTGTCTAGGCTTAAAAAGCACTTTGTATATATGAAAGATAAACTTTTTTTAAAATAATATTGATTTAAATCAATTCTGGCAGGTTTATTATGTTTTATCAGCTGATGAAATTTTTACCATGTGACAATGTTTCTATATCCTTTGATTTCATAAGTAATATTCTGCTTATTGAGTCTCCAAGCATCATTAAACGCATTTAATTTTCTCTTCTTAAGTGAAACTCATAGTGTTTAGTTAATTTGTATTTTAATGTCCATAAGAAATAATTTATAAGAGAGGGTTTAAAAGTTCACATTTAAATAAAAATATTACAACAATTTGTTTCGTGTTATTTGTCTTACAACTATGATTTATAAATATCTGTAAAATTGTGTCCATAGCATATAGATGAATTGTTTTTAAACACAATACACTAAGTAAAGAACACAATTTCTTTTATTAAATCATTAAAATAATTTTTTTTTAATTTTTTCTATTTTTAATATATGGTAATAACAAAATATCATAGCAGACAAATAGTATAGTTTTAAAAGAATATTTGAGACATATAATACTGTGTTCAAAAATTAGAACAAAATTAAGAAAAATTTCGTTAATTTCGTTAAAACGAAAGCTGAAATTATGAGACATTTCAAATGCAGCTATGCATAAGATATATTTTAAGCAAAAGATAAAGTTGGGATAACGAAATAGTGACATTTTTTTAAAATAAATGTCAGTAACAGTTGACTTTAATAAAACCAGGCAAATATTTTGAAAGTAGTGCAAATTTTTTAATTTGAATATAGGGAATAAACTGTAACTGTTTTTAATTTTAAGTAGAGTGAAAAATAATAATTCACATACCTAATAAAGCTAATAAAACAACTGAAAACAACTTTTTTTAGATTTTTAAGATTCGATTTGTAAACAAAAAAAATATAATTTTCTTAATTTGGGGCAGTATGATCATTTTCCAAATTAACTTAATTTTATTTTTACGAAATTAAGAAAATTTGTCTGCCTGAACGTAGTATAAGAGTGTCTAAATCAAAAAAGTATGACATGAATTTAAACTACTTTTAATCTTCTGAACGAATAAGTTTGCATATACCTTAAAATTGATAGCAAATAAAATTATATATATATTTCTTTAATAAATAAAGTTTTACAAAAACTAAAATTCATTTCATAGTATAAAATATTCATATATCTGCTTGAACAATTTTTCTCAATAATTTCAAATATTTAGAAAAGTACAAAAATTTTCCTATATTCATTAGAATAAATAATAATTGAATTTGTTTCAATTTTAAAATAAAAATATATTTCCAAAATATTTTTATTTTTGAGTTTTGTAACTTATTATAAAATATTTTATGGTGTTGTTTCCTTATTTGAATTTTAAAATGTGTAGAAATGTTACAGAATCCATATTTAAGTTTTATTTCATTTGGATGAGAATAAAAACCATAAAACTCTAATAATTTTGTAACGAAAGTTTAAAGATAATAAAGTTCTCCCACATAAATTTAAAAAAAAATAAAAATTATTTTCAGTTAAATTCGATGAGGAAATAAAACACCTGCTTCAGATATAAAAGTCTTGCATTTCTCTAAAAATTGTAGTATATTTTACAACCTTCACATTCGTTCTGGTTTAGTTTAAATGAATTTATCCTCAGAGAAAAGCTAGAGTGGATTAGAATAAACGAAATGATGCATGAAACCATAAACGGAACTTAGGTAAACTGGAAAACGCAGATGTTAAAAATTTTATTGTTGCATTTTCCAAAAATATAAAATTTGTTATCTAAGCTTTTTTATTAAATTATTTATTTCGTATTTGGTATGTAAAAGTATTGTTTTAAAAATAATTTAAAGCAAATATAATAACTTCATTTATAGAATGTTAAATTAAATTTTTATCAATATTTTTAATTAAATTTAATTTAAAAAATAAAGTTTCCCTTCAAAATAGGTGATTATAGGTGAAACGTACAATCCAATAAGAAATGTTATAAAACTACTGCATGATAAAAGATACTTTCATAAAAAACTCAGTAAAAAGCGGATACTATATCCAGAGCATACAAAATATATGCTTATATAATTATTTATAGTATATATATATATATATATATATATATATATATATATATATACATATATATAGTACATAATACATAGTGGTATTTGAGTATTAATCGATTTAGTTTGAAGAATTCTTCATATATGGTAGTTTGTTATTAAACCGAATGGATTGTTTAGATCAGGGCTCTCCAAGTACGGCCCGCGGCTAATGTTTGTCTGGCCCGCGACAAACATCTACTACAATTACGAAAATTTATTTATTTATAGTAAACCAAATAAATAAATTTAAATTGATAAATAAATATTATGAAATTTAATATTATAACTGTATTTTTTTTTGTTAAAAACAATTATGAACGTATGTATTTATTATTGCGACCCTCCAATCTGTATACTGATTTGTATTGGACCACGATCGCATCTGGTCTGGGCTGCCCTGGTTTAGATTATCGCAGCCTTCTAACATAGTTTATGTTTAAAATAGTTTCAGCTAGATATTTTTGACAGTGATCTAAACATAGAAGTTATTTGCATGTAGTGAAGTACAGATTCTATGAATTCCGTTTCATAATAGCTAAGCTGCATAATCTACCTGTGTATAAAGAGGAAGATGACAGAATAAGCTGCGACTACCTCTGGACTACTTCAGAATTCAGCATGAAATCTCTTAATAAAAATGTATTTTTTAACGAAAAATAAACCGACACTAATGTGGCTTCAGTTATGATAAATCAACAACTGATTAATGATTCACATTTAGGCAAGTTCTTCAAAAATATCTAGATTACGCCCGACATATTTAACACATGTTTATAGTTCTTGAACTAAGTTTTGAATGCTTTTATAGAGAAATAATTCACTTTAATTTTTTTAATGTTTTGGAATAACAGTAGGATTAAAAACACCAGTATGTTCCATTTTGATAAATACTACTATTTAATATAACGTAACGCTAGAATATTGTAATATTCAATCAACTAACTCTGTTTACATACATATATCCAATAATATATAGTAACTTTGATAATTACTTTGCGTTCAGAACTTCCGCCAGAGTAGATTTGGAAGTAAAGTTTAAAATAACGCAAGGAGAGGTAGTTATTTGCACTTACGGATCAAAGATGGACAGAAGCACTTGAGCTGGGATCAATACCGTGAACCTTAAGATTTGTAAATCACAATATGTTTGCAACTCTACTTAATTATTTCAGACAGATGGTTTCGCCATTATAAAAGCCTTTTCTCGTTCAACTCTCTTCAAAGAAGGAATTCTATTATCTCACTAACAGTCAGCCGCTATCAAAGCTCTTTTAGTAGTTGGCATCAAATGTTCCTAGGTATAAAAATATAGCAGGAAAGATGAAGGCTGCAAAGATAGTGAAACTTGTTGACTCTGAATAAATAAAAGTCATAGGTGAAAATTGATCACATATGTCTAATATGACATATGATTGGGTTAATATTTTTTCATCACCCAGGTCAAGAGCAATATGGCCTTCACTTATATATAAGGTAATATGATATATCTAAGATATATATAAGTAAATAAGATAATATCGGGTTTTTTGGGAAATGCATGGAACTAAGCTTAACCTATTCTGCTGGAATTCTTGAACATGGTGTTTATTGGCGCACATAGAGAGAACACCAGAAAATATTTCGTAAAATAATAAAAACTTTAATATGCCATGGTGGGTGAGTGAGTGAGTTTAAAGTGTTCGGACGCGTTCTTGTTTGCTCTGCTTTAAAATAGTTCAAATACAGAAAGTGCGGGTCTTTAAATCTAAAATTTTGCAAAATAGCATCCTCTTAGACAGACGCTTAAAATTCCACTGCTTTGTTTGAGCTTGAAAGTGTGTTATAAATTATTTCATACTTTAATATCAATACAAAATTAAACAACAACAGATTGCGCCAAATAGAAAACGTCTAAAATGAGTGTTCAGCGTTCTCCCCCTGAGCGCGAAACTAAACAAGTTATTGAGGGAGTAAGTATGCAAACAAATAAATTTACTAATTCATTGCCGTCTTCTTCTGCACGCAAAAGTGATCTTCTCACAGCGCATGCGCAGTCAAAAACTTTTTCTTGGAGTGCTGAATGTGGATCTTCACTGCCAAATTCTCCATCAACAATTGTTGCACATCAAAACAGCGATGATAAACATGTATCAGAAAAAACGTTGCAGAAAAATGTTTGTATGCAAAAGTTGCTAAATTGCACAACAAAACATAACGAACATGAGTCTATCAGCATTGAAGATAAAAATAATATTCAAAATGCTGCCAAACAAGACAGCGGCAATAAAATTCAGACAGGAATAGATAGATATATTCTTGTAACAAAGCGGAAACGCAGCCCCATGACAAAACCATCTAGTCAAATTTCAAAACTAACAAAATTAGTTGAAAACGGCGCCTCCTTAAATAAAAATAGATTTCAAATCTTATCAACTGATGAAAATAACGAGAATACCGAAAATAATACCAAAAAATACAAACCACCTCCAATTTATCTAAGGGAAAAAAATTCGAACGATCTTTTAAAGAAGATAACATCCATAATAGGTGATAAACATTTCTACGTGATTCCACTCCTGAAGGGAAATGTTAATGAAACAAAAATCCAAATAAATGATGAATTAAATTATAGAAAAATTATAAACTTCTTTGATGCCAATAATAAAAGCTACTACACCTACCAGCTAAAAAGTAGCAAAGGTTTAAGTGTGGTAATAAAAGGTATAGAACACTTCGTACCGGAAGCTGATATAAAAGCAGCCTTAGCAGAAGCCGGATTTGAAGCAAAGTCCATCTTTAATATTAAAAACAAAAATAAAACACCTCAGCCAATATTTAAAGTAGAACTTGAGCCAAACGCAAAAAAACTCGCTAAAGGAGAAGTGCACCCAATTTACAATCTTCGTTATCTTTTACATCGAAGGATAACAGTAGAAGAGCCTTTCAAAAGAAAAGATCCAATACAGTGTACTAACTGTCAAGAATTTGGCCATACTCGAACCTATTGCACCTTACCTAGTGTATGTGTAATATGTGGAGATCTACACAAATCCTCCATATGTCCAAAACCTAAAGAAGATGCAAATGCAAAAAAATGCAGCAATTGCGGCAAAAATCATACTGCAAATTATAGGGGTTGTACCGTATTTGTTGCAGTTAAGCAGAGAACTCTTCCCAAAAATCAATTAAACGCTGTGCCACCCAAAAATTACTACCAAGAACAAATAAACAATACAGAAGCAACAATCTCTCAAGGCAAAAGTTATGCAAATGTATTAAGAGAAAATATTCAACCTCAACAATTGGCAATACCAGCAGTAGATAATTTAGAAGAGACGCTAAAAACACTGATCCAAAGTCTTAATCTTTTTATGTGTAGTATGCAAAGTATGATGCAAGAACTTATAAAAAATCAAACTGCTCTAATGCAAACTCTAATAATGAAAAAATGAGCAACTCCATTAGAATATGTCACTGGAATGCAAACGGTATAAACAACCACAAACTTGAAATTGAATATTTTTTAATTAGTAATGCAATTGATATTATGCTTGTGTCCGAAACACATCTTACTCAAAAAAACGCTTTCAAAATTCCAAATTACTGCTTTTATGACACCAAGCATCCCAAAGGAATGGCTCGAGGAGGTACTGGTATTATAATAAAAAAAAGACTTAAACATTTTGTTTTAGAAGACTTCAGCAAAGATTATCTACAATCGACAGCTATCCGATTTGATGAATATGGAGAAAATATCGTAATAGCTGCAATATATTGTCCACCCAATCACAATATAGAAGTCCAAGACTTCCAAAACTTTTTTAAAACACTCGGTTCTAAATTTCTGGTCGCAGGCGATTAATGCGAAGCACACATTCTGGGGTTCAAGGCTAATAACGCCAAGAGGACGGAAACTTCTAGCAGTTGTGAAAAGTGAAGATCTCAATGTGATTTCAACTGGACACCCAACATACTGGCCTTCTGATCGACAAAAAGTCCCAGATCTTATCGACTTTGGTCTAAGCAAAAATATTAAACCATCAACAATCACCGCATTTCCATTAGTTGAACTGTCATCAGACCACTCACCAACAATAATAACAATGCAAAGTCAACAGAATAGAACTATCCAAACGCAATGTCTAACAAAACATATAAACTGGTTATAATTTCGTAAATATGTTTCTTGTCATATACCTCAACATGCTTCGTTAAAGGTGAATAATGAAATTGATGCTTGTGTTAACCAATTTTCTGAAGTAATCTCAATGGGTGTTGAAGTAGCTTCTATAAGAATTGAAAAAAAAGAACCCAAAAAAATCGGTGTGACAAAAACAATAGAGGGATTATTACAACAAAAGAGAAACGCTAGAAGACTATGGCAACGGCACAGATCCCCAAACAATAAAGTTTTACTAGCTAAATGTGCAAATGAACTCAAATATGCACTAGCGGAAAGACATCAAAAATCCCTAGACAATTTTCTATTCAATTTGGCACCTAATGAACAAACGGATTATTCACTTTGGAAGGCAACAAAGTACCTCAAACAGCCTATCCAGCATGAATCTCCTCTCAGACTAGAAAATGGTGACTGGGCACGAAGTGACTCAGAGAAAGGGGAAATATTTGTAAAACACTTGAAAAATGTATTTACTCCAAATAATGCTTCACAAAATACTTCTTTACCAATTACAAACCTATATCCTTCGAGCAGGCCCCTTATTTTTAAACTAGAAAATATCAATAAAATTATAAAAGATCTCAATGCGAAAAAGGCAGCAGGACCTGATAAAATCTCAGTTACAATGGTGAAACAATTACCACAATGTGCCATTATACATCTCAGGCATTTATTTAACGCTATCTTACGGACAGGATATTATCCCAAACTTTGGAAAATGTCACAAATAACAATGATACCTAAACCTGGAAAGGACAAAACCAAAGTAGAATCCTACAGACCAATTAGCGTCCTTCCAGTATTATCAAAAATATTTGAAAAGCTACTAATAACAAAAATAATGCCAATACTCTCAGCTAACGAAATAATTCCGGAGCATCAATTCGGCTTCAGAGCTAAACACAGTACAACTGAACAAGTGCATCGTATTGTATCATTCGTAAGAAACTCATTTGAAAATAAACAATACTGCACTTCCATATTTATAGATGTAGCCCAAGCGTTTGATAAAGTATGGCACGAAGGCTTAATACATAAAATTACAACTCTCATGCCAGTTAACACTCACCTTTTGTTAAAAAACTACTTAAGCAGAAGAACTTTTATTTTAAAATATAAAGATTTTGTTTCAGAACCCTGTCCTATCAAAGCTGGAGTTCCACAAGGAAGTGTAATAGGTCCGCTATTATATCTGCTGTATACAAGTGATATGCCAACTTCGGAAAACACTTTAACTGCAACATTTGCTGACGATACAGCAATACTAAGTGCACACAAAAACCCCGCAATCGCACAACGCATGCTTCAAGAACATGTTCACCAACTTGAGAAATGGTTATCAGTATGGCGTATCAAAGTCAATGAACAAAAATGTACCCATGTAACATTTGCTCTAAGACCAGGAAACTGTCCCAATATTACAATAAATGAGCAAAAAGTACCTTCAAGCGACAATGTAAAATATTTAGGGATACATCTAGACAGACGTTTAACTTGGAACAAACACATAGAGGCTAAAAAGACACAAATAAATATAAAATTAAGTTCATTGCATTGGCTTATGGGCACGTCATCTAAGCTACCACTTGAATACAAAATTTTGCTATACAAGTCGATAATAAAACCAATATGGAGTTACGGAATTCAACTGTGGGGAACAGCGATGCCATCAAATATTGAAAAACTGCAAAGGCTGCAATCTAAAACCCTAAGAATGATAACAGGTGCACCGTGGTTTCTGAAAAATGCTAACCTTCATAGAGATTTGAGCGTGCCAACAGTAATAGAAGAAGCTGCTCGATGTAGCCGTCAGCATCTCATAAAGTTAGAAGACCATCCTAACCAATTAGCTTACATGCTCCTACTGAACAAAGGCCACAGACGTCTAAAAAAGAAGGACACCATTAACATCTGTTAACCTTCAAAATTTATATTTCATTTAAAATATTATAAATTTTCTTTAATTGAACTGAATGTGATTTCTTGAATTAATTTTAATCTCAATTTTAATTTTAATATTAATTTTCAA
The DNA here is from genome assembly GCF_002237135.1 of Teleopsis dalmanni. NCBI lineage: Eukaryota > Metazoa > Arthropoda > Insecta > Diptera > Diopsidae > Teleopsis > Teleopsis dalmanni. The sequence continues at coordinate 78,456,313 of NC_051847.1, read as the reverse complement.
TTTTATTTTATTAAATAAATTAATGTCTTAATAATTTTTTCCAAATCAATGGCTTAGGAAAAAAAAATAAATTTAGTTTTAAGATTTTATCACTTATTGTTAGTTTCCAAATTGAAAGATTCAATAAATAACGTATGAATTGAAAAAAAAAAAAAAAAAAAAAAAATATGCCATGGACATATCAAGCATACTATATAAATGACAACAATATACTAAAGGAAATAAGGGAATAGAAGAAACGCCAAAGGTGTCCAAGTTAGTCAGACATAATTAAAAAAGATTTTCAGTAAATGTACTTCTCCAGGTAAACCACTGTTTTAGTTGATATAGAGAGAAAAATAAATTAAGCACTGTCGTAATGGAAGTTGCAACTTTATAGACTCAATTTAAAAGTCGGAATTCTTCAAAGTAACTATCATTTTATTTGAAATATCACAGATATAATTGATAATACAGATTTGAATAGTTTAATAATTCCAGAGATTAATTATATTTAATCTCTCCATTTTTATAATTAAACAAAAAAGGTTTAGGGATTGAATTTTTGTAATAGGAATAATTTCATATTACTCAAAAAATATTAAAGTAACAAAAGTAATTAAATACTTCCACTTTAAGTGGAAATATTTTTTCGCATTTAATTTGTTACGACTAACACCAGATTGACCAAATGACTTGTGCCGCAATTTAACACATATAACGCCATTTGCAGCGGTCAAGTGGAAGAATTTACTCAATTTGGTGTGGTATTAAATTTCAATGGCTATTGTGACCCCAGTTGGCTAGTGATGCATACCACCAATCTTGTGTGTGTATAATTAAAACCTTGGAAACATTAGCACTAGTGAAGATATAGTACATAAATATGATTATTCTAAATGGCTTTCATCCGGTTAATCGTATTTAATAGTTCTACTTTACTTTTGGAAAATTTTATTTAACTGAAGTTAATGAGAATTATTAAAATTGTGACTGCATTAATATTAAATTAGCTAATAATTGCTTGAAGTTGTTTTAACTGTGACTTTATACTCTTCAACTGAGCTCTTAAATATAAATCTTTTTATTATAAAAGAGACTTTAATGAGTAATTGAGAAATGTGAACCCATTTTTTATTTGAATTACACAAAAAGAGAAATGTTAATTTATATTAATTTATTAAGCTTTCTTATACCTTTATAAAATGACAACGTTAGTTGTACATGTTTTAATAATTTTAAATAATATTTATAGTTTTCATTTATAGGAAATCCTAACCTTGTAATATAAAACATGATGGGGGAAATTGAATTTAAACAATACCTAAAGGTGTTAATGAACACCGAAACGTTCCACCAATACACAATACGTGTATTCGTATATCCTTTTTAATACCTGAAGTGGTTTGTCGTATCTTCTTACTGAAACTCTATGCTCGTTAAGGAAATCATTTTTAGCATTATAAAGCATTTTATGGTAACGAGAATGTGATTTTAGCATGTAATAGCTTACATAAAAACTTCCCAAAAGGACTCGTTCATAGTCCTTGTTTTGTTTTACTCTTTATAATGTGAGAATTTAACATGTGTGATATAAATTTGTGTGCATGAAAGGTATTTAGTTTCTCTGTTATGCCACAATTTAATTTATTTCTTTATAAATAATTTTTTAAATACTTATATCCTGAAGTTTTTCTCACACCTTTCATTGAATTACATTTAAAATATTTTTTTTTTTTTTGTAATGGATAAAAGTAAAAGTAGGTATTGAGGTCTGTACCTATGAAAATATCTAGGCGAATAAAAAAATATTCGAACTTTATGGTATGTGTTCTCTTTAATAAACTAAGATATTTTATAAAGTATATTTTAATGGCACAGAAGTAATTTTTTTTTTGCCAATGACCTACTAATCATGATGAATATTACTAAATAAAATAAGTTATGCGTTGTGTTTAAAATAAATGTTATGAAAATTATGATATTAGAAAAAAGTTGTTTATTATAGTTTAGAGGTCATTGGAACATAAATGAAAAGTGAATTATTGTCACATTGCATATCTTGTCCAAAATTTTGCTTACCTATATCAAGCAAAATTTATTTTCAGAATCATATACTAAAGTAATAGTCCTACATTGAAAAGAAAGTCGCTGTATATACACTCTTGTCAACTGTATTTATTTCAATAAAAAGAAAATTCCTTAACTTTATGTAAAGAGTTCTCAACAGAACTCAGTTTATTACTGACATGAAGTTGTTATTGTTGTTGTTGTGATTTGAATTAGTGTTATTGCGCACTTTTACTCTATTGTGGCTGGGGGGCTTATCCCTGCCCCACACTAAACTTTAACCATACTAGAATCATTATCATTTATTTATTTTCTAACTGATGACGGACCGTACATCAGCATATCTTCCTGCGCGTCCTGCTTCCACCTCAGGACGCGCAGGTTTGTTAGTCTTAGACGTGAAGTGAAGTCTACAGAATTTCAGTACATTAAAATTAACTGAAGTTAAAGATTCAGATAACTGTATATATCACAAATCAAAAAAAAAAATTTTTGAATTTTTAACAGCTGCACAAAATCCCCGGAATATATAGGTTCTCGATTGCGAACGGTTGTCATCCAATTTGGTACAACTTGACATCGACCTTCCTAATCTAAGCTATATCCAGCGTAGACATGACCTGCTTTATTGTAGATTGTTTTATATAAAATCTGACACAAAAACTTTTTAGACCAGGTTCACTAATCACTTGCACTACAACTGCTTCGAGGTAGATCACGTATAGTTCGATTTGTAACATTTTCGGAACCGTCCTTCTTCAAATATAAAAAATATTTGAAGAAAAAATATCTCCGTACAAGTTTTCTCTGGAAGGCGGCTATAATGAGAGTGTGCTTTCTGATCCTACGCTCAGAAAAATAATTTGGTTGATTTAAATATTTTAGATTTTAACTAAATCTAAGGTTAAAATATCCTTATTCGATTCATCATGTTGGTTCAACCATACCATATGTTGCTTTTGATGTTTTCTTTATCACATGAGATAAAATTTTTCTAATAAAATGCAAGTGGTTAGACCCATATGTATGAAGGTACTGGTAGAATTATTATCTTGTAAAGTTGTAGCTTGGATGTGAATGGTAACGTTTTTGGACTTAAAGTACCTATATAAACTGTAATAAGTCTTGTTAGACTTTAGTAGTAGGCCTTGTATTTTTTATACAAGTTATTTTCAGCTTTTACGATTGATGTAAAATCACTGAAAGATTTTTGACTGACCATCTGTTGGTATCTTTTTTGTAGTAATTGTCACAATTTTCATTATTAACATAAGACCGCTTTATATTTATCGCCTGCTCTATTAAAGTGAAAAATTCCTATGCAACTGTATCAAATCTAGCTAAGATATCAATATCGTCTGCTTATGCCAATATATGACTGGATTTAGTGAGGATAGTCTCTCTTGTAAAGCAAAAGAATCTAGATTTGGTTTTTGTGAACCATACCTAGATTGAAGAAAAGACTGACTGCATTTGTTGGGTTCCATTAAAATGTTGATTGTTGTGATTTCAGTCCGGTAATTCTGACTTAGTAAAGTGAAGCTAATAGTCGACTTTGCTTATAAACAGAAAATATAATAATATTAATAGTAACTAATAGCTAACATAGTAACTAATAGTTTATAAAGAATCCCAAATTTTTTTCATGTTTCTGTATAATTCCCTAGCAATAGTGTGATAAGCATATTTATAACGAGTTTAAATAGGTGGTATAGGGGAATGTTAAAATCCTGATATTTTTCTATCACTTTCCTTAGTGAGCAGATTTGATCTATTGTTGATTTGTTTGAGATAAGTCATATTGGATGATGTTTTTATGATATGGTGGTATCCGTTTATATATGATAAAAAGGTATATTATAGGAAGAATTCAACAATGTTATGCTTTCATAATTGCTGCACGTTCTTATATCTCAATTTTTATATATGCGGCATATTATGCCATTAAGCCCGTCTCTGGTGTCCCTTCATCGTCCCATATATGGTACAATAAATTTATGAATTGCTTAGTGTTATTTCAGCTCTCTATGCTTTTAATCCTTGGGATTTTGTTAGATTTTAACTGACAGAAATTTTTCTGCACCCCTGCATAATAGGTGGGATCAGAGGTCATCTTCTTCTTGATCATCATCTGGTATTATTAGAAATTGAAATTTATTTTCAATCCTTCAAATATGTCTTCAGTATTACTGGTCAGATATTTCCCTTTGTCTTTGCAACCTGAATAGCATAAAGTATACTATCCCATGTCTCGGAGTGTTCTGCGTCTAATGTAGAATTCAGTCTGTTGCTTCTTAATTTTGCAGATTAAATTTTTTTCCTAGAATAAATTCTAAAGAGTGAAAATAAGAGTAATTTATTGTAACTATAATCTGTATAATATATTATTAATAACTTTGATATTGTATTAAAGCAAAAATTGAAACAAATTAAAGTACAAAATAAATTATTAAGTATTCTTCCCTGGGATCCTTTGTTTCACATTTTTAAACTGCTATGCTTCGGCATTTACGCAAAATTTTTAAAATTTTTAAATCAAACAGAACTTTTGTGAGGACGTCGTTAATTTATATTGACAAGTGATGTGCAGCTGGCAGCTTTGAACTGTCACCAGGACAAAATCACTTCATAAAAGTTGCTAAGCAATTCTGGTGAAGTACGCATTTACGAATTGAAATTCAAACGAATACGAATGAATTCATGCAGAATATCTCCACACTTCAAAGTCATCATCGTTAACTTCAATCTAAGTGCATATAAACTGTATTTCCTGCTCTACCAAAGACAATCTGGAAAATGCATTTTCGTAATAAATTCGTAACAAGGCGATATTCCGGCGATATTTGGAATTTAAATCGATTTTTTAAACTATGAATGGATATTTTGCACAGTTTAAAAACGAATACTTCAAATTCAAGTCAATAAGTTAAAAAAATAGATATTTTTGGCTTGGTAGTTTATTACGAGAGCGAAAATTGACACTTTAAGTTCATTCACAGTATAAATAACTTTTTTCTATCCGTTTGCACTGAAGATGGTTTTTTACTTATGTGAAGTTATTAATTTTTAATATTAATTCTTACATGCGAGTCCAGTCTCAATCAGCTTCCTTTTAAGGAGCTAAATCGCTGATAGATAATAATATAATATATATACATATATTATATATATTATATTATCTATAACATTATAGTTAATAGTAATAGTAGATAGTCTTTCAGCATAAATATGACATTTATATGCAGAACATCGCTTTGATGAAAGAAACTAAATTCTTAACATAAACTATTGTTTTCAATATTGAGCTATTTTGAACAGTAGTAAATCAAAACAACAAAATTTTATTATATATTAATTAATTGCATTTTTAGATGACTATACAGCTGGTTCCCGTTTTCCCAAATACCCAACATCACTGGTCTTGGTAATAATTCTTTTATTTAATTATTCTTACATTAATATTTAGGACTGCAAGCACCAAGGATTAATATTTCATATAATTGCAAATAACTTAAAAATAGGCGAATCACTCCTATTTTTTGCATATAATTAGATTGTTATATATATAATTAATATACATAGTCCAGTAAAATTCAGAAATTTTTTTTTTGATAATAAATATTTTTTTATAAAAACTTTGTTGGAGATAGATGGGTGTTGCGGAGTATTATGAAACTTTTCGGACCTATGTAA
>NC_051847.1:78338540-78450471 GCF_002237135.1 Teleopsis dalmanni | reverse complement strand
TATTCCCAGTCCAATTGGGGACTAAGTTGAGAGCATTAAAATGCGAATTGCTATAATAGCTTGTAATGGTCCATATATAACACAATTTTTAGTGCATATGTAAGTTGTTTTAAGATTTAAATAATTAGTACATATTGTTAGTCACATGGAAACAGGATCCAACAAATATATCAATATTAAATTAAGTAAACATAAACTGTTCTATTCAAAACTTAGGTTTTGAAAAGTACTGTATTGCAACAAAAAATTTTTTTGTTTATTTTTAATTGTTTGAAATTTTGGTTGACCATACAGCTGTATCGAACGTTGTCGAATACTCAAAAATTTAGTCAAAAATTTGATTAAATAAAAATAAATAAATTCAGTACTGTTCGCAACCTCTCTAAAAAATATTTCAATTAATGAAATAAAGAGAAATTATTAATAAACGAAGAAAAAAAATTTAAGTATATTTAGAATGTCTAACTTTACTTTAGAAATTACTTTAGAAAATAACATTTAAAAATTAAAAAAAAAATTTTATGGTCACTATAAAAAAAAATGTTGTTAAATTCGATGACTAATATATAACATTACTAATCTTCAACGTAAAAAATATGTTTAACATAAGAGGGTATATAATAATTATTAGTCCGGCCACTATACCAGTCATTGGCTTTAGTTCATTATCAGAACAAATATTAAATGCAGCTAAGTTATTATATACTAGAAAACTAGAAAAATAATAACTCTTTATCAATTCATAAGCTATTATAATTTATTTTTAATGAACTATTTATAATTTAAATTTTATTAATAAGATACATTTGTGACTGCTACTGTACACAATTTCGGACTATTTAAAATCAGCTCATATCTAATCTTCGCTGTTGACAATATAAACAAATCCGATGTTTCATTATAGTAAACGATTAACTTTATAAAATTCTATAGTTTGTTTTGTTTTTGGAATTTTGCACCAATTTTGTAAAAGAATTTTTTATATGAGTTTGAATGATTCTGATAAGATACAAGTATCTTGCGATATTCATTCATTTTAAATAGATAGAAAGTACAACGAGAAAATGTGTTTACTATTTTTAATAGTTCTTATAAGTTTATTTACTATTTTTTTATTTTTTTGTACACTTTAAAAAATAAACAAAATAAGTTACTTTTTAAAAATTTATTATAATTTTAATAAAAAATAAAATAAGAAAGAACAAATCATGCAACAAATAATGCCTCTACGAAAAAAATAGTATTGAAATTTAACAATTAAAAATAAAAACATAATTAATTAATTAATTCAATTATTTTACAGCTGGTTTATGATTTCGTTCTAATATATATAAACACAGCAAGTAAAATTGTTAATAAAAACTTTCATAGTAATAGTAACAAAACTCCAGAAAAATATGCGAAGATAAAAACTCAAGTACGGCTTTGGATCAGTTGGTTAAGGTACGCTGATTCGGAGCTTCACATTTGGCAGGACCTGAGTTCGAATCCTTGCAGTCTCAAAAATAATTATTTTCGAATAATTAAATACAAGAATTATTTCCGAGACCACTAATGGTGGGTATTTGGCAATACTCGAAACAGCTGTATGGTCAGCCAAAAATTCAATTCATTAAAATAATATAAAAAATAAAATTTTTTGTTGTAGTTCACTATTGTTCGAAAAAACTGGATTATAAAAAATTATTATATTAATTAAATTTATTATTCAATTAAATTGATTTAAAAAAAATAAACTAAATATTTTATTGCAATATATTATTGACATATATATGTATATATATGTATATAATTTATATAATAAAACTGAAATTTTTATAATTTATAATTTTCATACAAAACATTTATTGATATAACTTAATAATAAATCGAATATTTATTACATTAGTTAGTCAGATATTTATATACAATTAAAAAAAATTATTTCGATAACATTTTGTAAGACTTCAGTAAAATTTTAATAATTTTTAACAATTTTTATTTAGTATTCCTTAACTGTGGTTCTTGTTCCTAAAATTTGAGTTTTAAATATTATTTTCGACAAGTTTTCTTCTATTTCTATCAGCTTTCTATGGGTTGATTTTAAATAGACAGCTATAGTAAATAGTGATTTTAAATTGTAAATAGAATAATGAGTTATTATTTTTCTCCTGTTTTTTTAGTATATAATAATTCAACTGTATTTAACATTTTGACAATGACAATGAACTTATTATACGTACCATATATGACTGGTCCGTTTCCTCATCATCAAAAGCTTCAATATAATAATTAACGGAATAAGCTATTGCTTATGGTAAAAAATGAATTCTATTAAATACACATTAAAAGAAAGTAATCATAATTTTGTTCTACATCAATGGTAAAGTTCTTGAATATTATAGTTTAACTATAATAATAAATGAAATACGTCTTCACAACGATCATACATGCATAAAGTTATGAAAATATCAATATATAAATTTTACTGTTCTTAAATAACTCCATTTTTATGAAAGAAATAGGCGAAAAATATTGAGTTCTAGTTTCATCAGCCAATTTTAAGCAAAGTTCAATGTCCAGATTTTTTGTACGATTTCCACTGCACAAAAATTTTAAATTAATTCAAAAATAATAGTGCAAAGTCATTCATTATTACTTACAAGATAATGTTATTTTCTTGCAAGATAACTCAAGAACTAAATAAAAAATCAAGCAGAAAAATGTTTTTAAGATGTTTTAAAATTCATCAGTAACTTTTAGTAAGAGTAGATGTTTTACATTTAAAACCTTTATTTATTCTAAATTATGTTCAATTGCATTTCACAGCAAATTAAAAGCTTTAATTTTATCTTTTAGGAAAGAGTGAGAATATCTCAAGCAATAGTCATGCTCTTTAGTACAATTTCAATAATAAAACTTTTTAATCGAACTGATAAGGGCTTTGAGTATTAGCAACTGTTCTGAGGCAATATAAAGCGATTTCAAAAAAATTCAGTTTATTAAAGCATTCAATCGCAGACAGCACATACAGTCTATTATATTCATAAAAAGTTCAATATAAAAAAAATTTAGTAAAAATGGAATTTCCAGTAGTATTCGATGAAGAGGAGAAAATATGGTCTGGTCTAAAACGTAAAAGAATTTTTAATTCAAGCACATCGGTTGGGGAGATAGCACTTTATATGATGCGAAGTAAACCACCAACTGCGCCATGTCAAATATCAGATTCTGAACACACAACGTTGACCTTTGAGTCTGCCAGTACGTATGCCGTACGTATAGCACAACATTTCAAGACACTAGAACTGAGTCAGGACGATGTTGTGAGTATAGTGGCAACTAATACAACGTTTCTAATGCCTGTTATAGTCGCTTGTTGGTTAAATTGTACACCATTTCAGGCAATCTATCCGCTACATGCAGAAAGTAGGTTTTTCACATATAAAATATATATAATATTATTTACTTCTTTATTAATTAAAGATATTGTTCATCATCTTTTAAATATAACAAAGCCAAAAATAATTTTTTGCGATGGTTTATATTATGAAAAAGTTAAAAATTGTGAATCTGCATTGAATGCAAAAATATTCACACTCTGCAATCATTTAACTGACGTACCAAAAGTGGAAGATTTATTAGAACCCACAATGACGGAACACTTCTTTCAGTAAGTAAAATGCATTTTTCGGACCACTATTAAGTCTCTTAAACTATTAAAACTCTTTTTTTAGACCAGCTACATTAAAGTATGGACCTGATCAGACAATGGGACTATTTTGTTCATCTGGTACCACTGGTCTTCCAAAAGCTGTTTGTATATCAAACGATCAAATGTTGAAAACCCATGGGTTAGATGTCATTATTAATTATTTAAAATATAATGTATTTTAACTAATTTATTTTCTACAGTTTCACTAACGGCACTACAGTTATGTTTTCATTCTCCACACCAGACTGGACAACAGGACTCTTTAGTGTCCTCTATAATACATTAACTGGTGGCATACGCATAATTACAACGAAACCATATTCTCCAGAATATTTGATGGAAATTATTATTAAGTATGAAGTCAACTTTGTGGGGATTGGCGCATTTCAAGCAACTGAAATATCGATTTTGCCTAATTTCACTAAAGAAAATTTAAAAAGCCTTCGATTTATATTTATGGCAGGTGGACACTGCCCAATATCTACATTGGAACGTGTACGTGCCCAACTAACTCATGGAATGCTTATAAATGGCTATGGTACAACAGAATGCGGGGGATTAGCCGGTAATATGAAAAATTATAAGAACAATTCGGTGGCTAGGATCCTGCCGGAAATACAAACAAAAATACTAGATCAACAAACTGGTGAAAAGTTAGCACACAATCAAGTTGGTGAAATTTATATGCGTACGTCAAGCAAATGGAGTGGTTACTATGGAGATGTGAAAGCGACTGAAGCTGTCTTAGACGTTGATGGTTGGGTACGAACTGGAGACTTGGGTTATATGGATGAAGAAAACTATTTATATTTGCTTGATCGTTGCAAGGATATTTTTAAATACAAGGGCAGACAATATTCTCCACATGAAATCGAAGAAACTATACAAGAATTATCAGATGTATTGGATGCGTGTGTTTTTGCTGTTTATGATGATGAGTTCAATGATTTAGCGGCAGCAGCAGTTGTGAAGAAACCTGGTAGTAACCTAACGGAGGATGATGTTGTTAAGTATGTAAAGCAACATCAAGAAAATGAATGGAAGCACCTGAATTACGGAGTGTTTTTTGTCGATGAAATATCCAGAAATGCTAATGGTAAAGTTTTAAGAAATAAAATGAAGGAATATTGCTTAAGTTCTAAATAAATAAAAATCGATTGTATAAAAATTCAAAGATCTTATTATATAATATATAATAAACAAAATGTAATGTTTTTTAAATAATTATTTTATTTCAATGCAATCATTTTGAGAGTTTCTAATATTTATAATTAAAAATTAAATAGACTGTAGAGAGCAAATTATTTTTCAATTAAAGTTGATTTGTTTTTTATTGATAATGATGATAATAATTATCCTTTAATGTCCTTTGGAACATAAGACCTGACAAAATATTTCTATCATGTTCCGTTGCTTGCTGCTGTTCTGGATTTTCTACATTAATTAAATTCCTTTTCTTATAGTTGCCTCCATATCAATATGCTTCTTTGGGTATTTTAGTTTTCATACATCAAGTTAATTGCGGTTCCTACATAACAATGTGATTTTTATAGTTAATTATTTGATATTAGGTTAGGCAATATCCATTTTTTTATAGTCTGGACTCATTGGTTTATAACAGATCTTATTATATTGTTTGAAAGGTATGTTGTCAGCAACGCTTCGCAACCACAGACTTAAACTACCAAAAAATTTGATTCAAATTCAAGTCTTTCGGGTTGGAGCTGTTACTACATTGATTGTAGTCTTGCCATGTGTTAAACTCTGTTGAAATTTGCTAGATATTTACTTAGGTATTTAAAAGACATAAACTCGACTACCTTGAAAGCCGGATCTTAGTCCTAAATCAAATAGGTAAAATTAAGCCCACAGCAATCACAAGATTTATAAATAGTCTAAAATTGCTTTTAGGCGCACAATAGATATTTTAAGTCGCGGTGCTTTCATAGCCTATTATTCAATAATAATAATAATAGCTATTTAAAAGTATTTTATTTCCGAGTTCTTAAATTTTACGAAAACTTTTATTTTTTATTTCAAGTTTTTATTTTAATGTTATATACTTTTACTGTTGTCTTCTTCGATTCTATGTTGGTATTATGGATATAAATTCATTTATTTGAGGCACTTTTTTATTTAAAATATATATATTTCAAACATTAATAACAAAATAAAAATCGTTTATGGTCTTTTATTCAAAGAAACAGTATTTTTAAAGAAAAAGTACATAGATTCGACATGTATATCACATAAGAAGTCTTCTTGGTTTTGGGTCAATCCAAATGTTTTTCCGGTCAATCTTTACTGCAATAAATTCCATTATAACTTCCGTATTTTATGAATATTGGAAAAAATATGTACTGCATCCTCTTAAATTACTTTATGAACTGTTTCTTATTTAATTTAATTTTTATTGTCTCAAAACTCAAAATAATATAAAACTCAAAACCCTTATCAGTTCAATGCATATGGTTTACTTTTCAAAATGTATTAAAGAGTAATCACTCTCTTAGACTTGAGATAAAATAAAAGTGTTTAATTTGTTGGGAAATTATTCCGAAATTGAAATAATTAAAGAGTGTTTAACTGTCAAACATATTCTCTTTATAACGATTATTTAAGAATTTCAAAATATCTTAAAGCTTTGTCGATGTTATTTCTTATAGGTTTCGTCAGTTACATTATAGAGAAATAGCTTTATCCTCCCATCTAGTAATGAATGAATTTGTGAGATATTTTGAAATTGAACTGAGTTACTGAAGTCGTGCATAAAACATGGACTTCGAACTTTGCTTAAAATTAGCTGATGAAACTAGAATTTAATATTTCTTTCGGCTCCGCAGCATGTAAAAAACTTGGACTATAATGATATAATATATGGATATGCAAGTTTAACTATAAATAGATTTTTCGTCTGCTATTCAGGCCGTAGTTTGGTCTTTCAGATAAAATGATAAATAGTGAATTAAACTTTTGTCTTTCAGTCATGTTGTAGATTGTGGAAAACTTCGTTCTTTCAATATCACTTTCGCCTGTCTTCACTTGTCTTCTACCTCCATAGGTTTGAAATGCATATATTATATAGTGAGTGACATAACTTTTTAAAAATGAATTTCCTTTTCTCATAGACATTTTTTACGCCATATTTGTGATCAATATGTAGAAAGTTGGTCAGTCAGTGATATGTAATATATGATAATAGATCTAATTAATGCTTGATCTGTTGGTCTGTAATCCTATATGCTGCTTTTTGTGGCTAGATCCAAAATATACACTAAAGTTGATTACTATATATATTAACAAGACCCCTGAAGGAGATTTTACTCACAGTTTCTAATTAAGAGATATTCATCTTAAATTTATAAGAATTGATAGGAGAGTAATGCTGTGTTAAAATTAGTGTAAGGTCAAAATGCAAATGTTTTGAATATTGGTTAAAATGTATTACATACAGTCGGAATATTGCAAAATGATTGTCAAATTTAATTACCTCTACCTAACCAAACGCTTGGCTCATATCTTTACTGACATATCTCTATTTTTAATAATTTATACGCTTAAATCAAAATATTAAAATATGAGAACGTAAATGGTCAAACTTGCCCATTTTTTTGAAGTATACCCTATCTATTCAATCTAAACGACATCCTTTTATAAAATATATTTTAACTAGCTTGTTGATCCAAATGAAAAAGATATATTGCAAATAAAAATTCGATTCTAGAAAATATTCCAGGTCACAAACAATATCTTAGTATCATCCTAATATGATCAAATATATAAATACTTATAGACACTACAAAAAAAGGTATTATAGTGATATATATAAGTCATGAATGCAAATGTAGGCTCAACTGTGAAGTCAGACACATTGACTTACCCTTATATGGATGGCTGGCTATTTCGACACATCAGAAAACGAAATAGCGGTTTAATGATAAACTTAAATCTGTTGTGAGATTAGCCACTGATGGTTGGATCTTAACAAACAATAAATACCGAAATCACTAGACTGCAGTCACACCAAAGTGTTCCTAACTGAAATCAGTGAAATACTAACTGATGTTATCAGTTAGAAATGTGGTCACACCACTTTGTCAAAATTCCTTTCGACTCGACTAAGTCAGGCTGTGTCCATTTTCCTGGAGGAACAATGAAATGGTATTTATATCCGCACTCAAAAGATTAGACTTAGAGTCTAATTAGCTTCTATAACAGCTCCTTATCTCCTCCAAACGTTTTTCGCTTCATCAAAACGAGTGAAATTCGATTTACCGTGTAATGGACCTGTACGGTCAAACTGATGTGATTCTTTCAACATATCATTCCCAAAAGGTGGTCTCACACCCTGGCTATACTACGCCCTATACCCTATACTAAGAAAAAAATTATATATAAGAATTGCAAAGGTGTTTTGGGTGATGCAATAATAAAATACAATTTTTCTAGTTTGTTTTGTTGACTACAGTTAAGGTTCGGAGTCCAAGTCAGTCATCTAAAATGTTTACGATTTCAATTGTTTGTTTATTTGTATCTAAATTTACGCAGAGTCATTTACTATAAACATAAGATAAAGTTATTTTCCGTACTCAAGATATTTTTGAACTCTTAAACAGCAGTTGATAAGAGAGTTTATTTTCCGGTCTAAAATGTCAGATATTTATTTTTGTTTATTCTAAATTTTATATCACATATATGCTTATCTCGTTAAAAGGTTTCTATTTTCTCTCTTTTTATTAGTACTTAAAAAGAGTCTGATGCCAATAGGCAATACTTATTCTCTTTCAAACGATATTGATTTTTTATTGAATTGATAAGAAGTTTTTCTTTGGTGATATGAATTGTCTTGAGACAATATAAAGCCATTTTGTAGAAATTTTGGTTCATATTCAATTGAACGCAAACACTGCACAACAAAAATTTTATCTAACAATAATTAAGCATTTTAAATACAAACCTTCAATAAAGATGGAATTGGTTACAGTATATGATAAATTGGAAAAAATATGGTCGGGTTCAGGTTCAGGAAGAATTTTTGATTCAAATAAATCTATTGGAGAGATTGCATTTTATATGATGCGTAGTAAATCACCTACTGAAATATGCCAAATATCAGATTCTGAAGACACAACGTTGACCTATGGAACTGCCATTACATATGCTATACGTATAGCACAGCATTTTAGGAAATTGGAACTGACTCAGGATGATATTGTGGGAATAGTTGCGCCTAATACTACTCTACTAATGCCTGTTGCAGTCGCTTGTTGGTTAAATTGTACACCATTTCAAGCAATCTATCCACTACATGAAGAAAGTAAGTAGTTTAGTCTTAAAATCAGTACAATATGTGAAATTTCTTTCAAAATTTTTTATAGATGTTATCGAACATCTTTTTAATATTACTAAGCCAAAAGTAATTTTTTGTGATGGTTTACGGTACGAAAAAATTAAAAACTGTAAGTCTGCATTAAATGCAAAAATATTTACACTCTGTAATCATTTAACCGATGTATCAAAAGTGGAAGATTTACTCGAACCCACAATAACGGAACATTTCTTTCGGTACGAAACTTAAGTTTTTCAATTAATAAATTCTAAATATAACATATTAAACATATTTTATTTAGACCAGCTACATTAAAATATGGACCAAACCAGACAATGGGACTGTTTTGCTCATCTGGTACCACTGGTCTTCCAAAAGCTGTTTGTATATCAAACCATTTAATGACGAAGAATTTGGGGTAAACTTACTATTTAGTACTTAAAAACAGTATTTAATATATTACTTTCAATATAGCTTTACTGATCGTGCTTCAATAATGTTCTCCTTCTCTACACCAGACTGGACAACAGGGCTTCTAAGCCTCGCGATTAATACGCTACTTGGTGGTGTACGCATAGTTACAACGAAACCATATTCTCCAGAATATTTGATGGAAATCGTCATTAAGTATAAAGTTTCGTTTTTGGGTATCAGCGCTTTTTCAACTACTGAAATTTCGAATTTACCTAATTTTAATAAGGAAACTTTGAAAAATATTCGTTTTATTTTTATGTCAGGAGGACACTGTCCCATATCTACGCTAGAACGTGTGCGTTCTCAGCTTACCATGGCTGTACTTTTAAATGGCTACGGCACTACCGAATGTGGTGGCATAGCCGCTAACATTAAGAATTATAAAAATAATTCGGTTGGTAGAATCCTACCCGAAATAGAAATTAAGATTATTGATCAACAAACTGGTGAAAAGTTAGCACACAATCAAGTTGGTGAAATTTATGTGCGTACGTCAAGCAAATGGAGTGGTTACTATGGAGATGTGAAAGCGACTGAAGCTGTATTAGAACTTGATGGTTGGGTACAAACTGGAGACTTGGGTTACATAGATGAAGAAAACTACTTATATTTGCTTGATCGTAGCAAAGATATTTTAAAATACAATGGCAGACAATATTCTCCACATGAAATCGAAGAAACTATATTAGAGTTATCAGATGTATTGGATGCGTGTGTTTTTGGTGTTTATGACGATAATTTTAATGATTTAGCGGCAGCAGCAGTTATGAAGAAACCTGGTGCTAAGTTAACAAAGGAAGAGATTGTTAAGTACGTTAAGGAACAGCATGAAGATAATAGCAAGCACCTGAACTATGGCGTTTTCCTTGTGGACGAAATACCAAAAAATGCTAATGGTAAAGTTTTAAGGAAAGAAACTAAGGAATATTGTTTAAGTTTGAAAAAAACTGAAATTAATTAAGTTCAGTTTATAATTTCTGTAAATAATAATCAACAGAAATAATAATAAAAAAATAACGATATAACAACGATTTGTTGTACTAAAGGAAGTCGATAATAAATTTTTCAAAGCAGATATATTAACTATGTTTTTTCTAATTTTTATTAATGTTGTCAATTTTTAATAATTAATTTATTAATTATTAATTGTTATTTATTTATTTGAAATTAATGCTGACGCTCAAAAATGATTTTAAAATAATCAGTCAAAAATGGTTCATATAATTATTATTATTTTAACTATTAAACTCTTTGGGAATGTTTTTTTATATGTGGTTATTTATATTGCAAATGCATAAATTTATTCATAATTTAATTTTAAATGTATATATTATCATTGTTTTTATTTACATTGTATTGCTTATAATATTATTTTTATTTATAATTAGAAATATTTATAAATAATTGTTTGGTATTGGTATTGATTTGCGGTAAAATAAATATATAATAATAATAATAATAAATATATAATATAAATACATTATTTTTAAGCACAGAAAGATAAAAACTATTTTATTTACACTTTGTTATATGAAGAAATAGACTTTAGAATCTGTGATCTGTCTGGACTCTAGATCAAAGTTCTAAATTTGTTATTAAAAAATAAGTCATGTTAATCATGTGACATTTAAAAATCATGACATTTAAAAATCATATTAGTGGACATTTAATTGATTTTATTTTATTGTTACAGCAAGTCATATGTCAGTTAGCAACATTCATACAGGACAGTAGAATACTTTATCAGCTAGAATACTATAACAAGCTAATAGAGAAAAATAGAAGTCTTGTAAATGCAAAAAAATTACTGATATGAAAAATGGATTACATGTACCAACTAGATGGTATACATTTGGTTAACATTATCTTCTTAAGACACTATAGATAGTACCACAGACTATATTTTGACTTTACAGTTAGTGGGATTAAATTAACGATAATACTACAGTTTATATTCTATGTAAAAAGTATTTGAAAAACATATCATTTATAAAGCGTACTTAGAAGTTATCGGTACTATATTTTTTAAAGTTGGTAGCACCGTATTGTGTTGCTATGCACTACCATATATTTTCTAGCGGTTTGACTCAACTATTAATGATAATATACTCTTGAGTGTTCTATGATGGCATAAGACTCTTAAAGAAAAAAGGTTATAATGATTACTTTTTTAATGTTTTCTAATTTTTTTAATTTTTGTAGGATATATTACAACTTTGATGGACACGGATTAAACTAAAGGTCATACCTAATCAGCCAATGTGTAAAGAAAGACTTCTACTTTAAAATTGGTAAAATAAATTTTGATTGATTTATGACTTTCTTGTATTTTTAGCACAGACTCTAGGAACTTTTTGCACGGATTACATATTACGGTAATATAGTCAGTAAAACAAAGTAAAAAACGGAAGGGAGTGTGATATGTGACTTTTTTTGATGGCAGGTTATGAGGTACTTATAATAAATTGAATTTTAAAAAAATATACATGAAGGAATATAGAATATAAATAGAAGTAAGTACTTTCAAAATCAGGATGAAAGAATATCAAATAAAAAAATCTGCGTTAGGCATAGCTGAATAAGGGTCATGTATGTAGAGTGGCATGGGCTCCTCAAAATTGGCACTTTTGGGTTTTGACAAAAATTATTATAATTTGTTTCTAAAAGACATCAATGTTGATATTTATCACTGAATAACACTGCTTTACCTAAGTGACGAGACACAGATAGTCTAGGCTCTCATGGTCAAGTTTGAACCTACATATTGTTTTTTCTCTCAATTATGGTCATTACGAATTTATGATACTCTACATAACATGGGCCTAAGGAAATGTTGAAATCAAAATCGTAATTTTTGAACCGAACTACAATAAGGGAAAGGCATCAAATTAAAGGATATTAAATGAATTTATATCTGATTTATACCTTAAGCTATTTAAATGAACCACTTTTGAGATACTGAGTTTTTTTTCTGTTTCTATTTCCAGATATTCGTTTCATGTTAGAAATATCCTCAGCAGTAATATGTCAAGAAATGCTCGAAAATCAATCAATGAAGTATAAAATATATTAAAATTATATATTAAAAATTATTTTTTAGATATTTATCTAAAAGATTTTGAATAAACTTTTATTTAATGCTTTATTTCGATAGGTACGGTAGTGAAAAAGCTAAAAGTATTATTTTGTACACATTTTCAAATTGTATTTGACAATTATTTTTATTTGGCTTTGTTTAAATTATAAATGCTTCAATAAATAATTAGAGTTAAATAAATTACGATACAATTTCTTATTAAAAACATAAGCAAATAACATTATCTCTATAAGCAACTTGTGTCACATAATTTATTTATGACAAAATGGTTGTCAGTTAAAAAATTTAAATTATTTTATTTCATATGACTAATATAAACACTTATAAAATATTAGTTATGACGTCACAATTGACTTAAACTAGTCTAATACTTCATTTCTAATATCACAACGTCATATCACAACGTCACATCACAACTTCAAGTTAAATCACATTTGATTAATTTTATACAATAAAGGTAACCACTTGTTGGTATCGATGATGACGTATACATATGTGGTGAACCAATTTAATTATATGCTCGATAAAATCAATTCAAATCTTTTAAGGAAAAAGTGTCAGATACATGCAATCTTAACAGAGAGTTACAAAGTTGTAACAAAAAGAAATTTTAAAATTGGCACGTTCGGTATAGGGACTTTGTGTAATTAACCGGAAATGTTTATTTTCTTTATGCAGAACATATAAGCAAATATTGAAAGAGGGCAGGAAAAATAAAAATATACCATTAAATTCGAAAGAAAATGTGTAATAATTGATATGTGGAAGATTTTTAATTTATGTTATAAATTTGTAAAATTCAGAACTATTTAAATATCAAACATAAATATTTCAAATAAAAAGTTCAATCCAACTTACAATCCAACTAGTATCTACTGTTATTATTAAGTTAAGTTGCAATTATACAAATCTGCTAAATGGTAGTTCGCTTGTTTAATTCCAGAAGTATGTTTAGCAGTTTTTAGTAGCTTTGTGTTACAGACCATTGCTTTATGGAGCACTGGATCAATTTTCATTATTTCTAAAGTCGGTCTTGATTTCTGAGTTTCTGAGTCCGTATGCAATAATATTTGCTGTAAGAATTGCTGAAATATGAATAACAAATATTTTGGTATGAATAATGTAATCATTAGCATCTTTTAGCTATACCAGCCCAATTAGGATTTAGATTTTTATGCCAATTCATATTATTATTTTTAGTTTCTTGCTAACCTCTCTCATTTCTCTGTATAAGGTCAATTTTATCCTCCTTAGTACATTCTATTATCTCTTTACATAGGTGTCTTTTAATAGCGCTAGTTAAATTTGGCTTAGAATCATTTACTGCGCATTGGTTGTCATCCATTGTTAAACGCGATCAATCCATCTTTAAATCTCAGTTCCCTTTATTTTAATTTAAAAATTTAGCGTCTTCCATCTAGAGTTTTAATAAACTTCACCTTCGCTCAAAATAAGTTTAGTTCCATAATCTAAGTTTTCTTAATATCTCGTTTTGGTATCAAATTATTCTTAAATAAATTAAAATTCTTGAATCGTTTAAAAATTGCAAAGGATCCCGCTTACGAATTCGATATTGACCATGTTTTATGCTCAAATTTATCTACTGGTTTAACAGCTATTTACATACCTTTAGTTTGGACTTTCCTGATAGAAGATTTGACTGAAAATCTTTGCCGGAAGCAAATAACCCTGCATGCATTCTCTGCAATAATCGTCATATCCTTTAAGTACTTGAGTACTTAAACTCTCTGTCGTCTCCCATTAAAAAGTTCTGTTGATGATTCTGCTGGTGTTTCTGGATAACTTCATTCAGTTTGTTTTATAATAATTAAGAATGGGGTCAACACATCTACTTGCTGTGTTTATGTGCAAAAGAAGGTATAAAAGTTGATGCTTATTGCATGTGAGAAGATTGCCATAATCTGCAAAGATTGATAATCATCTTGATCTACTAAAAATGATATGCGGCTTATTTGAACCACTTATCACAGAGTAGAGGTGAATATAATAGCAATGTTAATAGATTGTTCGTTGGTTCTATTGCTAAATTTATGGCAGAAGTATCTCTGAATTCTGTCTTGTATTTTGTAAACTTTCATGACTAGATATTTTATAAGCTACTTCTTAATATATAACAAATATTAATGCGATATAATTGGGTTACAGTTTTCATCTTTTTTTTTTAAGTAATCTTAAGATGTGCGGAATTAGTTATAGAAATAAAAAGTATTAAAGTTAATTATTTTTGCCTTAAGTTACGCTTCTTATGACGACAAAGAAGCTTATTTTTTGTAAGTTAGAAGGATTCCAATAGCAAAGAAAAGGCAAGAACAAATATTAAATTAATTTATTGAAAATTGTTTGACCATACAACACTGTTTCGGGTATTGTCAAGTACTTGTCATCAGTGGTCTTAAGAAATATTAGAATTCCTTTTTAATTAGTTTATAGTCCGTATATAATTTGTTTGGACTGCAATTGTTAGGCCTAGAAATCTCGCCAGTCAAATTAGCATTTGACTGCTATTTAGTCACCGCCTGTGATTTAACGGGCACGAGTTCTAAGCCTGGCACAAATTATATACGGAGTATAAACTAATTAAAAAGGAATTCGAATATTTCCTAAGACCATTGATGTTGAGTAATTTGCAATACTAGAAACAGTGTTATATGGTGAACCAAACTTCAATAAATTAACTAAGTTTTTGTTCTTGTTTTTCCTTTGCTATTCGAATCCTTTTAATAAAAAGTATTGAATTCATAAGAATTAAATTTCTTCAGATATATTTTTGAAAATATTAAATTTTGTATCAACTACAATAAAAATATTTCTATAGTCAAATTTATAATTTAAAAATTTTTAAAATCGAAAAAGAACAATACTATTTTATATTTACTCTTCAATTTCATACTTCCACCTCGTTATTTTGAAATATTTTTGCATAAAATACAAAATTCTTGTTTTCTTAATAGTGTGAAATATTGGATGTAGTTGAATCCTTACATCTTTGCTTACAAATTTGTTCTAAAGAGCAAAGAAAAATATAAGTGAAAAAACAAACATCTGTATCTACAAAATCACAATCAATGGTACCCAATATACAGTTGAAACAGAATATGGAATACATAATGGCCAGTGAGTATTAGTCTTGACCTAATTGCATACAAATTGAAGACCAACAAGTAATACAGCACAGATTTCCAAATCGACATATATATCACAATGGGGTGGAGAACTAAATTTTTTTCTTATGATTTTTATCTCCATTCAGTGTTCCTGAAATGGGAGGTAAAAGTGTAACGATATCGTCAGAAATGTTTTATTCATTGAAATGTCTATTTCCGATGGACATTATTACATTTCCTTGCATTGAGGTGAATAGTGCAAATTGCTAAAGTCTTATAACATTTTTTAAATTGTATTCATTGCACTTGGATGTTGTGAATTCTGGTAAAAATTTTACGCTTACAAAATAATCTATTTTTTGATTCAAATATTTTTTGTTTTGTTTTTACAACAGTCTGAACAAGAAAAATAATTTTTAATTATCTTCTATTTGTTGTACACTCCTTCAAGTGAGAATGAAAACATAATGTAGATCACAGAATAAATTTTAGTTTTAAAATAAACTCAAGCGAAAGTTCTGTATTTTGTATATAAAAATATAAAAAATTATCTGGTACTAAACGCCATACTAAAAATACTCCACAAAAATCATAAATCTTTTAATTATTTTAATTTCATAATTTTTATCTTCCTTATAATATTGTATATTAAAGACAATATTAAAGCACTTTTTATTATCTACACTGTAGTGAACTAAGAAAGGAAAAAGAACTATGATATTTTGATTAGGGACTCATTTTTAAGACTCCCAAAATATGTAAAACCGCTAACACCTTACCTTGTGCAATTTATTAAAAAAAAAATAAAATGTCTATTTATCAAATTTTGAAGTGTTATTTATATAGATAATTGAGAGATAACAAATATACAATATAATGTCAATGTTAGAATAATCATATATTTATATATCCATATATTCACATTCTATATGTGTACTTATTCATATTAACTTTTATATTTTTATTAATATATCTTTCTTATATTTTTTTTTTATCTTCTGTTCATCAATTCTTTATTTGGTAACACATAAAACCGGCCATTAACCTATAGTTATCAAAAAAAATTATATATATTAAGCACTGAGGTAACAACTATATACTGTGTTTATAGAATATCGCGCGAATTTTCAATCGATACATCTCTATAATTGGCACCATTCCTTCTAATATTTGCAGTGAGTGCTCTATTTGCATTTGAACCAGTAACCTATAAATTATTTATAACAACGTTGATTTTCATCACAAGACCCATATACTTACACAAAATTGAAGTATTAGAATATATTTAAATGTAATGTGTCTGATAAATTTCACTTATGGATGCAAATTGTGGAGTTGATTGCGATAGGGTCAATATATTATAACGATGAGTTAATATATTATTTATAGTGTTATAAATTTGTATCAGGAAAAAATTTGGTAAACTATTTTATTTCGCGCTTAAATGTATAATGTTCCTTATAACTTACACCATTCTTCGTGATGGATAATTTATTTAGATATTAATTGGTACCACTCAGAAATTTCATATTTTCTATTTAACCAGTAATTTTGAAAAATTACTAGAAAGGATTATGCTGTATGTGAATATAGGCCCATTTTGATTGGACTGATTTACCATCTGTTAAACTCTGTAGTTGTGTTTTAATATATTATAATATTAATTTTCCAAATTTATAAAAACATCTTAACTAATTTTAATATTTTTGTATCTATCGAATTGTAATAAATGTGAAGGTACTTTCATCTGCTGTATTTGCAAACTCGTTTTTAAACAATTGTATTTACTTCTAATGAAGTCTCATAAGTGATGTTTATATATTTCTAACTATAAATCGTTGAGGACTTTGTAGTCTCCTTTCTAGTCTCCTTTGCAGTCTCCTTTCACTGCTTTGATGGTGTGTTAAATTGTAAACTCATTTTTAAATATCTGCATTCAATTTAGATGGAATATGTTAAGTATAAAGCAGATAAATTAACATATGTCAATATAATAAAGTTAAAATAAATACAAAATGAAATATAACTACTAGATAGACTGTTTGAAGGTCATATGAAATACTTGAAAGATCTGTACATATCGCTGGCTTCATATTATAAAATTTTGTCATCTTTCTAATTCTTTTCATCAATTCAATATAAGATATGAAGATTTATCGATACAAAGCTATTTCTACGGAAATATGTTTAGTAATTTTAATGTTGTGTTCCGTAAAGATATTAGACATATTGTAGGTTTGCTGACAGTTCACTATCATATGGATAACCTCACTAGAATATCTTTGTCAAATGACTATTTGAATTTAATATACGATCGGAAGATTCTACGACATAGAGACATTTGTGCTTAAATTCTTATTACTTAAGAAACAATTTTAAAATCTCATTGAAATGTTTCAAAAAGATAACAGTCTTATATTGGGTTTGTTGACAGGTCTCTGTTGATTGTGTTATTGAGTTAGAATATTTAATCTCAACTTAACTAAGTTTTTTTAAAGTTGTTGAGATGGAAGAAGTAAATGTTTCATATATGCTTTGTCCCTATTTAGCGCATGTGAAGTCTAACTAGTAATATACTAAGCACACTCGGATTTCAAAAATTAACATACAGAAGTATGACACCCGATAGGATGATTTAATCTTATATATTTCAATAGAAATTTTGACATATTCAGAATTTCAATAGAACTTCTGAAAGTATGGTGTTGTCTCCGAGCTTATCACAGAAAAAATAATTTTTATGTAATACTATTAAGACAAATCAAATCTCTAAGATAAATCAAGACAACTCTTGTCTACTTGTCAGAATATTTAGTCACAAAGTAGGAAAACATCTTAAGAATATTGACATATCTTGAAAAACTTTAATTTAATTTTAAAGCCAAAATTTGAGAGTTTCGTAAAAAAGTTACTTATTTTTTTTTAATTACTTATGTATAATTAATTATGACTTGATTATACATATGTAGTTTGTTGGGCCTTCATAAGTATATTTAGCTGAAGTCAAGTTTTCTACTTTTTAGTTTTAAAGTTTTTTTCTTTAGTTTTAATTTACTTTTAGTGAACGTTTTTTATTTCTTAATAAATATTCAAAAACATAGTAAAACTAAACTTTTCATTTTCATTTTTCATACTTTTTTATATATGTTTCGCAGAATATGGTCCAACCATTGAGTACTCGTAGTTGATGGAACTATTTTTTGTATGAGTTTACATTAATAATCGGATTATGTTTTACTTATGAAATTGCTGGAATTTCGACATAAGTTAGAAAGTAGCTTTTGTAATTACTCAGTAAAAGAGAATATGATGAAAACCAAAACTATGCTCTATTAATGTTACATGTTCGTTCTTAGTGGGAAATTGTAAAAGGACTTTAGGAAAACATAGTCCATATTTATATTGTGAAATATTAAAAGCAAACTTGCCAAATATTCAGCTTGGTTTGAAAATAATACTAAAATGGGAAATTAATTGAAAATGAATATTTAATGAAGTTTACTTACAAGTTTCATAAAATCCATTACTTACTTCATTCCATTTAGCATCATGTATTACGTTTACTAATAGGACTCAACAAATGAGGTCAAGATAAGAAGGAACCAAATGAATTTAAAATTACTGACATTCTTGGTTTGGTCATGTGCGCAGTTTTAATTGCATTTTCTATGAGGTATGGAGTGGATATGTCCACTCCACTATGTAGGTTCCTTAACTTCAAGAAAAGTAATTAAATGTAATGATTTTTAGTATTTATTTAGCTTTTGTATTGCGAAATAGAAAAGCAAAATGAATGAAAATGAAATGTAATTTGTTATTTATAGTCGTAATTAAGAACATATGAACAATTTCAAAATTACTTTTAAAGTATATTATTTTCATATTGTAAACTTTTGAAAAACATTTAATATTTTTAATTATAAAATAAATTATATTAGTAAAATAATATTGCCATGGTAGAGGCAATATTTCATGTTTTTAAGTGGACGCGAATAGGTCCTGCCTTTGTGTTTGCGTGTAAAGCTCCTAACTTTCTCGCAATTAACAACAAAGTTGATAAAACCTCATTAAAGGTAATAAAACCTTCGTTAAGTGAAGGCAATGACATGGTTAAAGATTGTCCCTTTGGGATTATGGAAACTAATAAAGGAAGCCAGGTGCTATCGTAAGAAAACTTTGTGATATTTAATATTTCATAATGAAGATTTTAAAATGCTTATGTAAATTGGAATTATTAAATCACAAAAGTTAATCATAACTTTGGAAGATATTTTTGTGGGATATTATCATTGCTTATATTAATTAGTATGAGTTTAGAAATGTATTAAATGATGTAAAATTTTTAATTTTTAAAAGTTCGAAGGATTCGAATAGTAATGAAAAGACAACAACAAAAATTTTATTTAATTTATTGAAATTTGGCTAACCATACAACGCTGTAATATTAATTAGTATGAGTTTAGTAATGTATTAAACGATGTAAAATTTTTAATGTTAATTATTTGATGCTAAAAGTGACGAATCTAATGTAGAAAAGAAACTATTTAAAAGTTTGAAGGATTCGAATAGTAATGAAAAGACAACAACAAAAATTTTGGTTAATTTATTGAAATTTGGCTAACAACGCTGTTTCGAGCATTACCAAGTCGTGCTTTAAATTAAAAATATATATATTAATGCAATTCATTATATGTATTTATATTATACGTTAATTAAGAATCAAGTTAGTTACAGGATTCCCAACAACTATTTCACGCCTCAAATTTTTTTTTAATACTATCTCTAATATATTCAAATATTAGATCATAATGAGATCATTATTAGAATGTATATAAATTAAAATGAGATCAGAAATGATAGTATTTTATTATATTTTATATCCTTATTAAAGATGAAACTAAACTATTTATAACAAAATAGTCATTCCGTAAGTTTTTAGTCGTGCCTGTTCCATTTTATCTTTCCAGTGTTAAATTTCCGTGAACTTTAAAAACACCAAACTTTTGTATTTTTTTTACTAAGTTTTCTGGCCCTTAATCTTTAACTTTTGCTGTTCCGATTGTCACAACTTCAGTGGTTGTTGATTTTTGTTGTTCCCCAAGTTTGTTTGGCTTCGCAAATTTATTATCTGCAAAAATGCAGAAATGCAGTCATCAGGCCACGACATACTTCACGACACGCAAGAAAGTTTTTACTAAAATTGCATCTTCAGAGAAATAAATCCTTAAATTAAGGACATCTGTTTTGTTAGGAATTTCTTTAGCAGTTAACTTAGCAACTTTTGCTTGTAAACTTGGAAACTTCCAGTTGAATTCATAAAATTAAAAAATTTCAAACAATTTCTTATAAAATAATTTTACATTGAATAATGTAAATTTGTCTCCAGTAATGTAATTTAACTAAATAAAATACAATATTGTTAGCAATTTCATTTGCAGACTATTCACTTGTCAAATTGCAGCACTACTTAGAAACGTCAGATATCAATTGTTTGTTAAAGCTTGAGATGATTCTAAAGGTCTAAGCGAGTTTAAAATAGATTATTCAAATAATAAATAAAATGTTGAGTTACTAAGCTTGAACGCAGAAAAAGAGCTGGATTCCTAACTATTAGTGCTACTGTTAACTACCATCTTTTAAAGATAAAATTTAAGAACGTTAACCTCTACAGTTTCTCAGAAATGCAAATTTAATCATCTGCACATCTTATGTACTCCTTCCTTGTGAATGTCATAACTTTTCTATAACCTCCATACGACTTTCATTGAAGCGAATAAGGTCCGGGATGTTGAACCTTCGATAGGTGTGCCACTTTTTTGAAATAAAATAAGTGAATAATAAATTAAAGTTGTGTTATAAATATAACTTGTTTAAACGCTTCAATTTAAAGAAAGATATAATCAAGATATAACGCCATAAAATGAATATTGCTCAAGCCTTATATTTCCGCATCAAATGAATTACAAAGAAATTTCTCCTAATCATATCCTTTAATGAATTTGTGAAAGCAAGTAACCTTGAAATATTCATTTCCAGAATTTTCATTTTTGTAAAAGTAATTTCTTCATAATACTGCGGAAAAGATTTTTATTCGATAGATAATATAAATTTAATTTCAGTGGGTCGTCTTAGTTTGACCACAAAAAAAAATTGACTAAAACTGTTTAGATTACACTGTAATTGTACATAGTTACATAGTTAAAGGCTTTGTTTTCCAACCTTTAGTTTCTTAGAATTAGAATAAAGAAACAAGTTATACTTGAAGAAAACAAATGGACTAAATTCTACGTTCTAAGCGTAAAAAGAAATTTAACGACTCAGAAGCAGCACAGCGGGAAAATTAGATAGAAACGAGAGAAAAATAGGTCCTTTAATGGACCTTTAAACGTTTTGGAATCTAAATGATCTGAATACATGATATGAAAAACACAATACATTATAAAGGGGACTATTAATCGCCTTTGAAATATAATTACCTGTGACAAAATCCTGAGTCTGTAAATAAATAACACGAAGTTTAAAACGATTAAAAACCTTAGAAAGGCTTCTGTAATGTAGGGAGCTAAACAGCCGATAATCGTTGGTCAACTAGCTTGTATCATAAGTTTATTTGTGGTTGTTATAGCATTTCTTTAACATTTCTTAAGCGGAAGTATCAAAGGAGATTTTCTTTGTCATTTCATATGTGGGCTCCTCACGGAAGAGGAGGAGTTATACAATAAGCGGGCCTAACAGGTTAGTTCTTTTTTACCATTTTCTAAATCGATCCATCAGAGTTGGAAAAACATAATTTTTATTTAATAATCTTATTAGTTGTAGTTACTTAGTAATGTATAAGCTCAATCCAACATAGCAAGAGTAAGCACTAGAACATCCTTCTGTGTCATATATGTTTTGAAGTATTATGGGAAATATAGAATTCAGTGGAATTGGAATAAATAGCTTTGTTAAGCTGCAAGTGCATGCCAATTCTCTAGATTGTTCAACTTAAATTTGGATGCGGAAGATAACTGAGCCACTCAGAAATGCCATTCTTTCTGAATGCCAATTAACTTGGATTTATAGAAGAGTTATCCGCAATTTAAAACGTACTAACTATAGATTGTTATTATTTTCAATTTTTAACAACTTAAATAATTAACAAAAAACATTTCTTATCTCCTGCTTAATTTATTTCTATTCATTTAATAATGTATGTAAAACTTTAAATATATTTAATATAAATTTATATATGACATAATTACGAATGTTAAAATTCAAATCATGCAATTTGAGCAATTCAATTAAATTATAAATTAGTTTGAATTTTAATTAATGAACATAAAACCGCATTGTTGAATTTTGGTAATTAATATTTTATTTTCCTATAAATCAAATTAAAAACAGAATAGTAAATATTTTAGTTATTTACGTATAAATAAATTCTGATGAAATGTATCAAATAACGCAAATAAAATATAATTTGAAATAAATTTAATTTAATTAGTACAATGTTAATTAAGCAGCGCTGGTTTAAAAATTTCATTCTGGTTTTAAAATAGAATTTTATTTGTTTGATATAAAATCTTTTTTTTTATAATTGTTTTTAATTATGTCCATGTAATCCCATATCATTTTAGTTATAGGTATATTGCATATAAATATTTATTATTTCATAACTAAAATTGTTATTATCTTGCTTTAGGCTAATTCTATAATTACGTTCAACTATTAGAAATAAAAGTGAATGAAAACAACTTCAAATATATTTCACTAATTTTAAATTTTATAAAATATTTTGACTTTAATCAAAATAAACTCGTCTTCAGGGAACCAACAAAAAAATTTTTGGTAAGTAATTTGTACTTATAGTGTGGTGCACATTACAAGTGTTTTGCTTATTATAAAATGACTCATATATATAAAAAAGAAGCTAAAAACATATATTAAAATAGATAACTCAAATACAATGTATTTGCAGCAATTTAAATGTGCATTCAGTTAAACAAAATGAGAATTATAATTTTAACTATGTCATATACACATACGCTTTTTTTTTTTTTTTTATAAAAGTTAAAAACATAATATAATATTTAATGACTGTATATAAAAGAACTTATACTTATACCACATACGTTAAAATTACAATTCTGCGAACAGTTAAATTACAAAATGACACACTTATATAAAACGGAAGCTAAAAACATATATTAAAATGGATAACTTAATTACTATATATTTATAGTATTTTAAAGATGCAGTCAGTTAAACAAAATGAGAATTGTAATTTTATCATATGTGATATACGTATAATTTCTTTATATATAAAAGTTAATAACGTAATATATTATTTAATCACTGTATGTAAAAGAATTTATACTTATATCACATATGTTAAGATTACAATTCTGCGAACGGGTAAATAATAAAATGACGCACATGTATAGAACAGAAACTAAAAACATTTATTAAAATAGATAACTCAAATACAATATATTTGTAGTAATTTAAATGTGCATTTAGTTAAACAATATGAGAATTGTAATTTTAACTATTTTTAACAGCATTTCTTAATTCTAGAAGAATTAAGTTTCCAAAATATTTTTTGTTGATTTTTACGCACGTTTTTAATTATTTTCACAATTAAATGAATTTTAAATAAAGTCTTGAAGTTTCTTTTGATGAACTTTAAAAAATTGACGTTACTAAAACTAAAATTTTGTGAATAATTTCATATCTTTACTATAACGAAAATCTTAAAATCGTTTTCCATAATAATTCCCATGAACTTTTGAAAACTTATTCTTAGAATTTCCAGTTGTAATATGTTATCTTTGTCCTTACAAAATTATTCAAATGCCAACGTCATTTTTAATTGTTATCCTTAATTATTCAAACAATCAACAATTCCAGCTGCTAAGCGGATGTATTTGATGGTATATCACAAATGAGTTCTTGGAATATGCACATGTGTTTACGTGATAAGATGAGAAAATTTCTTTCTAGCTGACATGACTTCTTGAAAAATGAATTTGAATTTGAATTTATCAAAACTTCAACTTTAACAATAAAAATATTTGAAATTCGGTTTTTGACGGATTCATATTAATATTTCCTTCATTCACACAATTATGCAGTAAGGACAAATATATTTCTGAGAAGAAGTAAACTTTCGAGTAGCTTTTTTAGAAAAGTGCTATAAGTTTTCTTGTGATTAGTCTTAAGGTGCGTGGACGTATTTCAAACAGTTTTTCGCGAGATATAAATCTGTATTCCAAACTTAGTAAAATATTCATACTTCTGCCTATTTAATTTTTAATGTTTCATATAAGAAGTTGCAATACATCTACAGAAAAAGTTTTTCTATTTTATCAGCAAGAAGATTGTGAGATAAACAATAAGTAAGTAACGCTGGTGAGGTTAGCCAATGTGAGTAGGATATGATTTAAATTTTTAACAAAAAATAAGGAACATTTCATATTAAAATTTGGCGTATATTGTTTTCCCAAAACTTTCACTGGCTACAAATATTTCATTTTAAGTTTAAAATGTCTGTAGTATAAATATTTCACTAAAATAGTCAATAAAAAGCCGTTTGCGAGTTTCGGCTTGAAACAGCATTTTTTTTAGTGTTTTAGTGTTTTTTTTCTTATCAGTGTTTTGAGAGCATGATTGATCTATTGGAAACACGGTTCTCACTAACATTATTTCCCTTACACTACCAGCATCATCATCTACCTTATCTCTTAGCATGATTGCTCTTTTGGAAACATGGTGCTCACTAACGTCTTCTCACATTACCAGCATCACCATCTATCCTTACTCAACATGATATTATTTCACTCAATATGATTGATCTGTTGAAGACATAGTTTTATCTAAAGTCTTCTCTCTCTGACTACCACTTCAAGCATTATTTTTGTTACAACATTGTCGTCCATTCTCACGACATGACCAATCCACCGATGCCGTTGAATATCAAATCACCGAGAATGGTCAATGCCGTTACAAAGCTTCCTGTTTCTTCTGTAACAATTCTAGTCCTGTTTCAGTAGTTTTTTAATACGTAAGTAATTCAGTAGTACACAGGGATGAGTGACCTGTAAAATGTGGGTTTTGACGGTGGATTGTCCTTCACATTCTCTGAGTTTTTGTTAGCAACTATTTACAATGTTTACAATGCTAATTTTCTAAATATTATTTATAGTGATACTAAGATAAAGTTCTTGCTTTAAAAGTATGATTGCCATAAACTAATGGATTGTATAAGTTAATTATATTTTTGTTAGCAAATATTTTACGATATCATAAATAATACCATAAAAGATGTGCGTATAAAATCAATTTAAAACTGATATCGAATTTAAAAAATAATAATGCAATTTAAAACGCTAAACTTCTCAGTCTAGATATATTTCAGTTTCGAAATCTTTGAATTTTCAAAGTTCACATTTTTCGTAAACTTTTGATTTTAAGATTAGAAAAACTTTTTCAGGGAATAGTTGAAGTGAAAAAAGTGTTATGTATAAAATGATACTTTTTTAACTTTTATTTTTCTAATTATGTATTTCCAATCTAAGATAGTGATTTTATTATAATTTCACAGATAAAAATGGGACACCAGGCGTATGAGTGTTTTTTTTTTTGTAAATTTACTATGTGCAATACGAATTACTTTCTCCTTAAAAATGAGTACTATTGTTGGAATAGAACAGAACTTATAATATAACAATTTTCTTGAAGATTATACAAATTTGAATTTTTTCTCAATATATTCTAGTAATATTTTTAGAGAACCATAAGCTCTAAAAACTAATTATATGCCAAGAAATATACTATTTATTTTATATTTAGTTTTCATTTTTTTTATATTAAAAAAACAATGTTTTTAAACATGTTTAGTTTTTATTTAGGTGAACATAAAATTATTTCTATAGTTTTTCCTCCATACATTGACACAATATACCTTTACTAGTCTTAGCAATCGCATATATAATTTTGCATTATATTTTTCTATTTTTTGAATACAATATACAAAGATCCATATGGTAGATTTGGACCCACTTTGGATTCAATACTGAATAGGAAAATATAGCATATATGGATAAAATTTTTTTTATTAATATATTTTTGGTTATATATTTTTGATTAATTTTCTAGTAGTAATATTAAATATTTCTGTGAAATTTATTTTTTTATACTGTAGAAAAGCAAGCTAAATTATATTATCTAATTATGAAATTTATAGTTATGGTGTCGACCTACAATGGAGACCAAAACATTGTATTTCTGAGCTACTGAGTGTAAAAAGTTGTGTTCTGTAGTCATTAATTAAGGAAAATAAAGTAAACTCACACAAAAAATATACAAACTGAGTTATTGCAAAAAGCCGTAGTAATTCCGTTGAAAGCCAGTTAAAAATGCAAGTTTCTGCATTGTATGCAATATTAAAACGCGATGTACACATAATTAAAGTATAATTAAGCCTACATGGCAGTGAGTAATTAAAGTAAAGAACAAAGTTCTAGTTTTTCATAGAAAACTAACGATAAGGATTTGCTTACAACACAGAGAGTCAGAGGTATTTTGCACAATAGATGTAAGATTAAGTTCACATTACTTTGAGTGCTTTAAATTTATATGCACATATTTGTAGTCAATTAAAATAATATAATTGTATATGTGAAAAACGAAAAATATATTAAATTAAAATATAATAAGTTATTGCAAATATTTCAGCACAAGTAAATATTTCACATCTTTTATATATAAATATTATTCCGTCAGTTGGTTAAGGTGCGCTGGCTCTGAGCTTAAAATTTGGCAGGGCACGAATTCGATTCCTGGTATTTGCAGTCTCAAAGAATTATTTACGAATAATTAAATATAAGAAATAATTGTAAGAAACCACTGATGATGGATATTTTGCAATACTAGTAACAGCTGTATGGTCAGCCAATAATTCAATTAATTAAAATAATAGAAAAATAAATTTTTGTTGTTGTATTTTAATACTTTCGAAAAACTCTTTATTATTATGAAATATAAAACATATTTTATATATAACAGAGGTTTTTTATTAAATGAAATAAATATAAGTACGACATATTGCAGTTTGGATGACTTCAACATTTTAATAGTTACTCATAAAATATATTTGTTTCTTATCATTCTTTTAGATAGTCTTTTTCTTCTATTTGCTCTTTTTTAATCGCTTCGAAAGTTTGATAATATGATCGCCATTTTTAACATGTCCACAGTCGTCTAAAAGTGGTAATTTCTTACTTTTATGAAACCACTATCATTAATTTGAAAACCATAATATTTTTAGACTTTCATTGTAAAACTTTATGGGTGCTTCAAAGTCAGCAGAATTAAATTATTTTAGAGAACTAATTAATAGGCTTACATTTTCTTTTAAACTTTTTAAACGTTGATTTCTTTGGAGAACTAACAACCTTTCTTTGGAGAACTAACAACCTTGATGTCAGACATATCTTGATTTATTCATTATGATGTGCAATATATATCTTCACCCACTCCAATGCATTGCCATGTAAATCGACCATGTAACATAAAATAAATTTTATTTTGAACCTGTTTTTGTAATTTTTGCTAAAAAATTTATATGAATCCTTTCGAAAAGTAGATCAAACCACCATTTTTCAATTACTGAAAACCACAACCTCCACTTCCTTAGATACTTTGCACAGAACTAAAGTCCTTTTGCAATAAAAACATTTATAAAGTCATTAATCAATTATGTTTACGTAAACAAATTTATTTGGAATTTAAAATATATTTACTTTTAAGCTAAAATACTGCAGAAATTTATTTGAAACATTTCGATTTCAAAATATTTATTTGCTACAATTTGCCCAATAAATCAAGGAAATAATAAATTTTGCAAACTGAACTTAGTAACTTTCACAAAAGTTCGAGACCAAAAGTTAGAAAGTTCGAAAGTTTTTGTTTGTGTAGCAGTTTAGGAGCACTTGTGTTCCAGTTACGGAAGCAGGAAAATATGCCAATACTAGAAGGAACGCAGTTAGGAGTTTCGGCAGGACATAATTGATTGCTTTCTAATAGGAATTAAATTTTTCTTCACCGAAATAATATTGTATTTTGTGCTTATTTATTGAAATCACACAAAAACTTGTAATTAATATATGAAATAATCTTTCTAATATCAATAATTGATATTAATATGAAAAGTAACTTTTGCCGTTGTAATCAAATAAGCTCAGTGAATTCTAATTTCGTTCTGGATGACCATAGGAAAGAAAAACATTTCATTATTTATGTCTATGATAGTCAGTTTCAAATAACTTTTAGATGTAACAAGTGCGTTAAGCAGTAATAAAAAATAAAGTTTTAATTTGAATATGAAGGATTTAACAAGTAACAGTGACGTTATCAGAAGAGAGCAGATTTGTTAGGGATTACTACACTTTTAATATAGTACGTATATAACATATTAGTGATGTTGCTAATCTTATGTTAGGTTGTTGGACAAACAATTCTTACAATTATTTGTTAGATACTAAAAGTGCGTCCTGATCCTTTAAATATTCTGAGTAAATTCTCCTTAGCTTTTCCACTTTTGATATCTTGCATCTGCAAATGTTGAAAAATGCTGATTTCTTAGGCACGTTTGACTACTGCATAAATTTCTATGTGGATAGCCAAGTAGCCATTAAGGCAATCAAATCGCATTGGGCATCATCCAAAAATGTTCAAGAATGCAAGGATGCTATAGAGAGAAGAAATGAGATAGTTGATGCTATTGCTAAAAATGGCGAAAACTTTTAGACGAACAAACCAGCGAAGAACTCAGATCTCTGAAAGAAATACAAAGAAAAGATGACGAAACTTAAAAGTGCTCCCGTTAAGGGACGGGAGCACTTTTTATGGACGTAATCGATATAAAATGTTTTCAACTATAAATCTGGATATCACAAGAGGAAAGCTATATGAGCATATGGTTTAGTGTATAAAGTTAGAGCTTTGAAATCCGTTGTCAAATGTACGCACCGGAAAATCGAAATTGCTCCAAATGATATCAAACATATTAATTTACGGTTTGATAATTCTTCAAACTACATTATTTGCTATTTTAAGAAACAAAAATTTTCGAAAAAAATGACATGACTTTCAATTTTTATATTTTTATAGGTTTTTAGAAAGAAATCGCGCCTACCTTCTGCTCAAAAAGTATCTGAATTTTGTTGTTTGTTAACTACATCTTAAGTAATAGACCTTTTTCAAAAAATTTTTTTTTGTTATGGTGGTACACCGATCTGTCAATTAGTTTGTTTACAGCAGCTCTTAATGTGAGACTACCTTAAGTGCATTCAGCGATTTTTACTATGGAAATTTCTTATTGTACGCGATTTTTTGACCAAACACGGCACCACTGTCATCTCTCCGGCACCATATTTGCCAGATCTGGATCCGTGCGACTTTTTTCTGTTCCCGAAACTCAAATTTGCCCTTCGTGGTAAGCGTTTTGAGTCGATTGAATCGGTAAAAGAGAATACGCTGAAAGAACTAAAAGCCATACCTTCACGGCTATACAAAAAGTATATGGAAGATTGGGTTAAGGGTTGGCATCTGTATATCGCACCAGAAGGAGCATATTTTGAAGGAGATAAAATAAATTTGGAATAAAATTTAAATTTGTGTGTTTTATTTACAAAATCCGGGTACTTTTTGAGCAGAACGTACGTTTAGATCCATGCCTGTCAATAGTTTTAGGCAGCATTTATTGTTGAAGTTGTAGTATTATTATTATTTTATAATTAAAAGTTTAAATTGCCCAACAGTCGGTACGGCTGCCAGAAGATTCCTATTGTGCCCCTTTCACGAGTTTCTTCTGTATGTTATTAAAACTGGAATGTCACAAAGAATAGGCAAGATAGTTTCCTCATCTTCATGACACAATCTGCATTTCGGATTAGCAGATAATTGTAGTTTATAAAGGTGATGTTTCAGACACTATTGACCTATAATGAAACCCGTTCACAACCTTAAATTTCATTTTAAGAATTTAAGGACGTCTTTGTAAGAGTACAGTGTTATCAATGCTTTGCTTTATCTATTATAAGTCATGGGAAATCTTTCCAATAATCTAAATAATAATATTTATAATATTCAATAGAGAGTATTTAAAAGTTTTTTAAGGAAAAAGTTTACTTTTTAATATCAGAAGTTGAAAAGTGCTTTTGTCAGTTTCTAATAACCAAATGAATATTGTGACCTAAGGACATAGAACTACTAATTTTATAAACTTTCATTGTCCTTTCATTGTCCAATTTGTACTGTCATTTATTGTTATTATGTTCCGGAAATACAAATTTTAAGTCTTTTTAAATTGGAAGTAACATAATTTTTTCATAATTTGTGCAATAATTTAGTGTTATACCATTTTTTAAGAAATAATAGTTTAAAGTATTTTGTTAAAATTAGGAAATAAAGAACAAAAGAAAAGAACAAAACAACAAAAGAACAACAAAGTACATGTCGTGCTGCTATTAAAATAAACGTATAAACTACAGCTGTATGAAAATGTTAGGCGTTTTCAGTGCCTCGCAAGTATGGCATAAAATGCATGCTGGCTTATATTCGTTAAGCGAGAAATTGGCAATGAAGGTTCACAAAAGTTTACTTATTGCGTTGGTAACACTTTTTTCATTACTGGCCGAAGTGTTTGGCCAGTAAACAACTACTGGCTTAGATATAGAATATAGTGTTGTTGTTATGCGTACATGTTAGCCAGTATAGGCCAGCAGCTTGCTGTTTTTTTTCTTATTTGCGAGCCATCGAAAGCGCCTGTTATTTACTACTATTATTTTCTTCATATTCACATTCGTTAATTTTTTGTGAGCTTAATACAAACATGACACATAAATCTTCTTGAAGAGATATTTTTGATTATGACCTGTCTTGAAAAGTATGATAAATTCACAACTATTAAGTTTTGGTAGTATTTTCATTGCTTTTTAATGACAGTGTTTAACACTATAAACATAGTAAATAATTATTCAATTTATTACTTGGATTACATTTTAAATAGTAATTTAATGTCGCTTCGAAACAATATTTTAATTGCACTCGAACAATTACTTCAATTGTTTGTAAGGCGAAGTAAATTTACGAAAAATAATTATAGCTTCATAAATTATAAAAGTTTTTTAATTTCAAGAGAATAATATTTCAATAACCGTCTCAGTTGGGAAATTTATGCTAAAATTTTATGTAATTACATTTCGAAATTTATTGCTAGAGAAAAGCAAAAATTGCACCATAATAATGTATTTTACCAAATATTTTGGGTTTTGCTACAAAATACAAGCAAGATATTTTAAAGCTTATTTGGACTGTGAGATAAAAATTATTATATTGTTATATTTCAAACTTAAAAAAAAAAAAACTAATCGGTGGAAGATATTCTTTTAAGATATATTTTGTTTGTATGTTCCATATTCGATTCTGGAACCTTATGTATTGACCTTTACTTTTTATTTCAATGATGATTGGCGATTATAACATTTTTTTATGAATATATAAAGAGGTTGATGGATACAATGACTTTTAGAAGTATATAGTATTAATTCGATCATACTGCACTAAACGGTGATAATTTTAAAAGGATTGGTTGAAGTGAATTTTGTATGAAGTCCACGCAAAATCTTGAAAAAATATAATATAATTGGAGTATACACTCAAGTGAATTAATTTCTTCTGACTCTATTAATTCCATTTTCTAATTATAACTATATTAATTCCAACTTTTAAATCTATTAATTAATACAAAGAAGATATACAGTTTATTATTGCTAAGCATTCAAAGGAATATATTATTAATTACTTTTATAAAGAGATCAATAAGAATACTTTTTCAATCTTAATTATTTATAAAAATAAAATAAAAAAATTATGTATAATGAAGTGAACCCCTTTGATAAATGAACCACGTCAACGGCAAAGTTCTTCTGACAATTTCTCCTGTGGAAGTATCAAGCTTTGTATATTTCCAAATTAAACTATATTTATACTCTGTCAATATTTAAAAGTTCGCTTGAGGTTAAATTTTGTTCATGAAGCAAGTGATTAAAATTTGTTTAAGTATTTAAAGAAAATCAAATATTTATTTACGTTTTAGAGGAATAAAAAATATCAAAAAACTACAAAAGCCAGAAAAGTTTTTAAATCTTTTCCGGAAAAAATTTGTTTCGCCCTCAGTTTCACTTAACTTTTAATACCCCCAAGTTATTTAAAGATATTAGATATTCGCATATAAAATAAGTTGAAGTTGTTCTGTAATTAAAACAAAGTATTTATTAAAGTGTAATCATTTTAATTACAATAATAGCATCAGTTACACAAGTTTATTACATACAAAATTTTCTACCTCATATCAAAGAGACTTTGTTGTTATGCTAAAAATTTATTTTCAATTGATATCACATTTTTTCTCTTTCTGATTATAATATACTAAAATCAATAGCATATATTTTTAATATAATAGTTTAGTTAATAATATATACTAAAACTGACATCAGTGTTTAGAATTGCTTAGCATATTACAACTAAAGGATAGACAGTTGCGCAGCATACAGAAATTGTTAAAATGTTTTCCTAACCTAATGATTAAACATAATCGGAAGAATTAGAATGTTTTTAATATACATGGTATATTGTAAATAACCAATCATAGGTAGGTTTAGTTTTCTCAGCTATTACTTGTTGCTTTCTTCCGATCACAGGAATGTACCGGTTTCAATTTTCCTTTCTCGATGACTGCTTTTATTCTGAACTAATTATTAAAATTAAGTTATTAAGTTCGTGTCGTTCATAATGACTACACTTATATATATACGAATATATATGAATGTATTTATATTATATATATTTTGTATATTATATATATACACAGAAGCTAATAAATTTCACACTAAAATTTGTATCACTAAGCCAGGCGATGATTTCATATCATCAACTACCATAGTATTAGACCCAATATGTTGAAGTTATTTTATAACTAAAATAGCAAGCCATTTGTTGTAATAATATATTTCTGAATACTGAAATACTCCTAAAAGTCTGAACTAATTTTGACTCTGCAGATTTTTGACGAATATGTGATTTTTATGGAGTAGCATCCTTTTAAGAATTCATTTCAAAACTCCATGACATTCTGGTTTATAGTTTACAGGTTACTACGGCACCAGGTTTCCTAATTTTCAAGACCTTAGCTAACAAAGAATTTTGGTTGTAGAGTAAACATTATTTTCTGATAGACAAAAACGATATTAACGCTCAATACGTTAATTGATGCTCAATGCGTTGGCCACAAAAAAACATCACTTGAATCGGAAAAGGCAAAGAAGTTCTCAAAATAGTGTTGAAAGATTGTAATTCGAACTTCCGAAAGATGGCTGATATCTAAAAATATCAGAGTGTAGTTAATATCTTTCGAAGTGTGTGCAGCTTTTACTTACAGTGGATGGACAGGTTATATTACGATAGTTAAATTGAATAAATTATGCTTCGAATTGCTTTCTCATTCATTATACTCATTATACTGGCCTCTAGTTATTAATGGCTTCTTATTGACTTTCGAAAAAATCTCCAGGAAAAAAATTTGAGAGAGTAAATACAAATATATTTTTTACCAAATAAATTGATATAATGATATAATGATGTTTATATCATATATGAAATGATATAATTTTCAATAAAAGTAATTTTTTTTTGCTAGTATGGCTATTTTTTAAATGAGGGTTGTATTATATGTTACAATGAATTTTTTTAATATTTTGTATTTATTCTTCAATAAAAGCTGACCATTTAAGGTATATATGTATAAATAAGTCTGGGTCGACTAATAAGTGAGGGTTATATGTTACCATCAATTTTTATTACTGTTTTTTTTTTTTAATAAAAGCTGACCATTTGAGCTACATATCTTTAATTAATAAATTCTCGAATCGATGAAATTTGTTTGACAATAACTAACTTTCTATTAGTATCTTATATATATATCTAACATATTTAATTGATTGGTTTATATACACATGCTTAATAAATTCAATTTATTTGCAGCTCACAATTTTCGTACTTTTAATTTTATTTTATTTTACAAAATGGTACTAACGCATGATGTCCTTGTATCTTGAAGTTTGGAATGAATATGTCAGAATAAACTTTTCGTTCTATTACTTTTCCACTAAAAATTTTTAAAGTTTAATTTATTTTATTTTCAGAGAACTTTTTTACAACCGAAAAATGAATAAAGTTCTTTAAATTCCACACGTGATTTTCTTGTGAAGAAAAAACTTTAAGAGTAAGTCGAATGAAGTAGGATATTTAATAGGAAGTAAATTATTTAAAGCTTTCACAACATTTTAGTTTTTGATTTCCTTAAATTTAAAGTTTAAGTTTTAATAGTAAAAAGGTTAAAGAAAACACTTTAAGTTTAAGTTAAAAGTACATATTCGTACATATTTAAATGCATAAACATTTGTAGTGAATACTAAGCTTTCCTTAGGGAATGAGACAAGCAATTAGTGAAAGCAAAAATAAGCATAACCATAAGTAAAGCATTAAGGATAATTATCCTCTGAGCTTTCTGTACAATTTATTAAGTTAATTGACCGTTGAATCCGAAAGCAAAAGAAATTAAACTGACCTTGACTTTCTTTTAGAAAAGTTAATCTGAAATTTAAGAAACCATAATAGAAAATGATTATTTTCATTTAAGTAGGATATGCGAGCAGTATTAAGTTAAGCATGAATAATCGTTAGGAAGAATTTTTTGCTATTTCCATTTTAAATAAATATTTAAATACAACAAAAACAAATTAAATTAAGTTTTATTGCAAAAAAAACATTTTTATATATAAAATACTAATTTCTGAAGTTTATATTTTTATTAATTAGTTGTGTCCTTACACATAAAGGCGCGAAAGAAAAAAAAATATATAAATATATATACATTAAAAATAATGTGTATAGTAATTAAATAATTTTATTTAAAAATAAAAAATAAAATAAAAAAATAAAATTAAGTAATATTGAGTTATTTTCAGTTAAGTCGAATAGTATAAAATAAAATGAAAAAAAAACAAATAAAATAATGTAAAGTAATATAGAATAGAGTACAATATAATAAAATATATAAAAAATAAATAAAAATTAAGTAAAATAAAATATTATATAATCAAAATTTAAATTAAATTATTTCTAAAGTAAAATAATATAAAATTCAAATAAAATATAAACATTAGGGAATAATTATTATAAACAAAGAAAAAAAAATTAAAACAAATCACCAAGGTGATTTACTTAGGTCTGTTGGCTCATTGTGTTACCGTATAATAGTTTAAAACCATCTGGAACGTTTGGCGAAGCTTTCAGTGCGGTTTAGTGGTAGATTTTACTTTCGGCACTTTCGTCGCATTCCTCACAGCTGCATTAGGTATAATTGTCTAGCATCGTTACCTAATCTACAATGACGTTAATAAACAAGACTGATGTCTCTATGGGGTATCTCAATAAGAGAATTGGATTTCCTTTTATTAGAAGGTGACCGAATTGCATACAGATGCCTGTATATCATTGTCTTCCTAAATTTTATTAAAAATTTCAGCGTAGAAAGAATTCTGTTGCAGTTTGCATGATATATACGAGATGATCAGATTGTTCAGGTGTACCGAGTGAAATTCCGAAGCACTCTTTCTGGCTAGCTCGTCTGGTTTGCAATTGCTGAAAGTATTCCATCTTGTTCTGAAAAAAGTTCACTATCTACACCATAACTTGTTTTAGATCCGTCAGTAAAAATGGTTAAATTCTCTCCTCCGAGGGACCTTTTTATAGTCATATATTTTTAGAAATATTGACGATATTAAGTTTTGTGTCAAAATTGAGAATGGGAAGGATGTAGTCAATTTTGTAAAGTGTAGAACGGTAAAGGTTAAGAACGGAGGCGTGTCCATAGTCACTGGCTATTGTGAGGTAACTTTGAGTCTATGAACAGATGAATCTTCAAAAGAAATAATAAAAAGCATTAATAATAAAATATAGGCTGCCAATACACATTGATACACTTCGACTCAACGTTTAAACAGCACTATTCTGGCGTTACCTTGGGTTGTTACACGCAAATGCTTAAGTCGTTTCAAACCAAAGAACCTTTTGCGGCGTTTCAAGGAGTAAGGAGATGACTAGCTTAAATCTCAAAACACCCAACTTGAAAAGGTAGTTCTCTCAAACGTCAAAGACGAAATTTAGCTTCTTAAAACTGGTAGTTATAAAAAATTGTATTCGAGTTTTCGATATAGCCGAATATGATAATTGTAAAAATATGTGAAAAACTTTATATGGATATAGCTTTATTGATATTAATAATTAATAAATAAATAATAATAAAGAAATAATAATATAATTAAGAGGCTTTTCGAACAGCATTAAAACTATAATAACAAAAATTCATTTTATGTTATTTTGATTAATTGAATTTTTGGCTGGCTATACAGCTATCTCAAGTATTGCCAAATACACATCATCAGTGGTCTTGGAAATAGTTCTTGTATTTTGTAAATAATATTTGTAAATAATTTTTAGGAAACTACAAGTACCAGGAATCGAACTCATGCCCTGCCAAATTTGAAAGTAAGAGTCAGCGCACCTTCAATCAATATTTTGTGGGAAAAAATTATAAGTAATAATAAGTATGCATTTCACATTTTACTAAAATCATAAAATGACAAATTAAAGCTATCTTAAATTAATCCACTTGCACCGTTCAATGGTTTGAGCACCTCTTCAATTAGTCCAAGTTTTCCTATGAAATTTAATTAAAAATACAACACAACCAATTAACCACTAAAATTTCGTCCTGCGTTTAATCACAAAGGCTTCAAGTTTCATTGCTGAATAACCGCATTCATTGGCATAGGCGGAGGAGTTGGATTGTGTCCGCACATCGAATGCGCTTTATAAGCGAAATATCAGTTCGGAAATTCCATTAAAACCATATCAAGCGCTCCAAATCATTAAATTCAATTAAATGGAACTTAAATGTAATTAACATTACGAAGTGCACAAAACCACAAAATTCAATTAATTTATCAATGCAAAGGCGATTTTGCATGTTAAAACAAATGTTTAGAAACGAAGTTTATAGATAGTTTTAAAGTTTAAATAATTTAATAGAATTTTTGTAATTTATTAATTAATGCATTTAATTAATTTTTTATTTTATTAAAAGCTATATAATGGGGGTCTTTAGTTCCGATGTATTACTCAATGATATATAAGATTATAAAAAATTACAAAACTGCAAAATTTACAACATACATATATGGGTTTTTATATTTAATGGGAAAAAAAGAATTTTAATAAAACTTAAATCTTTTAAATTTTTTCATAACATTCATAAGAAAATTTTTATTTAGAATAAATCTATATTGAATTTTTAGATTTTATTTTATTTTACGAGTATTGCTGGTTCCTTAGAACTATTTCTTATATTTAATTATTCGCAAATAATTTTTTGAGACTGCAAGTACCATTAATCGAACTCATGTCCTGCCAAATATGAAGCTGCGTGCTAGCGTACCTTAACCAAGTGACCCAGACCCGTACTTGAGTATACCAAATAAACTCAATAAAAAAATTGCCTCTTTTTTAATATAAAGAAAAGAAATTTTTATTTTATTTAATTAAATTTTTAAGAAAGTTTTTAAATAAAGAAAAATTTTTTTATATAAATTGTAATTAAAATCTTTTTTAATTTTTATTTGCCCCTGCTGAGTGTATGAAAACTGCAGTGCTTTTCTATCCCTAAATGGTTAATTACATGAGAGTAGCTTTGAAAAACTATAAAAAAAAACTATTCTACCTTTAAACCAAAGCAATAAGCTGCTTAGAATACCACTGCAGTCCATTTGGATAACGTGTAGTTAGGACCAAAAACCATAGGACAACAGGTTTACTGAATAGCTCTAAAAGAAGGAAAGGCAAGACCAGCAAATACTAAAATGATTTTAAGAAGATTTTCTTCACTTGCAGTTGCAGAACTTTTACTAACAGCTCTGCAGTCATTAATAATTTAGAAAGTTTCAAGAAAAAAGTAAGATAAACACACAAAAGTGTTACTCTTCATTGGGTCTTAGCAGGATGGACATTATGAGCTTAATAAACAAGCCCTGTGCCTTGCAGTTCTTAACTGCAAAGGCACAGTGGAAATCCTTAAAAAAATTTTTCAATTTTTTTGTAACCAT
This sequence comes from Teleopsis dalmanni, assembly GCF_002237135.1. NCBI lineage: Eukaryota > Metazoa > Arthropoda > Insecta > Diptera > Diopsidae > Teleopsis > Teleopsis dalmanni. Next base: position 78,411,485 of record NC_051847.1, on the reverse strand, counting down.
GATTTTTAAGCAAATTTGATACAAAATGAGAAAAATGATGAAGTGGAAGTAAAAATTTTAATACCAAATTCCAAAGAATTTTACTTTATGAAGTGTTAAAGTGTGAACTTAGTTGTGGAAATATTGGCATTTCTGCATTGTTCTCCATTTTCATTGAACAAATGTTTGGAAATATTATGATATTTCCATATTTAAATTTTATTTTTTTTAAATTTAATGTCAAATTAATTCATTTTAATAATTTAAAAATTATTAAGGAATAATTAAGAGGAATAATTTTCATAGACTATTTGGAAAGATGAAAAAATGGGTCTAGGGAAGAGGTTTGCATCAAATAATAAAGTAAAATGAGAAACTAAGGTGTATTTTGGACGACCTAGTAAAGCGTATTATGTAAAAAGTATTCAAATGTTAAAAGATCATTTGACTCGGTGCGCCGAGCTAAAAGGCGACTATATTGAAGCATAATATATAATTTATAATTTTAAACCTTCTGATAATTAGTATTGAAACAGGATATGGAAACCGAGTAAATTATGCAACATTTAGCAATCATTTTACTAGAGTGTTAGTCCTGAGGTATATTTTGATTATTTTCTTAAAGGTGTGTTTTTTATTATACAGATGTATGATATTTATTTATTAACCAATAAATGTTAAAATATCTTATAAGTATTTGTTAAAAAAAACAAATTCACGAAAATACTGTGTTACTTCAATTGCAATATGGGATTATCCATTTTTTGGTTCCAAAAGTAAACGTGAATAAAAAACACTTCTGATTAGAGTTTTCTCAAAAATTTTTGTTTTATTTTCAACTATTTATTGTTTATTATGTATTGTTATTTTTATTTTTTATTAAGTGTAAAATGCAATATCATTCAATTTTCTTCTATGAAACTTCTTATAGTACTTGATCCTTTTCAGGTGATTTTTAATGAATTATCAGTAAATAGCTAGCAATAGTTCAGCTATTTATTATTCATTACTTAATTGATGTTAGTTCTTAAAACGTTTAGAGCTTAACAATTGTTCGCATTAAAACGATTCTGTCCGTAACCCTACGAAAACAAGTCCTACAGTGTAGTGGTAATAAGCTACATGATATTGGTAACCAATTCATTTCACCAATAAAGACAAAACAGGAGGATATATGTGGCTTAATACACCTTTTCCTTGAAACCATATCACATCGTTTTTAAAAAATCACGATTTTATCACACTTCTGGATCAAATGCCATACCACTAGGACGAAGGTTGAATTGATATCACAACATTAATTAGTGGATTTTCGATGTCCCGTATATAACAATTTTGATTGTTGACATATCTTCCAATTAAACTATGACCTTCCTTACTGAGGAAAACTCAACATACTACGGTGTTACCATTTTCAAATTAAGTTTTAACAATTTCAATGTGGGAAAAGTTTGTAGTCGATGCATTTTGCAGAATAGCGAACCTTAAACATAAGATAAATTGAATGAAAGTCAAATTTGACACAAGTCACCGAAACAGTTTGGCCAGATGAAGACTATAAAATGAATGCATAAAATTGATTTTAATATTTAATCTGGATTTACAGTTAACATTTTCCAATCATCATAACAGATATATTTGTTACTGGGTATTATGCCTTATATACCTCCTTATATACTTCTTAAAACTCTTATTCAAATCTACTCGATAACTTGGCAAAAGGATACAATTTTTTTATAATTGTTTTTATCATTATCGAAGATGAATTAAATAGACTCGGTCAGATTTTGTCTTTTTATGACATAATCGAATAATTAGCTACCAAGCTACATCTGAACACCTCTAAAGTGATAAAACATTGTAAATTGTTTTTTTTTGTCTTGCGGGCCAAGAATGAATGATCATTTTCAATCCATCACCGCGCTAAGAACATCTTGATATATACAATCTTATTCTTTATGTTTAAAAGTATGCAGTTTGTAATAAAATTTAACTATATCGAATAGATTGTGTTATCTTACCAATTCGTTTTATTCAATTTAAATTTTATAAGTGGAATTAAATTTTTATTATAATCTTTACTTTTTTTTGCATTTTAAAGAGAGCCATTAAATCTAAATTGTTTGTTTAACGTACCATGTATCACAACGAATCTATTAAAATGTTGCCCAAATATATTTTAAATTTTAAACCTGCAATCTAAAAGGATTTATGTTCCATAATACGAGCATGTACGCTTTATCCTAAATCCTATCAGTTTAAAAAAACATTAAAAATTCATTACGGTTTTTGAATGAAAACCTCAGAACTGTTAAAGTGAACAGACAATTTTATGGCATACAGCCTTTTGAATTCAGGAATATGAACAACACAATTGAATAATTAAAGTCCTTAATGTCATGATGACGTATGTAAGCGTAATTAAGTGAGTGCTTAAGTCAGGCATAATAAGTATCCTTAAATTAAATGACACATAATTTTTTGGTTTATATACGAATTGTACTTTGCTTAGGAAACACAAAAAATGCATATAAAAAATAATAACTTATGTAGAAGAGTAATCCTAGTTACAAAACTGAGTGAAAGGACAATAACAATGAATCTTGGCTCACATAATGTTTAGATGCAAAACAAGGACATGCGTGAGGAATTGAAAGTTAATACAATGTTTTTATGCATGACTATAAGTTGTTACTAATTTAAAAGCATACTTACTGTACTAAAAAAAACTAAAAAAGAATATTAAAGGATATTGAAAAAATATGCACTTTTTTTCGTATTGCATAAATGTAAGTGCAAGGTCCTGTCATGACCTTGCATTTACGGTTAAGCATTTCTTGTAATTTGGTTTTTTCGTAGTATATGTAAGTAATGTAATAATTTATAAGGACAATATACAAACACACTTATTCCATTTTATTAATACCATTAATATTAATTTTATGTTCATTGAAGTTATATTCATTGATCATAAAGTTCATATATGTATTTCATACTGAATTAATGCAACTAGAAAATCTGATAGGAAAACAAATTAATGGTTGTTTGTTTGACAGGTTCACCTATATAGCACTATCTAATCTCAGAGCAGTCAGTAGCCATATGAGGGCTATATGCCGGTTTTAGATCAATCGTCGAATAATCAGCGAAGCTTGTGAGGAATACATAAGTTAGTCAAAGAGATGGGTGGGGCTATATATAAACCCGCCAGCTAACAAAGAGTAAAGTGCAGTAATTATTTTAAATTCAGAAAAGTGGCATATAACTTATGTACTGTCTACATTCCCCTGCGGTAAAAAAGCATACCTGTCGTAAGAGGCGATTAAAATCGTGGTGCCATGCCAACACTTGTGCTAGAATTTTTTATGGTAGTAAGTGACACTGCACTTGCGACACTCGCCTGGAGTAGTAATTCCGGTACTACGGAAGTTAGTGGCCCGTAGCTTCGACTATGCTGACCAGTTGAGGTTAGACTCGTAGTGGCTGTGGTTAATACCCAAACTTACGCGAAAAGAATGTTCAGTTAAATGGTTATAACCCAAATTGTAGCAAAGGTTTTAGATGTACCTCACATCGCACACATTTCTTTATAGGTACCGGCAGAACTAAGGAGATTTAAATAGAGCGTTAATTGACGCCTTGTATCAATACATGTGTTTTTGAACGCCGTAATATTAGACCGCCAAAGCATAGAATGTTACGTTAAATAACATAGAGATCTAGTATTGACTACTGTATTCCAAGTGTTAATACTGAACAAAAATTCCTGATGAATAATTCCTCTCGAACAGACATTAATCATCAAAATCATGTAAAAGGACAAATTCAAATTGAACAAAAGGGTGAGTGAAGTCCATTCGGATCATTCCAGGTGTACGTAATTGCCATTGACGATGCAATAACACGTTGAGTGCTTCCGAAGAAAAATATATACATATATACTGGTATAATCAGATTTATTTGAATACGATTATAAACTACTGAGAATTTTTTTAAGAAATCTTTAAGTAGTATAGAAATCTTAAGTAGATGTACCATAGTTACCTCGACTTTATTCGTTAGATAAAGTCTTACTACTGAAATTCTCTCCGAAAGGATTTAAGTAAGCACTCTCCTTGTTTCCAGCTAATTAAAAATTAAAATTATTATTAAAAGCACAAGTTGGTATATACATATATTCTTAGCAAACACAGACATAGAAAATAGCTATTATAAGTATTGTAATGAATTATATATTATATTTACAGTACGGGCCATACAGATGACGACCAGCGAATATCACAAATGATGCTCAATACTTATTTATAATATATATTATAGATTAAGTTTATAAGAATTAGCTTAATAAGTAGGATCTTGCATCTAGTTAGTGGTGATTACATGTACCTATCTAATAGGCATACACGTTGTTATACAAAGAGTTTCCTATAATGACTTTCATGAGAAATAACATGAAAAGAAGGAAAGGATTGAGCTTCTACTCTGCAACTGACCAGCGTTAAGCACAAGTCATTTGAATATACTAGACAATGTGTTCCTTAACATATTGTAAATATCTGTAAAATGAACGTTTTATCCATTCTAAGATTTATGCATAATTTATGCCTGATTTATAATTGCGATCAGCTGGTATGACAACAGACCAATATATATTGATATCAATATGCCTAAGTTTATTGTCACTATTGTATCTCCGCTTTACCTAACCTTTTCAGAGACAATTATGTTATTTTCATGAAATGTTGCATTTATTTTGATTGTAAACATAAAAAAACTATTACTTAGTTTGAGAGATCAGAAAGAATTTTGTTAATTTTTTATAGTTTTATTAATATATATTTAGAATTTTAAGTTTACAGTAATGGCCACACAGATGACGATTAGTGCATATCACAAATGATGCTCAATACTTTTTCAATATAAACTGAGAACACTTTGTATCCGTTTGTTCCTTCAAAGGAACTTATTATAACTTGAGTTTGAAATACTTAAGTTTTTGCTTTACATGCATAACACGAGTATAAGTACAAATACTTACTGAATAATATGAAAAAACGTAATGGGAATAATTTAATAATTCATAATTTATAACGAGACAAAAATAATACAGAAAATATATATCGATATCATGTCATTCTCAAAAACTTGTGAATACATCCACTATTTGTTATCTGTTTCATGAAACTGTTCTATTTAACATTCATAATAAGACTCAAGTATTATATATATTTAAATAATTATTTCTCTATAAGAAGTCTACTAAAGACTGCTTTTAAAAGTTGCCATAGCATTCTTCTTATAAAAAGGAACGAATGGAGTATTTTAATTAGACTGTAATAAACTATATTTAACCAAATGATAGAATAAATATCTTAATATAAATATAATAAAATATATATAAGAAATAGATATTGTAAAACTCTATTTGCTCTTCAATTAAATTTTTTAGTCATTTTCCCGTGTATAAATCTGAGCTTCTGTCTTTCCCCAGTTGCTAAGTAGTTACGATGTTTGTCATACATTGAATACCTTCAAATGTTACTATGACAATTAAGTAGTGACAATTCATTCCATGTGCTTACAAAATGTAATTCTGCATTTCATTCGTAATTCGAATGCAAATATTAAAGGGTGAACTATGAGCGACAATGTGGAATAAAACTTAAAAGGACGAAATTCAACGATGTTTTGTGAGTTAAGCTACTACTCAAATAATAGCTTGGGAAATCATTGGACGCATTTGGTAATCTTTTCCAAATGGCGTTTTGTATGGCAAGTGAATGTGTCCTGAAACATGTTTTCGCATCTGAACTAAAACGATTTAAATCACTGACTGTGCACTTATATGCATGGGGGAAGGATTTCTTTCAGTATGTTAACTGCAGTACACAACCTATTATCGTTTTACAATGTAACTAACTGAAATTCTGAAATAGATAAAGTAAAAATTTGAAATGGTTTATTGTGAGAAGAAAAGATTGAAACTGTAAGCTAACATCCGAATGTATTTATGTACTCGTATGAGTAAAATACTTAAATCATTGAATGGAAACTGAAATTCAAAAATGTTTAAAAACTTTTACTTATCCCTTTGATATTCCAAGTATTTAGAGTTTTTACTGTTCTAATGGATTCTGGTGTAAATGAAAATAAATTTATAGGTTTAGAGCTTAATTTAATCTTTCCATTGAATTATTATTTAAGCAAATGGAAAATATTAATAGAGTAATATACCCACAGAGCCCCTGGAAATGAAAATATGGTATTTCATGTTATTACTTCAGTAGTGTTTAAATGCACAACAAGGAATTTATAAACTATAAAGGCAACCACATGAGTACTTATAGTATGTCAAACACATACTTTATTGCGAACGATGGAGCAGGTTGTAGATGAAAGCACCGAAAGCGAGAACTTGCTCTTAGCTACGGCAAGTATACACTTCTGCACATACATACTAGGGTAGTATCTGTTGCTTACCAAAAATAGTAATAAACTTCCTAATGGGTATTAAGTTGCTTTGGGTAGGTGTAAAATTAGTTATTATGGCTTTTCTCTATATGTTGTCGTCCCAGTTGACAAGTACTAGCACATATGGCAAGCATTTAATGGTGAGTAGTTGATTACCATCTAAGCTACACTTTTCTGAGTAAAATATGGTATTGAATCTCACTTCTCGACACAAAAACATGAATGGGACAAGACAAGTGAATTGTAACGATACTTTATGTTTTACTTTAATTATTTTGAGGTTATGTGCGTTGCTGTTATGTGTATGCATTTGCCAGAGAAAGCATTTTGTTATAAATTAGAAAGAAATGCAATTCTTATAAATTTTTTCAACCACAAAAGATAATTTACAAATTTGGAAAATTATACTTTCTTCTAGTTACTGACTTTAATGAAATTTAAGCAATAATAATTATAAATTTATATTTTCGTTTTAAAAATAATTAATTTTAAATGTAATCAAAAACAATAAAAAGCCGTTGTTAGTGATTTGCAATTTTGAGTCAATAGTTTATATATAAAAATTATATTATTGGTGATCATTAACTAAAGTTGTCAATCTTCTATAATTAACCTTTCATTATTAATCAGTTTACAAAAGTTTTAAGAAAAAAAAAATATATATTCGTATTCTTTAACTTTCGATTCTTTCGATCAAACATTTTTCTCACTTTTATTACTAACAATTAGAATTTCTTTTGCATTTTTATTTTATATTCTGTTATATATTATTAATTTTATCATTAAATTAAAAAATAAAAGGAATCACAATGCAAATAAGAGTTCTAAGACACAATTTACTTAATAGAAATTAAGTTTTTAAAATGTATTTGACAATCCTTCTGGATTACTAAAAAATAAAAAAATTAATAAAATCAGAGTTTGAGTTTATTTTTTTTTAACCACTCAAATAATTTTATAGATAGAAATTCACTCCCATAGTACATAAGACAACATCGTTGTTATTGTAAATTCGTTTCTATTTGTGAATATTTACTTGTTATTCTTATTCTTTTGTGCTTCTTAGAAATACTAGCCTGAGATGTAAATAAAAGTGCAAACGTAGTAAATAAAAGTGCAAACGTTTTTTACATATATTAATGGTGAACATATTTTAATATATTAATATATTCCTGCAATATTATTATTAATTATTGTCTCAAATTTTTTTTATATAATTACATTTGCTTACAACTAAAATATTTTAAAAATTTTGTGGAGCTGAAGGAAATAGCAATTATAGTGTATAAAAGCTAATTTTTTGGACCTCAACTTAAACCAACATTTATTTCAATATTTTTTTTTTTTAAAACTTACAATATTGAAAAAGTGGTAAAAAGCCAAAAAAAAGGAATTTATAGTATTCATTTTATACTATAACAGCTAAACCATTTAGGCGATATTGATTTTATGTATCTTAGAATATTCGTCTAAGTTTCAGTTTTCATTAGTTATATAATATGGTACACATCGAGAACAAAAAAAAAATGATTTAATGGGTACTTATGAATAACGAAACCATGGTGAATGCAAAAAAAAAATTGCTACGACATACTAATTTCACTTAAAATGACATCAAAGAACAAGTCTCATTTTTAAATATTTTTTGCTGTAAACAGGTGAAATCTAATATTAATTCTTGACTTAATTATCTCTTCCTTTGCATTTGATGTGCTTGGATACTTTAGATTTCTTTGGGATGATAAATATGATTGAATCATTTTTTACTCGAATAATTAGCTACATTATTAAAACTTCCTAGTTGAAAAATTTATAAACATGAAAATGAGTTGGTTATATTGCATATGTGTAAAAAAACAAAAAAAAAAAACCAGAGTTACTTTAATCATCTTTTTAACTGCCACAAAATTGATCGAAAATTTCAATCCTAAAAATTGTGTAAACTCTACGAAAGGGGTTAGAAAGACAAGTTTTAATCAGAGAAATAAGTCAAATGCATCGTGTATCCAATAAAAAGAGGTACAGAAAAATATCTTTTATAAAAATCTCTTTCATATAGAATCATATAAATAATACTAATATTATAAATATTTTGAATTCAGAGCCCTTTGTGCTTTTGTCTGATTGTATGATGGTTCTGTGGTGCAAATTAAAAATTTTAAATTTATTCGCAGTTAGTCAAATCATTCAAAGGAAGAAAAGTAATATCTGAACAAGAAAATATAAGTTTCGAATTAAAATTTTTATTGAATTTTTTGCCATTTAAATATCATTTTCAATATTTTTTTCACAATTTTCAATTGTAGATGACATATATTGGCAAAAAATGGCTATAATAATGTAAGGAAAAAAATAAATAACCATTTTCATCCAAGCCCCACACATTTTGACAACATTGACAGAACTTCACTAAATTTAAAATTTTTAAAAAAAAAATAATAAAAGTTTTATAAGTCACTTTTAGTATTTTGATGTCTTTTCTTATTTATATCAAGAAATGTTATTAATATGTAAAAACTTCACTTTAAGTTCAAATTATTAAAAAATCACATTTTGATTCAAATGAGCCCAAGTTTTTAAAGTAATTTCGCTATCTTCGCCATGCCTTTAATGTTGCAATGGGAATACATTTTCCTTTTTTTTAATCTCGTTAATATTTTGATATATTTAACTTCAATTATTTTTTAATATGTATAATTTATTTTAAAATTTAATTTTTCACGCAAAGTGAGTTTCCTGAGGCATGTCTTTTAAGCATTAGTAATTTAGTAATGCACTCAGCGTTTTGATTACAAACTTTTTAATGTTTGCGCTTGGCTACGTCTGAGTTCACTGATTTTGACATTAAATAATCTTTCCTATTACGCCAACTTCAATTTGTATTTTGTTGTATAAATCCTCTTATTTAAACAGAAAATTAAATGTAATTCTTGGATATACGCAAAACGAATAGAAACAGTGATTACAAATTACTTTAATTTGGGACACCAAATTTTTATTGTATTTTTGTAAGGTTGAATATACGAGTAAATGATTTGAAGACTATTATAATAAAAAACAATCCAGATATTTAGAGATTATTATAAGAAACTCAAATATTCTCAAATTTTGTTTTCAATTTAATTTGAACGTTATTTCAAAAAGTTGATGGTATTATAATCAGCATATTTTTCTGAATCAAGTAGGATTTGCATTCGGTTTTTTTTTAAGTACATACTTTTCTGGGATAATTAAATCAGTATTTTGCAATTTTTTAACATTCGAGTTGAAATGTTCTGCGATTTGTCATCAAAGTAATCATTTATGCTTAGGTTTCTTTCCCATAATCCCATAGAAAAATACTGTGCAAATAAAAATTGCTATAATTGATTAACAAGATAATGTTTTCATATATAAGCTATAAATATAAATAGCTTCACTATAAGCAAAACATATTCACTTAAATCAAAATTTTATTCAATCACATTTTATTTAATGAAAAATAATTTATTTAATTTTATTATATTTATTATTTAATATATTTGAGGTATTGATGTATATGATTTCTGACCTATAAATTAAATGAAGTTTACAGTGAAAACTTTTTTAATGTAAATATTTTTTAGTAACTATTTTATCTATTTTTTAACTATTGTAAAACTAATAATTTAAATTTGTTATCTTATTTTAATAGTTATAAAATTGTTTAATGTACTGTTGTTTAAATTCGTAGTGTTAAGGTCTCTGGTTCAGCATTACTTCTGAAGTAATTTTCTATAAGTTAATAATTTAGATAAAACTATATTAAGTTCTAAAACCCAAAATAATGCTTATTATAATCAGCAAAAAGCGCTTTCTGAACAACTTTAAAAAAATTTTATCACAGCAAATGCAAAATATATTTTGTCCAAGCATGCGAAAATATGTTACTCATACGCACTGGTGGATAATATTGCACATTGACTACATATTCGTACATGATATTAACATAAACACTTATTAATAGTATTAAATGATGAATAATAAATAGTAACAAAAATAATATTAATTTTAATAAATTAATAATTAATAATAATTAATGATGAGGTTTTTCTGAGAAAAGTAGTGAACTAACACACAATAACAAAAATTTATTTCATATTATTTTAATTAATTGATTTTTTGACTGACTATACAGCTGTTTCGAGTGTTGTCAAATACCCATCATCAGCGATTTTGGAAATAATTCTATTTTATTATTCGTAAATAAATATTAAAGACTGCAAGTACCAGGAATCGTACTCGTGCCCTGCCAAATTTGAAGTTCAGAGTTAGCGCACTTTAACCAACTGACCCAAAGCCGTACTTGACTTACTATTCGCACTTTGGAGTTTGGTTAATTTGCTGTGAAAGTACATTAACAAATTCACTTATTATATTTATATTAGAACGAAATCATAAACCAGCTGTAGAATACGAGGGCGGTTTGATAAGTCAGTGACTTTTTGAATAAAACAAATATTTTTCGGCAAATAAGCATTTTATTTTTCTACATAATCACCTTTTTGCTCAAAACATTTAGTCCAGTGTTTTTCTAATTTTCTTATTCCCTCCAAATAATAGGTTTTCTTAAAGCTCTCAAAATACGGGTTTGTTTTGGTAATGACTTCTTCATTCGACACAAATCTCTTACCGCCCAGCCATTTCTTTAAGTTTGGAAACAGAAAATAGTCGCAGGGGGCTAAATGTGGAGAATATGCTGGATGGGGTAGCAGTTCGTATCCTAATTCGTGGATTTTGGCCATCGTGACTAGACAATCGTTTTACCTTTCTCGAGGTAATCGATGTGAATGACCCAGACAGATTTTGTTTGGCTTTCTTTGGTCCACGTTCACCCCTAGCAACCTACTGTTTCGATTGTTCCTTGGTCTCTGACGTGTTGTGATGGATCCATGTTTCGTCCACAGTAACAAAACGGCGCAAAAATTCGTTCGGATTACAGCTGAACATCGCTAAACACTCTTTTGAAGTGGTCACACGATTGATTTAGATTGCTGAACATCAATGTGTGTAAATATTAGTAATTATTATATAAAAAAATAAACTTACAATAAATTTAAAAACTACGAAATAAAAAAAAGATGTTAACAAATACTGCAAATAACATCATTCATTCAAACATAAATCACGTTAAGTCTTATGAAGTATAGTCTTGTATTTTATTTAGATACAAATAAATGTCACGTCAATTACTTTATTACTTTGTTGAAATATAATCAACGACTTTTTTGATGAATCTTTAAATTTTTATTGTTGTAAATAACCATTAAAAATAAATGTTACCGCGGATACTGAATGAAATGACTTTTGAAATAAATACAAACCAATGGTGACAATTATTTTTATTTTTTTATCCGAGATGTCAACTAACGCTTGCAATTAATTTTTAAAATTCTTTAAATATTTATTTCCATGATTTCAAAACCTTAAACTGAACCCACAAATGTCATGTACCGAAATCATTAAACTCACTCAATCCTCCTTTAAATTGTTGGTTGTTTTTGTCACTTCTTTTTGGAAGGGAAAAATTGATTCTATTGAGCATAAAATTAAAGTGATACGTGACATGTTCAGTAATAAGAAAAAGTTGTAATTGTAATATGACTGAAGCGGTATATAGCAGCAAACTTAAAAAAAGTTGATTATGTACTTAATCATTGGAATATTAATTATTTTTTTGCCAGTTTTTAGCTGCAAAAAAGTAAAAAATATAATATAATATAAATATAATGAAAAATTTAGAAACGCAAATATGGATGGCTCAGCCACATACTGAGAAACCCGACAGACGCAATTGCCCACGCAGTCCGGGAGTGGAGACGAGCTCGTCCCAGAACCACTTGGCGAAGAACAGTGGCGACCGAAAGGAACAAATCCCTTAATCAGCTACGTTTTGCTGCTAGAAACAGAGATGAATGGAAAAAGATTATGACAACTATCTGTGAATAATAATGAAGAATGAAGAACATGTTATAATAATAATAATAAAAAATATATAAAAAAATATAATAATATAATATAATAATATATATAATACAGTGATTTGATTTTCTCAACTGATTTGATTTGTACGAAGAAAGCATTATAAAGAGAAGGATATACTAGAATAAGACGACCACTGAAACTGGTATGAAGACTGAAGTAATCAATGCTCAGACTACATTGAAGAAAAGAAGTACGACCCCCCTACGTAAGTAAAAGTAAATCCACCAATTAAGAAAAACTGCTTATAAAAGTTGTTAAATAAATACTTGTGTTTGCAACCTTTGGTTAAAGAATCTATCAAACAAATTCTATAATAAATAATAAAAATTAATATAAAAAAATTAAATAATGGTTCTTTGATTTCTAACGCTATCCACGAAAAGGATATGACTTACTGACTTTTACGCATGTAAGGCCTATGCTTAACTGAATGTCTTCAAAGAGTTTAACGCTATCTTCATACTGGAATAAAAGTAACAAACAAAGCATCATTCAATTGAAAATTATTCTCAATACTCTAAATACCTAGTCAAGCTGGAATCGATGGCAATGTGTCCCAAGTTGGTTATAAACTACACCTAAAGAATTATAGCGTTTGGTCAATACTATAGTTTGAACAAACAACACTTGTCTCCAGTGGATATTTAAAAACTGTAGCGGATTTCGCAATAATTACATGCATTGCTCTAACTTCAACAAGAAGAGACATTTATATAAATATTCTTGTGATACTTTTCAGACATATGTATTAATTACTTGTATTATTAAATGCGTTTTTATATGGATTATTATATGGGTTGATAATATGACATCGTCTTTAAATTAACTTAAACTATTTTGCAATGAAACCGTTGAAAAGGTTACTTTAATGCAAGTATGACATTTAAAAATAAACGAAATGGTTAATAAAAAGATATTGCAATCTGAAACGCTAAATTGAATTCTGTAAGCTGCAATATATTTATTTGTACGAGTAAATATTTAATTTCCGCTTTAATTAAACACAACAGTTCCTGTAAACTGAAATGAGCATTTCCAATGGCATTTTCATTTTTAAGGAAAAATTTCTGCTTTAATTTTCTGCCATGCGAATCTTGTTCAATAAGTTTACTGACCACAATATCCTTTCCTATTTTCGGTAGATAAATAAAGGTTGAACCCTCACAGAAAATAAATAACAGAAGTTCGTGCATTGCGTATATGGCATATTCAATTACATTCCTCGGGTTTTGAGTGGTCAGTTTGTTTAACTCTATTTCTCGCTATATTACATTTTTTTTATAATTGAAGGTTTTCAGATAATTTTAAATTCTTGTATCTGAATCTGTTCAATATAATTAACAGATAAAAAATATATCTGACTTACAAAACTCTAATCTTAAATTTATAATTAAAAAATAATTGATTAATTAATATAAAGCATTTCTTACGAATTAACAAATTTTTAGTAATAAAAACTAAATTTAATTAATTTAAGTCATTAATGCGAAGTTAATTAAGTCAAATCACTTAATCGCTTTATTATACATACATAATTAAGTTATAACATATAAACATGTTTTATTGACGTCACTTAAGTGATTGTGTTTTTTATTTTTAAATACTATAGTTTATGAACATGATTTGATTATGATCAATTTAAAAAATAAATAATTCAACATTATTGATTGTCTTGATAATTTTTTAATGCCATTATATTTGATCTAATAGCTGCAAGATGCATTATGCAGACCTTGCGGAAAGTAAATATAAATTTAAAAATTTATTGGTAACATTGTGAGAACTCTTTGATATTACAAAATTAGGAATCCCACTATTGTTTGTACTCATATGCAATAAATTGATGAACATAAACATGAGGTACACTTATACGAATTCGCAGAACAGAAGCACTCCCACAAAGAACCGCAATGTGGACAACGCTTAAAGGTTGGATTCCTCCATCCAAGAGAAAGTGAATCAATTAAATAATTTTATAAACTTGTCTAAGTTCCTAATTGTACAGAATAACAGTTCCATCAGGTTGGAAAGAGCGTCCTTATGATTTTAATAATGTCTTAATCAAAGATACACCTTGATAAGAAACGTGAGACACGAATTGCTTCACCTCCTCAGCACTATATCGACGACAAATGTCATTATAGGGTAAACCCAGTTTTATACCATAGCTTTCTATTACGCAGTGACCTATTAGCATCGATGCCGTACTGTTAAGTAGGTCTCGTTTCAGTTGTAGCAGTTGGCTTGTATATTTCTGTTAAAAATATTAACTAATTTTTTTGTGTAATTTTGTCAATATTTGAGTTGATATAAAAATTTTAGAGAATAAAGTTATATAAAGTTTATATGTGAGATGAATTCTATAAAAAATCCACATATCCGTACGGAAAGTGTATTTTACAAAAGATAACCTAAAATGATAATTATGCTATGTTAAATTTAAATTGATCACAAATTTCTGATAGCAATCACTTAAATATATATCGACAAAGTAACCCAAAGCCGGCATTTCTGAGTCAGATGAATGTAGATACCGTTGTGAAGATGTTGTGATAATTAAGTTAAATATAGTTATTATGGCATTTAATTCTAGGATGTGGACCATATATATTTGAAATTAATTAAACAGAAGATTATTATATAGATTTTATATTATTATGTATTATTTATATAATATAAAACATAAATGCTCATAGATAAAAGAAAAAAATAATTTCTAACTGTACTCACCTACAAACTATTAATTTTATTATACATTCTTATGTACGAATGTTGTAGGAATTCTCAAATATCTGAAATAAGACGTAAATACCATTTGATTAGTTAAATTTAAAGATAAAAATATGTTTATTAGTGGTATTACCTATCAACGTATTCTAACTAAGAGAAATGATTTCTTGGTCCGAGTAACAAAAAAAATTTTTTATGGAATCGATCAAGAACTAGGGAGCTTCTAATACTGAATAGAAATTGCATCCGACTTGTTATAAGGTTTCTCACTGGACATTGCGGAGTAAATAAGCATCTATCGAACCCAAGTATTACAAGAGATGATAGCTGCAGACTTTGTTGCAAAGAAGAGAAAACAGAAGAACACATTCTGTGTTACTGTGATAGCCTCGCCAAACTCAGACTCCGTTACTTATCAACTGCCTATCCACTTTTAACGAAATTAGGCAGCATCTCTCCATAGGACATAATTACGGTTTCAACTACTTTTCGTCTATTGAACTAAAGTGGATGTGTCAATCTTTAAAGGATGCAGTGACTTGTTTAAAATTTAACTATCTACATACACATTTTACTTTTTTTATTTCACTTTTCTTTAACTAAGTCGATTTCATTTAAGGAAGAATTGATTTCTGCTGCGTTTGGCATTATCAGCGCACTTTCAAAATAAGATTAACATATAATTTGCAATCGTTTGCCTTTTTTTAAAAATATCTATAAAATTGATAATTACTTTTCTCTGGTTTTCCTACTCCTGCTGTAAAGTGCTTTTAAAGGCTTATACATATACGAGTACATAAGTTCAATAGAAATAACTTTAAAGGTTATAAAATTTTCCTTCAAAAAAAATTTTTTTTTAAAATTTATCAATTATTTCTTGTTGCATAGAAAAAATTAAAAAAAAGAACAAATTGTAACTCAGTTCTAAACATTTTTTGAACAAAAATTTCAAAAGTTTTTCTTTTCTATACTTTTTTTGCGACTTTTTCTGTCAGTACAGAATTGAGATAAAATTCAAATTTTTTAAGACTTCACTCAAAAGTTGTTCAAAAATTACGAGGAAAAAATTATATTTCTCTAAGTCTTATCCTTTGGGGGCACAAAATTTAAAATTTTTTATCCAAAAAAAAAAAAAATTTTAAATGAAGCTGGTAAAACAGATTTAATCCTTAAAATGAAAAAAAAAGATAAAATATTTAAAAAGATAATTGAGTTGTCTGCAAAGTTTATAACATTGTCAAAAATTGCGTAGAGGAAAATTCAAATGAAGTAATCCAACAAATTTGCTGTGTTATGTTTGGTGGCCGATCGGGGTCGTAGGAATAAGTGTTTACAACGAGAAGGGATTTTAGGATTTGACAACATAAAGTAAAATTGAAGTTCGTTTCCGAAATTATATGTACAGATAATTCTCTTCATTTAAAATATATTCTTATAGTATTATAATAGTATAAATCCTATTCATATAAAATGGATGGTGTACAATACGTATTAATCATTTGAATTATGCAGAGTTAAATTAGGTCGTTTGAATGTATTATAATATAAGGCCTAATATTAATATCAGAGCAGCAAAAAAATACTCGCAGTTACCGAAAGAAAACATGTGAAGCAACAACAATGCTCTTAAAATCTTCAGAGTTAGGTTTTACTCGCAAACAATTTTAAGTTTCAGTGCAGCCAAATTCTAAAATTAATCTATTGTGATTCACTAGAAAAATGTTGCAAAATTCTAGTCATCCGTTTAAATCATATGAGCAGAAATTATAACAAATTGCTATATATCAAAAAAATTACATAAAATATTCTTACCAATTTTGTTTTCTTTTATTTAAATTTATTCATTTTTATTGTTTATAATTTTTATATTTCATGTTGTACACAAGAAAAGTGATGCCAATTTGGTTTAACCAGACTAATGTTGTTTTTTTACAATTCTGCAAGTATGTTCATAATTATGGCTGCTATTAAATGCTCTACCATATTTCCTGATTAAAGTTTTAGTTTAGTAAACTAGGTACATAATTATTGAGTGGATGAAGTCATAATACATCAAAATAATATACAGAATTGATCGACATAAGTATGCTGAATTAAAATAGTAAGTATAGTAAGTCTATATGTAGAACTTTGAATGCTTCTGTTCGTATCTCATCAGTTGATATTGGTAGGCTTTTACGTTAGTTTCACTATAGACATATATATATATATATATATTTGGTCGGGCTACGTTATGCTTATATTTATTGATGTCTGGATATTACCGATAAAGGTTGTCAGTGTTGACGGTTTTACGGCTTTAACTGCTCTTATACTTGGAGCAATAGACGATCCTTTTGCATGAGAGCGGAAGACGGGATGCCAGTGATGCACTTCATATACTTCAGATGTGGATATATGAAATTGCTGATTTATAATGTAGTGAATTGTTGGTGTAAATTTTAACAATGGATAATATATAAAGATACCGACAATATACTGAAGACATTGACTTGTAGCTGCTAAATGGTTAGATATGTGCAAGATGGAAACATAGCTCTTATATTAAAACCTATAGTTTTTAAGTTCAAGCGACTGAAGGTTATTTTATTTTTTCATTTTAATTTCTTTTTATTTTTTATTTGAATGTTTTCGCTGAACGAATGTTCATTCAAGTATCTAGAATGTCCATTCTAGCCTTTTTGATTTAATAGAAAAATTTTCATTAAAATTTATTTTGAAGTAATTTTTTTAAATGGTTTCCATGTAAAAAATTGAGCATTTATAGCTATGTCAACTTATTTTTTATATTCATTAATCACAATATATTGAAAATATCTCGAAGCCCTTTGGATCGATATTGGAAACCCATACTTTTTGTACTTTCTTTTAATCATTTTAATTTTTTTTTACTTTTTTCTCATTGTCTACTTTCCTTTTTGTTTGTATTTTTTGTTTTTCTACTTTGTATCATTATATCGATTCACTAGATTTTTTTCTAAATATTTTATATAATTTTTTATTAAGTACTAAATTTCAACTTAAGCCTTTTCAACTCAATAAGTACTAACAATTTTATCCCATAAATTTGTTTCATTTTATTTTATCCCACGAAGTTTTGAATTGTTTCCATTTTCTCTGCACTTCAACTTTACTTCATAACAGAATTTTGTGAAAGTTATCCCAAATATACTTCAAAACTGAACTGAATTATTAAAACTTTTAATCCACTCAATTGTGGATGCTTCTATGGTGTGTGCTTTTGTCGGGCTCTACGCACTTGTTAATTTAATCAAATTATAAAAGGTTTTAGCAAAAGTGTTAGGGAAAAAATAAAACAGTTAATCGATATGAAAATAGATTAATTGGTTATTAACTTAAAGATTAATCAAATTTTTAAAGAAAAGTGGTTTTTAGTCAAACTGTAGTAGTTTTGTAGTTTTTAATAAATCTTATATCATTTACTCCTAAATTACCACAAACATTGATACCGTATACTTTGGTATCAATTGAAGTAATTGTAATTGAAGTAAAAAACATTGTGAAGTCAAATTATTAAATTTCCTTAATCTTTTTAATATTACAATATTACAATGTTATGCCTCATAGCGCTTAAATACAATTTCAGGTGAATCATATTACTACGAAATTTCATTAATATATAAGACGGCGACAGCTAATTGCACTTAAACCTCAAACGAACCCATGTGAAGCACTCATAGATATATCATACAAAGCAAGATTTAAGTTAGTTAAATAATAAATAACAATACTAGCTTCGAAACGATCACAGAACTCAAATATCTTGAAGTGGTACTGAGTCCTAAAAACGACAGATCAATTACCATATAAAATAGAATTGAAGCAGCAAATAAGACTTACTACGTACATATAAAATTTTTTAAAACTAAAATCTTATCAAAACAACAAAATCTCCGTTTGTGTTATTGCTTAATTAGGCCAGTTCTGACAACCGGCTATAAAGTGTGAAAGCAAACGAAACATGACAACTACTATCCCACGAACGGAGTGAAATGAGAAAAATTTTTGGTCAAGACGTCTAGATGCTGACATATATTTGCTATAACCACCAATTAGAGAAGTTAATTGATAAGTGGATTGTAATATGATAAAAAAAAACATAAACATAACACTCATACCTCGTCACTTGGCTAAGTGACGAGGTATGACACGACAACGATAAGCACTTGTAAGAAACCTAATTGGATCCCGAAGAAAAGGCAGACCTCGAAAAAGGTGGCAAGATGATGCTGATAATGAAGTTAGACGTGAGCAATTGGAAAACTTGGCATCGGTTCGATTTAGATGGCAAAAATTGGCCGAGGAAGCACTGATCTCCTCAGAACTGTTATGCTAAAAAAGTAGAAGAAGAAATATGAAATAAAGTAATACTTATATATATATCATAATAGTATCTTAGCAGCAAATATTAGGTACATTCAAGATTTTCAACAAAATAAAATAAAGGACTTTTTATGCATTTATTACTAATCCAAGCTCATGCATTGTGAATGAAATATTTTTTTATTAGATTTTCATAAAATCAGAATCGCGAAAACTTCACGTTTAAAACTTGCTAACGATTTGTATATAAAACTTAAAGAAAAATGACAACCATATGATATACATACCTTTTGCATGTATTTTATAAACATAAAGTCTTAAACCCTATCCATCACCTCATGTAAGTAAACGAAATTATTTATGCAACTGCTTTAAAATTTACTCGTTAAGTTAAAACGTGCATATCCTGAATTCGTTCAGATTAGCATCGCGGATGATTCACGCCCTACTCATTAGAATTCATGTAAGTGGGCCTTAATCACATTACACGTTATTTATTTACGGAATTTTTTTCTTGAGATACTCCATCGCGTGTCTGTGAGCTTAATTTGCCTGATACGAAAGCACATTTTCTTCTCAGCCTTTTATCTTCCAATTTACATTTTTTCCTTTACTTCTTGTTTAGTTGAACCCTAAGATAGAGTCATTTTTGCAGGTTTTGCATAAATTGATTCCGTAAATTGCAAAATAATAGTTTAATAAATTATAATAAATTTTTATCCCTTAAGTTTATACTTATATCTTTCTACTTTCATTTTATGCAAAATAAGTGAAGTTTTTGCTTATAAAATTGATTTGTTTTAAATATCATAAAAATTTAACAGGCCAATTAAAATAGTGAGTTATATTTAATATAATGTGAAAATAAACAATATATATTAATTAAAATATATTAATAAAAATTTATATTCGCATAAGTTTAAGAAAGTACAATGTATCTAAAATCATCGAACTTATAAGTTACAATGTATGCGAATGACTCATATCATGACGATATCATTTCAGATATCATTTAACATATATATATTTTTGATATTGTGAATAAAACTCTATTTACTTAATTATTTAGTGTTTTATTTATTAAACACGAAAAATTTTACAAGAAATTTTGTGACAAAAAATAAAGGAACTGGTTCCAGTCAGTCATTGGTTCACTTCAGCTTAGTTGTTGTGGAATTTATACAGACTTGAATACGACCTTTTGAACTTTGTCATACTTTGTAAAAACCTTATATATTAAAATAATTTCATAAATATATATCGAAATTCTCTATTTTTATATGCATACCTTATTGTCTCACAAAAATTTCTGCACAGGATATTTATACCGGCATAATTACCTCTTCATTTTAGAGAAATCTACACATATGACCTGTTATTTTTAGACCAAGTAAATTGAAAGCAGCATATTATTTTTTTCTATCGGAAGGATCGTTTCTGAGATGTATAAAGGTACATACTTGTGAAAGTATGGCTTTTTTTGGAAAGCATTGCTCTGGCACTCAACATTGAGATTAACCATAAAATCAACAGAAGACAGTCTTCAGCTTCCAATTTGATCAGATACACCTTGCATTCATCGCTTTATGATACCGCAACACATTTCTTGGTCTTTGAATGCAATTCTGTCAAAGACATATACTTATTTTGAATTCACTCAAACTTACGTTTTATCATATTGAATATTCTTAAAGTCTATATACATATTACTTTAAAATATACCTTAAGTTTATTGAGTTCTTATTTGCAACATGAAGGTGTCACAAAAAATGAATAAATCTAATCATGTTCTAATTTTGTCCGCAAAACCTGTTGAACCATTTCAAGGAGCTTTGTCTTACTATTTCGTGCCTTTAATTCTTCATTGTTAGTCGCTTTAACCCCACTGATCCTTTCTTGGAGTTTTTCAAGTTTCGATTTTGCCTGTCAACGTTATTATAATAAATAATTTGAATATATTACTGAAATCAACTCACTTCTTCCCACTGGTCTGCTGTGATACTATCTGACTTGGATGACGAAAATTTACGACTATGAATAAACAATATATTAATTAACTTTAAGTCAAAATTAAATGAAAATTATTCCACTTACTTTTTTAATTGATCACAAACTAATTTACTGACTCTAATTGCACTAAAAAATTTTGACATATTTAAATTTAGAAAAAGGACCAAAATTTTTAAAACAACTTTCATAAAAATAAAATTTATAATGAAAACATATAATGAATTTTGAAATATTATTTATTCTGAAGAAGTTTATAGAAATTTGGCTTACTAGAACTTAAAAAAATATTTTTATTTTAAATTATATTCTTCAAAATCTTTTTTTTGAAAAAATCCAAATGACCTGGAAAAAGGTGGTCAATCGCTTACATATCAATTGGTGTGCAAGGTTTAAAAAGATCGCGTCAATATCGTTTAAAAATTAAAATAGTGTGAAGAGTTTTCGTTGATTATTGTGGTGTCATCTATTTCTTTCAATATTTTTTTGAAGACGTCAGTGGTAAACAACAACTGTCTATCAGGTGTGCTCTCGGTAAGCAGCAATAATGGTTTCTGATAGATGGCGCAACACCTCATAAAGTTAAAATCGATTTTTTGAAGCCATTATGTCCCGGTCGTTTGATTTTAAGAAATGGTAATTTTGATTGGCCTTCACATTCTATAGATTTAATACCAAGAAATAATCACCATAGAGGCTAAGGACGACCAAATTCAATGATTTTAACTTGAACAGCAAAAAATATGTTAATTTTTTTGTTAAGGAAATGGGTCCACGTGATATAGCCAACCATGTATAATTTGAGTTTGTTATAAAGTAGTATAAAACTACTATTTAATAAAACTAAAAAAACTTTGACCAAACAACGACGAATTTTTTATATCAAAATCGAAATCCGTTTTATTTACAAATTTACTTAACATTTTGGCATGTGTTTGTGGCAACAAAAAGCAGAGTACATATTAGATGGAACCACAAAAATATTTAACTCTTCGTAACTTTATTTGTCTATCCAGTTAAAACCCTAAAGTATTTTGTTTTCTATACTTTTTAGTAAGTTGTGGTTTGTTATTCGGGATTTGGAGTTTCTCAGATTTGTAACTCAGAATATAAAATAAATTCCGAAGCAACCACAACAATTGTGGCGACAGGAATTTTTTAAAGCAAATGTTATATGTCAAAGTAAATTTAATGATTGGAAAATATTAATGAATAAATGAATTTTTTATTAGCCAATAATAATTGGCTAATAAGGAGGTTTGTATAACCTCCTGATCGACAGAATCATATAACAGAAACCCTGCAATGCATATTGTAGTCCGCTCTGGTCAGTGGTTTATTGAAAGTCTAGCAAAGAAATTGCACATTCATTGCAATACTCATCGAAGAATTTGTGGAAACTTACTTCAGTAATCATTTAAAGATATCGATAATTGTTTCATTGTTACTACCGTCTGCGCTCTGAGGAGGATTAGCATCGCATATACACTCAGAAAAATAATTTGATTTAAATGATTTAAATTGATTTTAACTAAATCAAAGGTTAAGATATTCTTACTCGGTGTATCATGATGGTTCTACTATACATGTTAGTTTTTATATCTTCTTAACCATATTAGTTAAAATTTTTCTAACAAAATAGTCAAGTCAATTTAACAAGTATGTAGTTAGAACATATTGTAGGAATTCTATCAGTTTAACAGTTTTTTTTGATGTTATAGTGTCCCGGAATCAATATTAGGCGTATTCGGTGGCTCGCAAGTACTGCAAAAAACAGCAAGTTGTTGGCCTATGCAGGCTTATACTGGCCGCAATGTACGCAAAACAACAACACTATTTTCTCCACCTCGGCCAGCATAGTTATGCTGGCCAACCACATCGGCCAGTAAAAAAAATGTTACCAACGCAATAAGCGAACTATTGTGAACCTTCATTGAAAATTCCAACGAATAGTGCAATCAAATGTCAAAATTTGAGGAAATAAAAATTCAAACAGAATTCAAAAATTTGAAAAATCTTGAAAAGTAACGAAGAAATAATAAGAATGGAGAAATCGTGAGTATTAAGCACATTGAATTTTTTATTATGTTAGTTATTACAAAGTAACATTTATTTTATTTCATTTCATTTGTAGCTTACATACGTAAAATTAATAAAACAAACATAATTTTTAAAGTTTTTCTAAAAAAATTTTTTATAAAAATACACGCAAACTATGGACCACAAAGTTAAGTTAGTTTCTATAAATGTAACAAAATTTTCTATTTAAAAAATTACAATAAATATATTAATTAATAAACTTTTCTTAACAAATTATTAAAAAGTCTTTCCCTTCTATTATTACCATGATCTAATTCATGTTCTTCATCCGCTTGCTGTTCGTCATTGCTTTCATTATGACTATTTGATTCAGCATTCTTGAATAAATCATTCTTTATAATACAAATATTATGTAAAATACAAACGCTTACAACTATATTTGTTATTGCAGCCAAATTTGTTTGCTCCGTAAATTTTAATAATCTTCGAAAACGAGTTTTTAGTAAACCAAAAGCGTTCTCAACTACAATACGAGCAGATGAGTGTTTTTCATTAAATTTTTTTTGGCTATCGGTTAAATTTCCATAATTTTTGTAAGGTGACACAATCCAGTTTGTAGAAGATTAAGCAGAATCTCCAATAATAAATGTCGAGTTTGGAAATATTTCTTCGTATCTTGATCGACAGTACCTACAAAAATTTACTTATCTTAGTGTTTTATTTTTAAATTTCCAATATTCATACCATTCCTTTTAATTCCGTGTTCATTTTAATTTTATAATATTTTTATAAAAATATATTTGATTTATATGCACATATACAAGATTTGCTGTTTGTCAAAACAAAACATTTGACAGATTGCAACAGTGATGCCAATGACTCGCGTGGCCAACATAGGCCAACATGCATTTTTTGCCGTACTTGCGAGCCACCGAAAAGGCCTATTAGGAGTGCCCTGAAAACACTGTTGAGTTCATTTAAAGCAGTCTGGGAGTTCTGACCCATATTAATCCTAGTATTATCGAGTTCACTGATTTGATGAATGTTATATATAATACATATCAGTTTTAAATGCCGCATGTCTACTTTTAATACCTAAACCCTTGATTGCTTGATAAAAACTTCAGTGATTTGGTGACATATAGCTAGTTACTATCCTTCATCATTTGAGAAGCTTGTAAACCATTTTTTCTGGAGTAACTGAAAGTTAATTAGTTTCTACTTTATTTTCTTAAATGACATTATTTCAAAGCAATAAAGATTAGCACAATTTTATATACAAAGCTTGAACTTCTAGATAATATAAAGACTCATTAAATATCTGAAAATATTTGCAAGAAATTGTAGAAAAAGGAGTTATAAAACACGCCAAAGAGATAGTAGTATATTTGGAACATATTTCAAAAATGAAAAGCACTTAGATTCTCTGAATAATTTAGAGCCACTAATGCACTAAGAGTAAGAGTAACTAAGTAACCTTTAATTATTTTGAAATGCGTGCTTAAGTACCACTTAAAATTTTATCAAATTTATTTTTTATGTTAAATTCACGTTTAAGTCTTCACAAATTATATGTGAAATAAGGAAAATAATTCGAAATAAATTACTGTATTGAGGAAGTAGTTTTAGGATATATTTATGCAATAAGTGCAATTTAGTTAAATAAAATAAAAGTACTCGAAAAATTGTTACTTCAATGTTTATGTTACAGAAAGCTTAAGTGGGAGATAAGTGGGAAGTGACTTTAAATAGGATCAAGCAAATTATCTCACATCCATAGAAACTTATACACATATAAGTGATACAATTTGAAATTATTGACAGCATCATATCAAATGATATCGATATCAATTCATTATTTTCCCTATGAATGTTTTTTTAATTTTCCTAGAAACAAGCCTGGATACATGATTGTGAAAATAATGATTATGGAAAGTAAGGAATGTTTTAAGCGTATAAAATTTATAAGAAATCTGAGAGGTTCTATAAATGGCAAAATAATCGTTATTAACAACTGTGCTTTTATATGAATACGGATGAATAAACCAGGATAACAAGAAGTGAAACAATTCAATGTTCTCTACCAAGTTCTTGTAGCAACTAAACAATACAGATAAATAATTATATTTAAATCAACAAAAAAAAAATTGAATCAAAAATTTTTTTTACATAATAAACGTATGAGAAATTTCGCATTAATATTTAACATATCTATTTATTTTCTAAAATAATTTACATGAGGTATATTTTTTCTGCCAAATTTTTATTTAATTCTTTTTCTATCTCCGATATTCGATATTCGTATACCAACTTTAAATACGAAAAAAAATAAACTGTAATAGTACAATATAAATATCAGAAAATATATTTTCTTCGCCAACGAGTTGAAATTGTCTCCTAAATCTTAAAAATAATTTACAAATAAGCAAAGATATTAGAGATATTTGATTTAATTATAGGAATAAAATAAAACTGCATATATTTAAATTAATGCCATCTTTCAGGTCATTTTCTGCCACAGTTCCCCGTTTTCTGTCATTAATTTAGTCGATAGTCACATTTAATAGTTGCTCTAAAATTCTGGCTTTAAAAAGACTAATTAAGATTCTTTGGTATATTAAAACAACAGACATGCATAGAGATCTAAGAATTGACTCAGTGAAAAAATATATCAAGGATAGAGCCCTAAAATTATTTACAAAAGTTGATACGTTGCCCAACCCCGCCCTAAAATACCTTAAGTCCACCTCAGGACGCACAGGAAGATATGCTTATCTACGGTCCGTCAACAGCTAAAATATAAATAAATGATAATAATTCTAGTATAGTTAAAGCTTAGTGTGGGGCAGGGATAAGTACCCAGTCACAAAAGAGTAAAAGTGCGCAATAGCACTAATTCAAATCACAACAACAAAATTTTAAATCATCATTTTTTGGTTGACGTGATCGAAATGAAATTTTAAAGTGTGGGTATATAGTGTTGGTATATAGTGCAGTTTCTGTACACACTATATACTTTGTTGTATATTTTGTCAGACAAATAGTTCTCTTTATAAAGTATGTCTATAATATTTCTACTATCTCATATTTTCCCGTACCCTATACTTAAGCTGCTTAGCTTTCATCTGATTTAATCATCGCTTTAAAGGTTTTCGCAGGACTCTAATCGAGTTACCCAAGTAATAACCAATGGATGTCAAAATTTGTGTTATATTTCATATTTATTCCGAACATATATGAAAACCTTTTTTATAACCATTTTTAATATTTCTTCAACTCTATCTTTCTATTTTTTCAACTTTTATCTTTTGATTTGTTAATGTTTATGGCTAGGCGTTATAAGTTGAGTAATTCTTATAATTTAATTATAGTGCTTTATAGTATTTTTGTCAATATGTAAATAACACATTATCATCAGCAATTTTGATTCGACTAGGAAAAAATTTACTTTCATGACCATAACGATACACATAGTGGTTACTAAACACAAAGCCTTGCCTTACCCCGGTACACATTTAGAACCATTTTGACATGTATCTTCCATCCCATTCTATTGACTCATCATTATAGCCCTTTTTTAATTTGTTTTATATCTTCTTAATGTTAAAAAACGTATAAATGCACTTTAAAAGATATGTATTTTAGATATATAAAGTGTAAAATTTTTGTTTATTAAAAGATTAATGAATGCCACAATTTGGTACTTTTAAAAGAATGGACGTATTGTGGGTTTGTTTAATAATATGAATTTTTTCAACAGTCATAATGGTTCCAAGTTTCATAACTTGTAATACAGGTTCCTGTTATCAAGTATTACTAGTTGGATGTTAGAGTTAATATATGGTATATTTTATATTCAAATCAAAATAATTAATTGTCAGTCATAGAAAGCAGGTGAAGGCGTAGTGTAGAAATTTGCTAGTGAGCAAAATTTTGTCATTAACTAGATAACGCAATTTCGAACCCAGTTAGAATAATTACATTAATAATACTCTATTGGAGTTTTTTTTCATGTCACAGAAAATATTTCATACAGTTACCTTCATAGTTTTGCATATACTTCTTCAAACATCGTAACAAAAATAATAATATATAATAGCAGTATAAATTAAATAGAAGAGGAGCAAGAAATATAAATGATTATGTTAAAAATAAAAGGGGGGAATAAATTGTCGAAGGTTGCTTCAAACATCATCGGTTGGTAACTTCCATTAAAAAATATTAATATCAGTACTTTTCAATGGTGTATGTTATTGTTATTTTTCTATACAAAGAATGAAGTATTTTCAATGAGATAATTTATTTAAAAAATATAAAATTTAATCCAAGTAACTTATTAGTAGATATTTGTTTCAAATATATATATATTTAAAATTATTATCATTTCATATAATCATTTCATAGATTTAATACATTTTCTACTGCACTATTTATTTACATCGCAAATAAATTTTCCTGCAGTTTATTAAGCAAATATACAATAGAAAAAAATTTATCTGCTCAAAACATTCCATTGACATTCCAAAACTTCGAAATAAAATGCAAGGATATGCAACTACAAGGACTGCAAGACTAAAATGAAGGGAAGTGCATTAAAGAGTTCGCTTTTATTGCTGCAGTTTTTATTCAGTTTGAAGCAATAAATTGTGAAGGATTTCCATTTCCGTTGCGAGTTTATTGTGGAATAAAATAAAAATCTGTTATTCTATTGAGTTCAGAAAACATGCAAACTCATATGCAAATAAATCCTTGTTAGCGTTTGATAAGACAACAAATTTTAGTTGGGAATTGAAAACTTTATTTACATACCAAGGCTTTATTTAGAAATATATATGTATATAGGGTCGTATATTCTATTTAAATAAATTGTCATAAGTTATATATTGACATTGTAAGTTCCAAATATATATTCATTGCGAAGAAGTAGTATTTGTGTGGTTTAGAGCAAATTATAGTATTGCTGGAGATATTACTTGTAAACGAAATGAATGAAATGAAACCAAATCTTGGAATGGCAGTAGGCAGGTATGCCTATCGTAAGAGGCGACTGAAATAATCCCGGCGCTATGCCGACACTTGGCAGGAAGTGTGCACGGTAGTAAGGTTGCGACACTCGACCAGAGATGTAAATCTGATAAATCTGAGGTTGGATTTATAGTGGTTGTGGTTAATACTCAAAGTTACTTAAGCGGGTAGAATGATCAGGTATTTGTTTATCATTTGGCGTGGAGTTTGCGTATTCATCACCGGGTGCTGTGACGCAAAGATCAGCAGAGGTTGGGTGGGTCTCGCATCAAACCAAGGTGGAAGGTGTGTCCTGTACACATTGCTTCATTGGTACTAGTGGAAATTTATTACAATTTCCAATGGGGCGCTTATCGGCGCATTATCTTGATTCATGTGTTTGTAGAGCACCGTGGTTTTAAACCGTAATGGCAGGTAGCCACGCTAAACTCCACTGCTACTGATATTGAAAAACTTAATACAAATTTGAGATGAACAGACCTAAATAAACCTAATGCAATTGAAAAATCAAAAAATAAAAGAAAACTATTTTTTGTAGCACAATGCAATTTATTTAATCTCATATAATAAATACTTTCCAAAAATATTGACACACACCTTGAAATCTTTATTACCATTGATATAGTGTTCATATCAGAGTAATATTCAGAAAGAATATTTAGAGAGAAAATTAGTACAGAATTCGTCTTAGGCCTGGTGATATCCCGAAGTAAGCTTCAGGCCTGCGTACAAATTCTCGGCTTGTCCTTCCACCATTCCTGATGATAGTCCTATTTTAAGCACCAATTAAAAGTGTTCTATTGTTCTATTAAAGATCTCTACAAGCATCTCAATCTTATCGGAACTTTACTATCAAACTGGTGTATCCGGGTAAATGCAAGTAGAATACATATATCTTACTTATTTTATATTAAGTGTTATATCTAACCTAAGAACTCACTTTTACGGTAGACTTACTGAACGTTAAGGCATTGAAGCTAATCTTTTTGTATAAATTGCTTTTTGCGGTGTACTTCTGTATTACTAGTCACCCCAAGTTATTAAGCTCTTGTATTAATTTTAATAGGTTTCTATGTTTCTATAAATACTTGAATTATATTACTGTTATTTACTTTAAAACACAGTTAATTAAACCATAATGATATATTATGTAGTTGTCTAATTCAAAATGCAAACATGTTATGGTAGCATAAGTGCATATATATAGCACTTTAGTGCTAATGGAAGCACTAACACATACGTCGATTTGGATAGCTATAAATATATGTCATTGTTTACACTTAAATGTAAATTCATTTTGATATAATAATTTTACTGATCTTTCAATTCTGTTTGCCATTAATATGCATTTTGTATGCGTGAGAAGTCGTGTTCTCACATTATACATTACCTGTACATTATATAATTAAATTAAGTTTTCTGATGAATTTAGGTTCAGAAATACACAATGCTGTAGTCAAACCTGTCTGGTCTTATAATGTCAAACTGTGGTGCAATGTTTGTTTAACAAGTACCTAATATACAGAAACCAATGGGTATATTTACACTATCATGAACGTAAGGTGAATTTTGTTGCTTGAAATTCGTGAACTCACATCAAACTCTCTTCCCACTCTCGTCTATCCGAAACCGGTTTTCAAGTTTATGTTCATGTTATGAACATATGATAGTGTAAATAGGCTTAATAACAGACTTCGCTAAACAACTCGTCCTATTTGGTATATTAAAAAAGGAACAATCCATTTAATCCTTTAAATTCCATATACTCAAGAAGAGCTTAGCAGCCATTTTTAGGCCAAGTGAACTAAAAAGTTCATAGAATTAACTATAGAAGATGTGGAATATCTAATTATATTAAAAACGTTATTAACTTTAATAATGTCAGGTAAATTATTATGATTATATTATGTTATAACAAACAAATATGGTACTAAACTATTTATATAAATAATTAAATCTGCAACAAAGGCTTAAGATTAATTTTCACATTCGATAAATTTTTTAATTATTAGTTTTCTCTAT
The DNA here is from genome assembly GCF_002237135.1 of Teleopsis dalmanni. Taxonomy (NCBI): domain Eukaryota; kingdom Metazoa; phylum Arthropoda; class Insecta; order Diptera; family Diopsidae; genus Teleopsis; species Teleopsis dalmanni. Next base: position 78,380,864 of record NC_051847.1, on the reverse strand, counting down.
TTTAATGATTCAAATATGTTATCATATTTCAAAATAAAAATATTCAATTAACTAATTATACAAATCTATGCGGAATCCTTAGAGGTTACAGTGTATGAATTAAAAAAATTTTAAAAAATTCATAAATTCAATATTTCATAATATGGTAGTATGATAGTACCAAAAATCAGATATATAAAAATATTTAAAATAATTCATACATTGGAAGTATATATTTGCTAGCCGATTGCAAGTAAAAATTGATATAAAAAATGTGGTAAATACCTCTTAAAATTCTTTATATAAAAATACTTACCTTTAAAATTAAAAGCACAAAAAAAATTCAATTTTAAAGTTTTAAAGGAAAACTTCTAATTAGTTCTACATTAATTTTTGCTATTTCCGTAATTCTTTTTAATGAAGTTATTGGTATACGTTTCAAAACTTCCCGTTAAGAAAAGTTTTCGTAAAAAATTAATTGAACTCCAAACTGCAAATAAATGAGATTTAAGTTGAATTTTAAATATTTAAGCATTGAATAGCGAATTCTTAATTGGAAAGTGTCAACGAATTCTATCCAAAATACTAGCTTTAAGTTAGTACTCGTATATAAAAAGGTATAGCGGTCCAAAATGCTTTCCAGTCATTCAGTGACATAAGTTATGAAGTCTCAAAACTTTTTTAATTTTGTGGCAATTATTTCACTTTTATGTTTGAGTTGTCATAAATTAAATTTAATTTTCTATTTCCCACTAAAAAATATCACTGTGAAGTTCTCGTAGATACGCTCAAATGCGCTGTTTAATCAGCTATGAAGACATCGTCGTAAAAATTGTATTTGTGTAAAATTAAATCAAATATAAAAAGTTAATAAAAATCAACAACAAAACTAGAAGTTATTTTTCATTACTTAGAATGATTCTGCATAGAATTATAGGTGATTCCAGCTGAAATCAATGAAAAATATAAAGTTTGTTTAGCGATCTTTTTGGAGGTTGCTTACGCGTTTGACACATATGTAAACCTACTAAAATCTCATATCTCACTCTAAAGTAGTGCCATTATAAAGCAAGGTTTAACTCAACAATATTTTGTCGTAAAGCAGGTAATTGAGTACTCCAACATGGAAGAAATAAAAGCTGACCTTCCTCAAGGAAGCATTCTTGACCCATTTATATACCTCCTGTACCCAAAAGAGCTACTATTCTCACCGAACAGCGTGATTGCCACCTTTGTTGAAGATACACCTATACTTCCAACAATAACTAAAATACAAAAGAACCATAGAAGAAACGGTATCTAAGCTACAAATTGGTAGACGGAATGAAAAAGTGGATGAAATATTAGAGCATAAAACTGTAGAATAGTAAAGTAATCCACGTAAAATGCATCAAGTAAGAAGCGCACTATAGCTCAATAATGCTAATAGAACCTTCAATGCCATATGTAAATACTGCAAACAATCTTGACATAATCAATAGTTATGTTACGTTAAGATGGATGAAAGAGATTAGCTTATCGAATAAAGATCAAAACTTTCCCCATGTAATAAAACTATAACTTATAAGCGAATTTTAAAACTTTCAGTCCTAATCTTTGTCTGCATTTTTGGTGGAAGAGATTTTTTTTTGGAGAGCTTCATTACATTATGACTAAGATAAAAGTAGATCTACTAATTCTACACTTATCCGTCATATAGTATATTAATTTAAAGAAAATATTTCAACGCAGCAGACAAATATATATTTGTATGTTTAGCCAAATGTAAATAAATTAATAACATTTTTGTTGTTGTTTCTTCATTACTGTTCGAATCCTTCTAGTTTTCTTTTCGTTATGAGAGGCGTCAAATTTGTCAAAAATATTAACCTTATTCTAGATTTCTTTTAAAATAAAGAAAAGTAGTTATTACTGACAGTATTGCAATAACAAATTGCATATTGTATAATAAATGAAATACATAATGAAATAATCATAGCATAGGTCAACAAATTCTAGAATCTAAATGAAATGATAGTGCAAGAGCTGGGATGAAGTTTACGATATATTTTTAACTAGAAAATTATGTTGTGAAGTTATGAAATCGGAAATGTTCAAACATTAACATTTTAGGTATCAGTATAATACATAGGCGGTATTAGTATACAAAGACCATCTAAATCCGTAAAGGGTCAAAATTAGAATTAAGAAATTTTGAATTATTTTACGTGATATATATTAAATTGGTTTTTAGAAATTTTTTTTTAAACTTATCTATTTTAAAATACTTGGTCCTGATTCATTATATACATTCAGAAAAAATAACAATTAAAAATAAAACTATAATTAATTAATTCACTTATTCTACAGCTTATTTTACACAGCAAGTGAATTTTTAATAAAAATTTCACAGTAAATTAACAAAACTCCAGAAAAATGTGCGAACATTAAAGTCAAGTACGGCTTTGGGTCAGTTGGTTAAGGTGCGCTGACTCTGAACTTTAAATTTGCCAGGGCACAAGTGCGGTTCCTGGTACTTGTGCAGTCTCAAAAAAATATAATTATTTACGAATAATTAAATACAAGAATTATTTCCAAAACCACTGATGATGGGTATTTAGCAATACAATTAATCGAAACAGCTGTTTCGATTAATTAAAATAAAATAAAAATGAATTTTTGTTGTTGTCGAACTTCTGTTCGAAAAAACCTCTTTAGAAAATTTATATGGGTAAAATAAAGCCATATTTCACTGTATGCTATGAAAATTTACTAAAACATAATTGAATTTGACTTTTGAATTTTATAATAATTGTGTGAATTTTAAATAACTCTTTCACAATGAGAACAAATGGAAAAAGCACGAATTGTTAAATTCGTTAATATTAAATTCATACTTTCTCAAAAGCTCATTGAATAACATTTCATTTCCAAAAAGAAAATAAAGACTCCATCACATATTTTCATAAAACCTTTTCATTTGTTTCCATCCCGAAAAGGAAAAACTGTTTGTGAGACGCTTTCGTTTTGCGATATTTGGTATAAAAATGCAGAAAAGCTTCAATTATTAAATTTTTTGCTGCTGGTAATAATTCAACAATGTTCATTGTTTTCATTGTCAGTGGTTCTCCTGCCATCCTGCGACTATTCCGGACTTAGATTTTGATGAATGGATTTAGTTGTGAAAGCCAATGGATAAGTTCATTTTTCAGCTAGCTTTGTTTGGGTTCTTCTTCCATTTCAATGAACTCTATTTTATAATTTTTTTTGATGATATATTTTTTTTTATACAAAATTTGTAAGAAAATTTTAAGTTTCATTTAACTTCATACTTCAATGGGATTAAATTTTGATTATGTGAAGGAGAAAAATATGGAGTTTAGTTTTCATTTATTTTTAATAAATTTTGTAAAGGAAGAAATTCTTCATTAAATAATGTCATTAGTTTAAATGGTATTAATTTACTTTCGAGATTTTTATTTAGTGCAAGTCTACAACTTGAGTTTTATTTGGAGTGTATTAATATTAACATATTATTGTTAGGGGATGTGATACTGCGACCGTCGGTTTTATTGTTCCCCCTTCTGAGTTAACACTAGGTCTCTAAGCATTGCTGCGTCAATAAAGAGTAGTATAGAACCTACTTTACAGAGTCTTATCGCCTTTTATACATTCCCAGGAGTCTATTGTGCATTAGTGCAGGGCATTCTAACACCACCTATGTGCCTAACTTCTTATTCTCTTCGCGGAATCTACAGTTTGAAGAATGTATTATTGAAAACCACTAAAATCTAGAAAATGATTTTTATATACATACTTTAAATAGAATGGTTATAAAATGGAATGTAAGAGTCCCTTGTTGGCAAGTCAGTTGTGAGGGGTAATATAGGTCCCAAAACACTGCGTTGTGGCACTTCAGCCTGAATTGGCTGAAATGTTGAAATTTTTTTTTGTTTTACAAGGAAATGTCGAGATTCCATGTTGAATTTTAAGAAAATGTAATAATCGGTTCGGAGCAAATTTTTAAGCTTTCACAATAGGTCGTTATGTCACACATTATCAAAAGCCAGTGATATGTCCAAAAATGCTCTGTGCGGAACTCCCTTTTGTCAAATGCTATGTGTATAACATTAACCACTATATTTGCTCTCTTGCTCTATTGTGCCATGCTTTTTCTAAAACTAAACTGTTGTTCCGGATTTAGTCTCCTTATACTGACCATGGGTATAAATCTGGTAAGGAATAAATTTTCTAACAACTTGGACTTAATTGGTAGAAGACTGATTGGTCTATATTACTTAACATCTTCAGTCGTTTTTCCCGGTTTGAGTATCATCATGCTAATTTGAGCCACTTTGAATTGAGGAGGGATGAAAAGCCTTTTGTGACGATAGGAATAAAAATAATTTACAGCAGTAATATTGGTTGATCTGGTAACTCCTTTAATATTTTTGAAGTAATGAAGTCATAGGTGGGTGCTTTATTGTTTTTAGTTTTTTAATTTTGATTTTTATGTCAAGAATTGAGAATTTTCGTATCAGAAGGTCCAGTTGGTGCATCTGCTGTAATACCTATCTAATCTTTTCAGTTATACTCTTTGGGGCTTCATTGATGTTTGGAATAAAAATTGTAGATAGATGGCCCGGAAATGCTTTGCTTTTTTCTGTATCTGTTTAGGCTCATTGCCCATACTATACTCTTAATAATATTATTTATGTTGAAAATAAAATACTATTTAATGTATATATATTATTGTGTTATTATATATGTACTTTTTAATATATAATAAATATAATATTTTTAAGAATATTTTTATTATTATGTACCATATAATATCATAATAATATTTATTATCATAAATTAATAATATTTATTTACTTAGTTTAATAATCAAGTTATAATTATAATTCACTCAACAATACTCGACTAATGACGTAGTATTTAGCAATAATAAAAATTAAAAAGCAACTTCTTTTTCTTTAAAAAAATCACCCGTGCGTATGAGTAACTATTTTATCAAAAAAGTTTATGCATACATGCAGAAAAAAAATAAAGCCTCTCAGTTTCTAACATCATTTCGGAAACGCCAATGAGTCAATTCTGTAAAATATATTTCTGTTAAAAAAATTTTTAAGAGTTAATTTTATATAATTGTGTTTTTAACTTTTATAGTCCGCTCTTGCTTCCGTACCCTCAATTTGACACAATCATTTCGCATCGATTTGCAATTAAGTTTAGGAAGAAATGAACGACTGATCCACCACGTTTCATGAACCATTCATTTGCAGTTTTAACATTAATGAAGCCTGCTTGTGTCATGAACTATTTGTTAATTGCTATACGGAATGGAAATGCAATAAATGTTCTTCGGTGCACTAAAAGCCATCACATTATTCCTGAATTTTCGAAATTTGGTTGGATGTGAACAAAACCACAAACGTTGATTTCGCGCTGTTTGAATGTGGAATAGAAGCATGTTGCCTCGTTCATTACGGCACATTTGTGGCAACATCGAAATGGCAATGAATCTCAACTGCAGTTGTATATTTGCCTTCAATTGCCTTTGGCAATGAATTTAATGTAAAGTTTCATCGAACATGGAAACTCTCACCATAAATACATAAAATACACTTCTAGCTACGGTGTCAATAATTTTTTTAAATTTTATCTAAACTTATTACTAAGTACTACACTTAGTAAATATAATGTCTCTTTATAAAAGTTTATGTGTGTTATATGGGATATGCTTGCACTACATTAAGTTATGGTGTCTAATCATTGTTCTTAAATTTCTTCTTTTAATTATAATTTAGTGTGAATTCATTACGTTTAATCGATTAGTGTGGCCTGCCAATTAACGATAAGAAAAACTCTAATAAACTCTTGTGAATATTGCCTTCAAGCTTTGTTTTTTATCTATTCTGGTATCAGATTGACCAAACGTATAGTTTCAATTCGTACCGGCGGAATTTTTTGGAGTTCCAATGGGGACGTTATTGGTGCAATATACCGATAAGTGGAAGGTAATCACGTTAAATTTATTATAATTATTATTAAATAATAGGCTATGAATGCACTCCGACCTAAAATATCTATAGTGCGCCTAATGGGTCAACTGAAACAATTCTTGTAATAGCTATGGGCTTCATTTTACCTACTTGATTTGGGACTAAGATCCCGCTTCCAAAGTAGTCGAGTCTACGTCTTGCCGCCGCTGTGCAGTTGCATAGGATATGTCTCTTCTCCTCATGACAGAGTCGGCAGGAATCATTTTTTACTGCACCCATATTTTTCATATGGTAATTGAGTCTACAGTGTCCTCTAAGAAGTACTGTGAAAATTTTAATATTCCTTCTGATAAGGTTAAGGATAGCATCAACTTTTGTGTGTTCAGGATCAATGAATATTCTTGACTGTCGCATGCCTGTTTGAGCACTCCAGTCTTCAAGTAGATTTTGTTTACCCCGTTCACATATTAAGTTAGTTGAGCAGCTAATTGTTAGCCCGCAGAATGACTCTGGACTAATGAAAGGAGTACATATTTCGGTTAATAACTTTGGACTTCTATCAGATCATCATTGGCTGAATTTTCTAAACCTGGTTATACTATAGGATTTTGGGGTTATTCAAAGTGAAATGTTTAGATGATTTTTTAAGTATTTCATTACCATGATTTAAAAACTTTTGAGTGATTATATTTAGTACAAATTTGTAATTTCGATCGCAATGCAATGAGAAACGAGATATCTATAATTAACTATTCCATTTCATTTTAAACTTCTTTGTTTAAATTTTAAACAATGGATAGGCCATTGCTAGATATTGGCGGGCACATTTACTAAATTTATTCATTTATTATACATTAATATAAAAGTTTGCTCAATATACATTGAAATCAAATATATAAAATAAAAATGTTAATAAATAATGAAAATACAGAAAAGAAAAACTAATTAATATTGGTAACCAAGTTTGTGTAGCCGAATCTATCTTAAGCCATTCATGGATTTTTCTAAGTCGCAGGATCTGCTTTCATCCGTTATTCCGTTTTTCTTTTATTCTTCTTTGTGGCATCATTTATAGTAGTTTTATTTCCAATAATCAGAACAAATAATATATTAAAGAAACGATTATAATATTCTCAAGTTACCCGGACTATTTTGTTTTTTTTTCAACATTCAATGAAATTTGAACAAAGTCACTTAAATACTTGCTCAGATAACCGCATTTGAAGTACGTAAACACCGAAAGAGTTTTATTGACAAATCCTTTTCATTCCTGTGGTAAAATTGCGTTTATAAATTTATTGACAATCGTGCTTATGTGAAAACTTTCACAAAACTTTTCTCTTGAGCTATAAGGCACATAGAATCCTTCCGACCATAGCAGTTGGCTTTTTGGTTGTCGCTGTCAAAAGTGTTACCGCGCGTCAAACATTTTCATCAAATCCATTGTTTAAGTAGCTTTTAACATCCTTAATGTCGCAGCAGAAGTTTTGCATAAACGTAAATCTGATATCTTGTCAAGTTTCTAATCTGAAAGTTTTATCAGCTGCCTACAGTCATTTTCAATATTCACAGCAAAACTACAAAACAAACGTGAATTTAAGGATAATTCGCATTTGTTTCGAGTATTTCACCCATTTGAAGTTTATTGCGCTAATAAAAAAGCCATCCTAAAAGTAAGTTCTAGATATCCTTTTTACGTATCTTTTGCTTAGTCAGCACTACGGAAGCTTTAAATTTCATTGAAAGAAGCAATTTCTCCTTTGTTGTTTAACTTACAGACAAAAGGACATCGAGTACAGACAAAAGGACATCGAGATAATAAAAGTTTTGCTCGTAGATTTAGTTGAGTAATGTTGTATGTTTACACATTAAACATTTGTTCATTTTAATTAAATACTTTCAGATATTCAGATTTGGTATCAGATTGGGACAGTCCAAAATATTTTAGTTAACTAAAGCTTTTATTTAAGTGTGTAAAATAACGTATTCTTTTGAAACTAATTCATTTTTATTATTTTATGACGTGGAAGGAGTCATAGAAGAGCATATTAGAAGAAAAATGTGAATCAACAAAATATTAATAACTAAATAATCTTCAGTTTTATTTCCTAGTATTTAGATCATTTTTAGAAAACTGCTCATATAATCACAAGAGTATAATAAATATTGATGAAGCCATGTGAATATTTAAATTTGTGTTTATGAAATCGTTTATCTATTTAATAAAGTTTTTGTTTTTGTTCATCATAGTATCTGGAAGATTGTTTTTTATAAGTTACACAAAGAAATGAGGATTACATTCTCTGAATTAAAAAGAATGGTGTACTAGAAGGTAATGTTCTTGAACCCGCTTTGTATTTATTGAATACGTCCGACTTGTCTTTACATAACATATACATCACTGCACTATTAGCAAATGATACCTACTTATGTTTTGCCAATGGAAAAAATATATGACGCAATGAGTTAATTGAAATCGGAAGTTGTAATGAGTACTTAACACTCGTGTCATACTCGAATCATTAACGGTATTCCATTTACACGCATTCTGGCTCTCTTTATCGTATTTTCGAGTCCACTTGACGTACAGCTAACAGCACTTATAATGATTTAAACTCTTGCCAAATGATATTCATAAACACCGACGCTCGACACAAGAAATGTACAATTGATTTACGAAATAGTCATGAGTACTACGTCACAGTCGGCAAAAATTTGCCTGCTGTTGTTTACTGTGAATACAATTTCCAATTAACGCAACCCCTAGTTTAATGCACATTTAATATTCAAGAACACATATAAAATACTTGCATATCAAATGCTTATAACAACAACGCACACCAAAAGCATAGCACCAACACTTAAAAAAAATATAAAATACATACAAATTTTTTGCTTAGAAAACATCAGCGCTTACATAAAATTTCTACAAATGCCAAAACTGATTCAAACGGCAGTCATTCATTTTCGATTAGTACATTCATTGATTCATACCACTCGAGTCTATTCATGAATCATTTGCCATTTATGCTGCTTTACTTATAGCTGTGTACGTGCTCTTTTGACGCTGATTCATTAGCACCTGCATTCGTTAACGAAAACACTTATAAATCACTTCTGTGGGGAAAGTGAATGTGTATGAGTAGTGCATGAAAAAAATATTTATACGCATTTATACTCGGTTTTTATTAATGTACTTTGAGTATTAAAATTATGACTCATTGCAGTTCTTTGATACGGAATGGTGATGCATTAAGCTCAAAAAATCGGTGTTCATTAACTTTGCATTAAGAAATATGGGCATATCCATCAATGGTATAAGTATTGTATATGAAAACAATGCTAAATATATGATAGAACACTCGGTGCGGGAAGCATATGCAAAGAAAAACTGAGTAGAACTTAACTGAAGACTATATAAATAGTCGTTTCTTATCGGCAGGCTCTCGACAATGGCTTACTGCTGTCCTCTGCCAAGTGGAGCATAGGTTCTCAATGATTCCTCTGAATCTTATTCTGTTGTCTACTTCTCTCGTGATTTGGTTCCAGTAGTACTGTGCGCCTTTAAGCTCCTGGTCCACGGTTATTCGTCATGTCTTAACTAGGGCTTCAGGCCGTGGCTGATTCGTGGGTTCCGGCGTAGGGCTTGTTTTGTTATGCAGGTGAATGTTATTGAAAAACTGTAATTAACAGTTTTCTCATATTTCAAAGTCTTTATATGTTAATTAATTTTATTCGGTTAGGATATTGATTATACTTAATATTAGAATATAATATATTAAACTTTATGTTAGAATATAATATATTAAAAAATAGTACTATATATAATTTCTTAATATATATTTTTACAAAAAACTTAAAAAAATAAATATTTCACACTTTTAGTTACCTTCATAATTGTATCTGTCAAAATAAACGATTTTGCTTTAATTTTGTCATAATGTTTAATTTTTTATTCATTCGTAAATATTTATTTAATTTTTAAATTATTTTGCTTTGATGCTGCTACATCAATTTTAGCAAAATCAATTTAATCTCAATTGTTGACAATATTGTTATGTTTATTTAATGTGAACAGAATAATAATTACTTTTTCATTGATATGATATTTATCCATACAATAACAAAGTACAAAGTGCATAAATTACTCGACAATTAAATCACATAAATTTAAATATTTAACATTATATAGTCGAAATGAGTCAATTCAGTTCACATATAAGCATTTAAGCAAACTGAGACAAATTTAAAATAGTTTCAAATCGATTTTAATATGGCACTTTAAGTACCATAGTGCCAATATAGAACAATAAATCCAGTAATGCATAAACGAAAAAAATATCCAACTAGGTTTTTTCTATCTGATCTAGAAATAATATTTAAAAAATAAATTTGGATGCTACAAATTTTCGAGGGAATTGTACACAGTTACTTGCAGCTCGGTCACTGGGCAGTATCGGAAATTGAGAAATTGATGAGCTAGCCAGAATTGCATCATAAACAGCTTTTACAGGCCCTCAACCCTTTTTAAATTGGTTCAGTAAAAAAAAAATAATCAAGGTGAGAGAGAATCGTTAGCGATTGGTGGACTGAGAAGATTCCCCAGGACTTGTACAAAACAAAACACTTATCAAATCATACTAATACCAAAACATTGTTAAATACTCAAAATGTAATTTAACATAAGGTTGCTTATGGGTTTCATAACGGATCAGTACGGTCTGTAATATCATCAAAAAACTACTATTATCTGTTAATTCGGAATGCAGATTATGCCTCGAAAATGAGGAAACAATTATACATATTTCACCATCTGTTACCAGAACAGATTATTGAAGTCAAAACTTTTATATGAGTGATATCTAAAAATGCATAGGTATGACCCTGAATGTTTACCTAGGATATAGTAAGTGTAATATAATTTGGGAATAATAATTTTTCGTTAAGTTCTAGCAAGCCATGTTTTTATAAAAATTTTAAATTTTGTTTATTGTATAGTATTTAAATATATGTTGAATTTTATATTTCATTATAAATTTTATTTTATGAAAGTTGTTTTAAAAATTTTGGTCCTTTTTCTAAATTTAAATATGTCAAAATTTTTTAGTACAATTAGAGTCAGTAAATTAGTCTATGATCAATTAAAAAAGTATGTGGAATAATTTTCATTTAATTTTAACTTAAACTTAATTAATATATTGTTTATTCATAGTCGTAAATTTTCGTCATCCAAGTCAGATAGTATCACAGCAGACCAGTGGGAAGAAGTGAGTTGAGTTCAGTAATATATTCAAATTATTTATTATATTAACGTTGACAGGCAAAATCGAAACTTGAAAAACTCCAAGAAAGGATCAGTGGGGTCAAAGCGACTAATAATGAAGAATTAAAAGCACGAAATAGTAAGACAAAGCTCCTTGAGATGGTTCAACAGGTTTTACGGACAAAATTAGAACATGATTAGATTCATTCATTTTTTGTGATACCTTCATGTTGCAAATAAGAACTCGATAAACTTAAGGTATATTTTACAGTAATATGTATATAGACTTCAGGAATTTTCAATGTGATAAAATGTAAGTTTGAGTGAATTCGAAATAAGTATATGTCTTTGACAGAATTGCATCCAAAGACCAAGAAATGTATACCGGTATCGTAAAGCGGTGAATGCAAGGTGTATCTGATCAAATTGGAAGCTGAAGACTGTCTTTTGTTGATTTTATGGTTAATCTCAATGTTGAGTGCCAGAGCAATGCTTTCCAAAAAAAGCCATACTTTCACAAGTATGGTACCTTTATACATCTCGGAAACGATCTTTCCGATAGAAAAAAATAATATGCTGCTTCTCATTTACTTTGTCTAAAAGTAATAAGTCATGTGTATAGAAATCCTTACTACATATTGTCTACAGCGATTTTCTGAAATGAAGAGGTAATTATGCCGAATAACCTTGAGAGGAGCGCACGTAAATACTCTAAATATCCTGTGTAGAAAATTTAGTGAGGCAATAAGGTCTGCATATACCTAAAAATAGAGAATTTCGAAATATATTTATAAAATTATTTTAATATATAAGGTTTTTTGAAAATGTGACAAAGTTCAAAAGGTCGTATTCAAGTCTGTATAAATTCCACAACAACTAAGCTGAAGTAAACCAATGACTGACTGGAACCAGGTCCTTTATTTTTTGTTACAAAATTTCTTGTGAAATCCATTCCTGTTATATATTTTGTATAAATAAATAATAAAGTTTTATTTGCAGTATTAAATAAAGACAAAGAAAAATTAGTTTGAAGCAGATATTTAATGATTTTCGTAAATTTTTACGGGAGTATTAATTATTTTTGATCGGTTTTAATTTGTGTATATTGGTTATTTTCGCACTACATTTAAAGTAATTTAATTTTTTTTTTTAAATCACTTGTTAAATATTTGAAATATTTAAAGCGAAAACTTCACTAATCTTGCACGAAATGTAAGTAAAAAAGATACGAGAATTAACTTCAACGATGAGAAATATTATTTTCCAATTTACGGAATCAATTTATGTAAAACCGGCAAAAACGACTCTATCTTAGGGTTCAACTAAACAGAAAGTAAAGGAAAAAATGTAAATTGGAAGATAAAAGGCTGAGAAGAAAATGAGTTTTCGTATCAGGCAAATTAAGCTCACAGATACGCGATGGCGAATCTCAAGAAAAAAATTCCGTAAATAAATAACGTGTAATGTGATTAAGGCCCACTTACATGAATTCTAATGAGTAGGGCGTGTATCGTCTGCGATGCTATCTAAATGAATTCAGGATATGAATATTTTGACTAAATGAGCAAATTTTTGCGCTGTTTTGAACACCCATCCAAATAATTTTTCTTATTTTGCATTAGATGAGGGATAAGGTTTATGGTCTTTTATTTGTCGTATTTAGACGAGTAGGTTATGTACAATGGAGTTGTATTATTATTTAATTTTTTTCTTCTATTATTATATTGTAAACAATAGGAAGTTTTGAATAACATAGGATTGCTGATATTTTAATTATGGAAATTCAATGAAATTATCATTTATTTATAATAAATGAATGATTGTTAATAATTGTTTTTAGTTCATGAAATATCGGATTATAAAAGTTTTGCTAACAATTTAATATTCTTTAAATTATATAAAGAATAGAATTTATTTTTTATTATAAGTTTAATATATATATATAGTATGTGACATTTTGTAATTTTATATATAATTATATGTTATATATCAACAATATATATTTATTCTATTTTATTTTAACATATTTAACTTTTCAGCAAAATGTACTATATTTAACTCTTGGTCAATAGACCTAGATATCAATAGAATTGTCAATATAGGCAGTTATTTTAGAAATAAGGTTTAATGGTACGGTTAATAAGCTTTATTGGTCTATTTAGGGGGTCCTGATCACCTCAGCACCTTGTTTAATTTCATTAATTCAAACACCAAACGTCTGGTTTTCGTCTAGAGTCTAAACAAATAGTGAAAGCAGTATTACTTAATCGATCTATTTCGGTTAGGAGTTTAAAATTATATATTACATATATATAAGGATTTATTGGGAGTGAAGGACACAAAAAAATATTTTTCCTTAGCAGTACAGTTTTTTGTTAGCTCACAAAATATGTGTCGAAGACTATGAGTACTTCAAAATATTAAAAATATTAAATTTTGAATACAATATAATACAATAGTGTGAAACCAATTACCTCAATTTTAGTAAACCAAGCTAAATTTAAATTGTTTTTGCAGTTAGAATATTTCTTGGATTTTATATATAAAAACCATTTAAAAAATTAAATTCGGAGAAAATTAATTTATTCAGTTTCAACAAGATGGAATATATTTACTTATTTTTATCATTGTTATATGAATATGTATGACATTCCTAATTTCATATTGTTTTTTAAATAAAATTTAAAAAAATTGCTATAACAACATCAATCATAGTTGTTTCATCCTTTTTTTTTAATAATTTTTAAAATTTCTCAAGCTGAGACTACAACTCACAACTGATGTTCTAAAGCTTAGGAGATAAATTTGAGGTGAATGAGAAAATGTACGCAAACTTCAATCAACTAACGTAAAAACTAAATAAAAGTATATATATATGTATATATATACTGTATATATATATATATATATATATTATATATATATATATATATATATATATATATATATATATATATACATATAAGGATTTGTATGTGTACATATCCTTTAGTTAAAGCAAGGAGGAAATGCGAAATTCATCACTTTGTCACGTAAGTGCATAATTCATTTTTCATTGGTTTCGTTTCGACAGCTTATGAAACGCATTTGCAATTGACAGACGAGGATTGGCTATACAGACTTAACCTGTGAAATCTAAATTTATGCATTTGACTAGGAAACGTATTTTGTGAATTATTACGAAAACATAGTTTTGCAGTGAATTTGCTTCGTGAACAGGCTTTTAAACTAAATTATTTAGGAACGATAATTTGTGATATATTGGTGGCGTCAATATAAGTCATTGGAATTAATTACCAGAAGGTGGAGGGTAATTTACCACATAGTTTTTTCTTTTAGAAAAACCTAGCAATGACAGTTCCAGTTCTACAGAAATACAACAAACTTAATGAACCTATTAGGATGACTTTGTTGTGAAAATCCTTAAGCCATACAAGATAGTTTGGTTGTTTTATTGCAGCTAAGTATGTCGTTTAAGGAATTAAATAAATTAAAGGATTTCAATACAATTTTCTAGTAATATATTCCACAGAATGCTGTTTAGCAGCTCAAAGGATTTCCAAAGGAGAAAGAGGAAAAATTTCAAAAAAAAGGTAGATACTCTTCTTGTTTTTACCGAAAAGAAAACTAGACACCTATTAAAAACTATTAGAAACCGATTAGTAAATTGGAAAAAAATGTATTCATTGATATAAAATATCATTTATTTAATCAAGTAAAACGCAAGGAAAAATTTGAGAAATTGTTGGAAGATTGGTTTGACAAAAGTTCTAAACTAATAATATCTTTTCAGTTTAATTATTTTAAATTTCATATGGAAGGGCAAACACGAATAACAATGTATCATATTAAATTATTATTATCATTATATTGATCCATCATACACTGCAACCAGGAAATCTATTGTATCCCCTTAAGGACTTAAAGTATTACTCTGAGCACTTCTTCTATAAATTGTAGCATTGAACGTATCGCACAGAGTTTTATTTCTTCATATATATAGATATATAAATATATCTATCGATTATACATTTTATGTCCGGCAAGTTACTAGCACGTGCTTTGAGGAAACTCAGAGTAAGTTTCCAGTTCTGAAAGAATATAGCTTAAGCTGCAATGCTCTGTCGGTATTTTTGTTATGATTCTGGAATTATTTTGACTTAGTTGTATACAATCCTGTGGTGTTATCAATCATATTGGTGGAGTAAATTTTGCGTAATTTAAAAATGTTTACATGTCAAACTTTTTGAATGTCAAAATTAGATTTTTTCGAAACCGGGCTAAGCTTTTAAGGCTGAAGGATTGAGTTTGTCGCTAATAAATAAACGACATGAAAATAGGCAATAGTATAATGATTGCTAAAATCCTAAAAACGTTTTACGTTAAAAGTCCCTATAAGCGGTTTTCATTGTGATGGCTTTGGTAGATCATTCCAGCATAGATTATTTTATTTCTCCTTTTTTCCAAATGGGAAAGAAAAAATCACTGCTGCAGAATGGTACCAAGCCTACAGGCAGTGAGACTGTTTGTCTTATAAAAATTTTTATCGATTGTTGGATATAATAATTATGAAACTAAAGGGATTTACAAGTTAAGTTGGGGTTTCTTTTATGGCTAATGGCTATTGAGTACTAAGATTTTTAGAATATAACGTGCTTCTTCGTTTTTATGATCCTTTAGCCCATTAAAGTATGTATTTGCATGTTTTTCTCTGAATCAATTTTCTCTTTCAGGATCAGTATATTAGAGTATATATATAATAATATATATCAACATTTCTAATGTAGCATGACCCTTTATGATTATTCGAATAAGATTATTTGGAATATCTTCAAATATATTTAAGTTCTGCTAACTAGCACATCCAGATGTATTTGATATGAAATGACAGTCCTGGGTTCACTAGCTTATTATAAAAGAGCACCTAGCTATATATAGGCTATATATAGGCACCCGGCTATATATATAGCCACCTGGCTATATGATTAATAAATTTATTTCACTTAATTTAATATAATTATTAGAAGCACTGTGGCGCAAATATAATAATCGTATATAAAGAAGCATAGTTATTAGAAGCATTATTTTCTGACGATGGACTTCCGTTTTTAAAATTTAACACATTTTAAAAAACAAGTCATATTTTAAATATCTTAAATTTTAACGATATCTCGTTTGGTGTTATACTATCTGATAGATACTCGTAGACAATTCGAATACATGTTAGATGAAATTGTAAAATGCAGATGTTGGCAAATTGAATCGAAAGTGAAAAATCATTTCTGTGACAAATTTTGTTGTTCAAAGCCATTCGAAATGAAATTGAAATAAGTCGCATTAATAAAACTTTTATGTTCAAACTTTATTGACATGACATTGCTGAATACTTTCAGCTATTGTGATAACATGAAAACTCAGTTTAAACATACGAATCGAGATTTTTACAAGTCAGTATCTTCTTCTAATAGTTGCATACAAATAGAAATAGAAATAAAATACCTACCAAATTCAATAAAACTTGCATATATGCAAGTATGCGATATGTGATGCATCAATCGGAATTGATTCATATATTCACATAAAATTTGTTGAAATGCTTATTTTGTCAAACGATGATGAAATGTTCACACTCTAACAATATCTGCATAATCTTGAGAATTATGTCGAGACAAATGGATTTAGTGATATAAGCCTATCTGTATGTTCGTTTATTGACTAACTCTGGCTTTACATTACTGTAACAGATTTATATGTGTAAACTTTATGTTATATGAAGTCAGTCATATCAACTAAAGAACTTGTTATAATCAATAGAAATAATTAACTTGTAATCTCACTTTGTATTATAGTACTAGTATGTTTTGTATTAGTTTAAGCAACCCTAAATAATGAAATGTAAATAAAAGTTAGTCAAATATAAATTGCCAATCGTTGGTATTTACTTCAGAACTCATTAAAATAGATTGACTACACCATGTAGCGGGATTACTTCCTTAAAAGTGAACCTCTTGTAATTTATGGACAAATGCCACCTTACTTTATGGTTGTAAAACACTGGTGGAACTTATATTTGGGTATGGTCATGGGCTTTCTTTATGATTTCATCTTTCTACTAATCTATTGTTGAGAAATGTTTTCAATTAAAAAAATATTATTAAATAAAATAGTTGTATCATTATAGTGACGTCATGTTTTTCGACGAGCAATTAGATAATTAGGCAGTTTTGAAAAATTTTGATTTCTCACGCTTTATGATGAAAACATTTTTAAAATTTGCTCTATATATAACTTTTATATTTTCAGCGTTCTCACTTTTGGAAACTTGTATATTGAAAGACAATATATTCTTACATCACTTTTTAAAATAGTTTATGTGTCTATCATTTATAAATTCAAATAGCATCCTTACCAAAGGTATTCCTTAACATTATACATTTCTTCTTGTACTTTTGTTATACCAGAAGGTTAACATACCATATGTTAACACAAGTAGCATCATTTAAATTTGAAGACAAGTATTAGCTATTGTGAGTCTTTCAAAATTTGATAGGGGAACCAGAGATACATCACTTACTGTTGTTTTTTATAACGCCGTTTGTATGCCTAATTAAGCCATTTGGCTTTCCAGTTTAGAACATCGCAAACGTAAATCTTTGTTTTCTCTGTTAAGTTAGTACAGAAACAATCTCTTAGACAAGTGAAATATGAATATTCTATATCTATTACAAGCAGCGAAAAAATATTTAAGGTATTTTTACCAATCAGTAAAATCAGTTACCAATATCTTTCTTGAAAGTTATATTGTAAATGACGAAAATACAATATTTTACGGGTAAGTAAAATGGTGTTAATGATGCGTACAGCTTTGGGCCATTAAGAAACCTTGTCCTAGTCATATATGTTGTTCTATCTGTTTTTCTAGGTATAAATTAAGCAGATGTAGCTACACTTAATTCGGTTTTTAATATAGAAGTTTGTGAAAACTCACTGAGAAAATGTTTAAAAAAATTCACTTTTTGTTGTCCATGGAAGAAATTGTGAAAGTTATTATGGTACTCAGTTTAAAATATAATAAGAGGTAACACATAGTAGATGTACTAAAAAGTGTATCTTTATTGATTGTTTAATGTGTTCATTTACAGTTTATAAAAGATGTTTATCTTAATCATATGATTGGAAAATTGAAACTGACCACCAAAAGTGCTCGATAAATAAAACCAACAAGACTTATAGTACAACCAATACACAAAAGAAGTCTCAACTAGGTAAAGAAAACTTAGCGTGTTTGCTTTCAAAAAGTTAGTTACTCTACATTTTAACTCCTATGTTATATATGATAAACGAGTATATTTTATATATGATATTATATATATTTATTGCATCTATTTTCAAAATTCATTTTAAAATCCATTATGCTTGTAGCTATTATATGTTTTATGTACAAACCTTCTCGAAAACAATTACTGTCCCAATTTAGAAATAAAATTGTATTACTAAATTTAGTATTACCACAAGTGCCATACAAAACCAATTTTGTAAAATT
This sequence comes from Teleopsis dalmanni, assembly GCF_002237135.1. NCBI lineage: Eukaryota > Metazoa > Arthropoda > Insecta > Diptera > Diopsidae > Teleopsis > Teleopsis dalmanni. The sequence continues at coordinate 78,362,092 of NC_051847.1, read as the reverse complement.
AAATTTCCTGTCACAAATGCTCCTTAAAAATTTTAAACAAAATTAATCCTTAAAAGGCAAGAAGTTGAAAAGTTTGGAACTCACATTGCTTTTGTAGTTTGAGTTCGGAGTGCGTTTGTTCGTTGTATGAAAGGAAGTTTTCAACTTGAAATGCAAGGATGCTAGAAATGTTGAAATCTGAACTTTAATCCTGGAACCACATTGTAAAATGCTTGGAGCGCTTATTTGCAGTTCTTACACTGTTGCACTCAAAAAACTCACTCGCCACTCGTTTTAAAAATTTTTTATTAATTTTAGTTTTTCACAATAAAATAAACTGCGGTGAAGTGCCATTTTGCATGGCAATAGCTGCTCTGAAATAGAACTACGGTTTTCGTTCTGATTCCAAGATTTGCCACAATTTGAAAATTTACGTATGAAATTGCCAAACCAAAATTTTAAACAAAAAAGAAAATATTTTCTATATTAAATTTTTCCAAAATTTAATGCTTTTCCTGCACCAAAGGAAGCAGCTGGGTGGAAAATTTCTCACCGGAGTACCACCTAAAATGCTGAAAATATTGTTGATACATAAAATGGATTTTGTATGAACTAAAAAAAAGTGAAAATAAATGCATCTGAGTAATGAATTTTGGAAAATTTATTGAAAGTGAATAAATTTTGGCAATAGAATTGCAGATAGCATTTCATTAAATGTTAAATCAAAATTTATTATTTAAACTGCTTCGGAACAATATTTATATGATTGCTTACGATTGCTTACGATTGCAAAATATATGCAAATTTAAAAAATAATAATAATATTCTAAACAAAATATTTGTGAGAAATCAAATCATCTATTTTTTAAATATTTACGTTTCAGTTATTTCGAATATTAACCAATATTTATCTAGAGTGATATTTGAAAGTAGTTAAATATCACTCGTATATGATAAAATTTATTGCAAAATTTGAACTTCCCATAATGAAGTCACCAATCACATAATGATGGTATTCAACAGATTGCAACATTGCAATATTATAAATAATTATAAAAACATTACTATTCGCCAGCTAGAAATTGCACAAAGCCAGGCTCTGAGAAGACTTTTCAAAATACCATGGTACATTAGGACGAATAACATCCTTAGGGACCTCAAGATTGATCCGATCAAAAAATACATAAAGGATAGAACGTTGAAATTATTTACTAACAGGTTTACCAACATCGCGTAGTCGAATCTCAGAATGCTTACAGGCTCCTCGGGGAGGTATGCAGGCCTGAGGTCAATTATTGCTGAGTCTGATAAAGTGATGAACAATAATTCAGTCAAGGCATAGAGTGGGGTTTTGAAGAAATCTCGTAGTTAATAAAGAGTAAAAGTACTCAAGTGCACCAACTTAACTAGTCTCAACTTAATATTGATTAAAAATTAAAAATTCAAATAAATAATTGTTACAGGTACATGTATATTATATTTAGAAAATTATTTTAAATAATTGATAAAATAAATTGTAATTTTTCTTACTTTTCAAATCAGTAAAATTGTTGTATTAATTTTTCTAATTTCATGTTTTTTAATTAGCGAATAAACATTTTTATATTTTTCTTAAATAAGTAAAGTGAAGTAGATAAATTATTGTATTTTAAATTATAAAGATATATCAAAATAATTCTAAGCCTGCCAAGTAATAGTTTCAATTACAAATCATTTTAATTGAAAACGATTTTTACCCTCGTATGAAGATGAAATAGTTTTAAATAAAAATGTGTGAACACTTAATGTAAAGGCTTTATTAGCCTTTTAAGTTTATATGTATATTATTTATATAATATATTTGTTTAAATGACTTTCAAGAATCATGAAACTTTTTTTTTCTACGCTATTTGTTATAAACACATTTCATTCGTTTTTCCAACTAAATTTATGTAATTTTTATAAATTTACTTATAGGACCTATATAGATAGGAGCTAAGTATTTGTTTAAAATATGCAATTTATTACTATATTCTTCTTCTTTCTTCTTTTTTTTATAAAAATAATTCGTATTTTATACGATTATATTGATATAAGACATTTATTAATATAAGCGACTTTTACGAATTATTAAATAATTTTTTCTTTTCTTTTATTAATTTTTAACAATTATATTCTTTTTTAATAATTTTATTAAAATATATAACTTCCGAGAATTATTAAATTACTTTTTTTTTTATTATAACCAATTGCACTTACTTTACACCACATAACCACTTATATAATGGCTAACTTCAGAAAATGTTTTACTTTATGCACAATACTGTTATTTATAATGATACACATAATATAATACAATATAAAAAATTTTTATATAAATTTATTTGTTTTAAATTTTATATTATTAAATATATATATATAAGTTAGGTATATATGCATTATTTTTCATAATTATAACAAATTTAATCGAAGAATAAATCAATACCGCAAGGAACTTACGCGAATGAAGCTCGACTAAAGAGATTTTACTGTCATCAAAAATAATAAATTTATTCATTCATGTCATGATAGCAATAAAGCATGAACTTAACATAATTTACCAAATATATATTAAAATTGCGTTAGGCTTTGATTTTTTACTGCAGTTAAGTTTAATGATATTTTATTGCTTTAGTTTTCAATAACAATGAGAGCGAAAATGACTTAACATGCACTCCTACTGCTCTGATCTTTCTTGCTCTGATATGTAAAGAAACTTTAGCAATTGTTGTTGCGTGAGGTGTGTGTGATTCAGCAGTAGTCAATTTTAAAACTGTGATTAAATAAATACATTTGGCAAAACTCACCTCTAATAAGAAACTTCATGTTTATATTGTTAGGCAGAAGCAGTGATTGCATTTTAACAGTGATTTTAGTAGTAAAAATTCTTGAAAGTGAAATGAAGTGTGGTGTGAAAATGTAGTGTATTTCAATAAGAAATTGTGTTTATATTTTTGTCAACTATTTTTATAAGTTCATGCAATAATTTTATAGAAATAATAATAAAATGATTATTTTAAATAAAATAACTACAATAACTATTATTATAATTATAATACTCATATTATAACTGTCGTTTCTTCTAGCCTTTCGTGAACTGTGCGGTACAAAAGTATGTAAAAGCAAAAATGCTTAAAACGTTTGTACACGTAGTGGTCGAGGGGTGTAATGGCCTGTGACTGTATTTAATATTAAAGAAATATTCTTGAAAATTATAAAACATGCTTTTTAATAGATCAAAAAAATATTTTTACATTAGCGTTGATATCTTCATTTATTATTCTCCTTTATTAGTGGCAACACTAACTTGTTACTTATTTAATTTTTTTTTTAAATTCTTTTAAAATATTATTTTGAATCATTTTTAATTGATATAGTTTATTTTGCGCAAAATATAAGAGCTGCGCAACTTTCAAAAAATTTATCGGTAAATAAACTTTGCCACTTGGAGGAAACTTCATTTATAACCCTAGACATATAACCAATACAGAAATAATGTAGAAACATTACATATAAAAGTGCATACTAAATATGTGATGGTTTTATTTTCAAAAAGAATACATAATAAATTATTTTTTTAAAGAAAAATTTCATTCGTAACAAATACTTGATAAAAGATTTATAATACGTAATAAGGCAAAAATATATGAATAAAATATTCAAAAGGATTAAAAATATTAAATGGTTATATAGTCAGAAAGATTCAAAATATGTAATAAGATAGTAACATATAACTAATTATATCATAAAAAAATATGTAAATAAATATTAATATTATATATAAATTTTAGTAAATTTATTTAATTCAAAATTTTACTAATTATCTTTTATAAATAATGTTATATAGTGTAAAATATACATAACACATAAATAGTATAATTTTAATGCAAAAATATATTTATAATATTTGGTAAAAATAAGGCATTACAATATTGTTTGTTATTAGTTAAAGTGAAACCAATAAACAAATTATTAAAAAAACATTAAACAAGTCATATCGTCTAAATATGCAGGAAGAATAACAGGAACAACTGATAAAAAACCTTTCCACATACGTCAGCAGAATCACTCAAGTAAGTCTTTTCATTGTTAATTTAAATGTGCAAAAACAAATATAAAGCAAAGCCAACATATCAACTTAAACTGTTATATTCATTCAACATCATTATGAAATTAACGATAATGAGCTTATTTTTTCTATTTTGCCTTGAATATTTTATTTGATATTTTTTCATTCACTTTAATATAATTGTAAATACATATGTATGTATGTAGATTAGCATAGTATGTTAATATAAACATAAAGAAAGTAAAACTCAAATGAAGACTGAGTATAATAAAAATTATTCAAAGACGGGATTATTTAAGATAAAAGAAGATTAATTTTTGTTAAAATGTATAAAAAAATAATAATTTCATATAATGATGAACTTAAGAATACCTAGCGAATACTCAAAGTCAGCTTTGAACTTAAAACGTCTAAAAAGGATAAGATTTTACGGATTTTAAAAAAATCCTAGGCTAGATGTTGTGAAGTAGCTCCTGCGTTCGAATAAATGTGTTCAAACACCAAGTATGAAATCTTTGATGAAAAATATTGCCAAATAATGCCCAATTGAAAGTTCTGAAAAAAAAATTGCTAAGAATGCACAGTTGAGTATAAATATAGTAATTAAGTTTAAAAAACACAGTTCATAATAAAATTCAGACAAGCGAATAGTCACAAGTAATTAAACAATACCCTTGTAATGATTTTGGTGATACAACTGTCGATGAAATAGTCCATATCATTCAGAAAGGCATTGGGTACACTATATTACACATCAAGAATATAGGTTAAATCGTTTGAACAATGTATTTTGTTAATGCGGTATTTTCTTTCCTTTCTAAAAATTACTATAACTCCTTGTTTACTTAAAGATTAGAGGATGGTCTAAAACTATAGAAACCCGGATTTGGTAAAAAAGAGCGAATGGTTCAACAAAATTTTCCATTGGTACACATTCAGAAAAATATGCTCTTACCAGACCCTGATTAAATTGATCTGATCATTTTGTTAGAGAAAGTTTAGCTCAGTTGGCAAAGAAAATACGAAAACCAACTTGTGGATCGTATGGTTGAACCAACATAATGCGTCGAGTAATAATATTTTGAACTGTGATTTAGTTAAAATTTAGTTAAATCAACCAAATTATTTTTTTGAAATATATTTTTATTTTTAATTGCTAAGATCTTAAAATATCTTACTTTCTTCTTTGTGTTTTCAAGATTGACATTAAGATTTGGAATACATAGACACCAGATCATGTGATTTACTAACAGTTTACTAGCAGATTGTCTTACAAGGCAAGGACTGAGATATTGTGGTATTACTAACGTCTTATTGAAGCAATTTTTATCCAAATAAGAAGCTCTGCATATGTGGACCAACATTAATTCTGTACTGTGATTGCAAAATGCCGTTGAAGCATTTAAAGAAATTCACTAAACTATAATAGACTTTATTGTTATTAATACTTATTATGAGTTCACTATCCAATTTTTAATATATTATATATAATTTTATTTGTTATGGCTTTGTTATAAACAGAGGTATAACTGTGAAGCTTGTTAAGCCCTAATATAGGAAAAATATGTCGTGTTAAGTTGGGTTAATGTAGCAGTCAGTTTAATCAACCCTACTGAATGCTACTATATAACAGGTAACTTTGTTTATATTGGAACCGTTCGAAGTCCTTTTGAAGCGCATGCTGATTTCAATCCTAGTATCGGCCACTTGTGTAAGAAGCTCACATCTGGATTCTGAGTTTACTACATAGCTGAGGTGAAGGTGTTCCACTGTTTTGTCTTTTGGATATTAAATCGATATGTAACTAATAAGAGAAAGACATTTTTGAGGATTTAATCTTCTATATACTCAATACTACTTAAATTTACAGACTTTAAGTTTACAGAAATTTTAAATTTTTTTAAATGTATGATAAAATTGAGATTCCAATTTTTATATTAAATTTTCTTGTTTTAATTTATTAATGTATAAGCAATTTATCGTAATGTTAACTTATATTGCATCTGGTGCACATTATGGAAATCTTCCTTAGTCTGCTTGTCCTTTGGGGAGCTTTCTTTGAAGTTATGAATGCTTCTGAATATTTATTGGGTTGAGTCATGATGTTGCTTGGATTAACAAGCACTTATAGTAAGCAAAGTTATGGAAATAATGCCTTTTCAAGCATTTCCATTACGTTTTCGCTATCGTCGTTTATTTGCAAAAAATCCATTTAATAATTTAATAATTTATTGTAAATACGCCATGTACTTACAAATATTCTTATTACTTAACAACCTTTGAAGTTATTAGCCATTAAGAGATGGACATTTAAGTAGAGCTAATGGAAGAGTTTATAAGCAATTTACCTCGAAGCTAAACATAGTTTAAAAAGTTTATAGTGAATTTAATACACTTAAAAATTGATCAATTTTTTTACGAAACCATTTAAATTTGTATTGGTTATAAAACCGAGATATTTATAAATGCATGAACTATTAGAAAAGAAGCATATTCATTATGGCCATTGATTAGTTTTTCGTTAATAATGCCACTACGAACTTTTATAAAACAATGAAGCTAAAAAAGTCAGGACATTTAGTTCCTTAGCCATTAAAATTGACTTATATTTTATAAATATTGGTAGTTTGGAACGGAGAAATAAATTTTTTAAATAATCGCCATCTATATGACAGTCCACTTATGCAAGTTTAATACGAGTCTTAAGATCCACATGTTTGAATATCGCATATTGTGTCATTGAAAAATTATATTATTATTCATATGTCAACAAAGTAAATAAAATTTTTGTATTCACTATTAATTTTTATTTTCGCCACATGTAATTCAAATAAAATGAGTTTTTAATTGTATATTTCCAGTATAAATGAACTGGTCAGAATTATCTACTCTTGCACTCCGCTCCTGCAGTAAACATAACAGACATTAACAGACATCATGAATATGTGTGACATTGAAAATGTGATGTTCAGTAATTGAGCTTATATCGTTTGTAATCGTTTTTGTCATCACTTCAATCCCACTAATTTTTTGGTAAATTTCAATTACGGTAGCTGGAACCGCACTGATTGACATCTTCAATCTTTGTAAGTAAAGCAGGACATGACTTGGAGCTGGTAATACCACTTGGAACGCCGAATTCTCCGGCACAATCCTCCCCTTGGAGTTTAAAGGCTGCAATTGATTTACTGCTGAACTTCTTATATTTGGCTTAAAAATTTGAAGTGTTAAGTAATATGCAAAATTATGGAAATCGTACTTACCATCTTCTCCATTGATTATTTTCGCAGAATTAGTGGGTAGTACCTCTTCTGTATTTACTTGAGAACTCATTTTTAATACAGTTTTATTGCTTGAATAAGTGGCTACATACAATTTTGAAACACTCTGTAATTTTTTATTTTTTTATGTTGATCTAATTTGAAATGAAAAATTTTTAGTTTAAAATATGCGATCAAAGCTTACTTTGTGAAAAAAATTTATTGGTCGTACGAGTATTCTGATAGTATATAGATATAATAATAGCCATTAGGTTGTTATATAGATCATTCTTTTACAAAACGGGTGCTTTTTGGCAAAAAAAAATCACCTACGATTTAACTGAAAAAATTTTTTTGAGCTCCTTTCATAAAATAATAAGACCCTTATCGTGGAAAAAAATTTTGATTTACTTTTGTATATGAGATAATAACCGATTGGGGTTTTGAGAATTGAAATTGTAGGTACATTTTTCAACGGGCATATCACAGGCTACAGAAATGTTAGAAACTTTAATTTTATGGCGTTTTAAAGATAATTTATTGATCTTTTAAGAAATTGTTTAAACGATTAAGACTTTATATTTAAATACTAACATTTACTGTTAAATTTAAAAAAAAATTTTTTTTCAAATGAATCCAGATCTTTTTCTCTTTTTAATTTTATTTATATTTACTATTAAGTTTTACTAAGATTTTTTTCCCCGCAAAACATATCATGGACATGATTACTATATTTTTATTGAATGAATTTTCAAAGAATATGCGTTTCGAGTTTTATTGGAATGACCAAAATTTTTCAAATATTTACTTAATATACCTATACCACTAAGAATGGTCTTGAGAAATATTTGTCGGATAGACAGTGAAATTTGTCAAATCTTTTTTTATGATTTCATTTTAAATATTTTTGTATAGAGTTCTACATAATTTAAATGGTGTGAAGGCAGTCATTATGAGACTTGGTTAAGCTATATAAAATCTGATTTGGAATATTTAGACTTACTCCACCATATGACTAAAGTGATGTCAAGAAGTACATTTTGACTATTATTTAAATTGCGCAAATATTACCAATAACGAGGTTTTTCCACTTCGCCGAATACTGATATAGAATCAAATAATAATAAAAATATTAAGCAGCGCTCGACGTTATTGAGTTCTAGCCGCCTCTTATACTGACCATAGGCAGCATATAAATCATTTCAGGGTTATTTATACTACTGGCTCTGAGATTGTAAAACGATATTTATTTTACTTGTTGTTGGTATACTCCAGGTTATTTGTGGGAGGGCCGCTCTTCTGTTACTTTGGTAGTTGTTTTTCAGGGCTTGCAAAAAAATCTCATTCAGTGGCTTTCTTCGTTCAATGCACCCAAATTTTTCTTTATATATTTCGACGTTTACATCTTTGTGGTAGGTTTTGGACCGCAGTACTGGTTTCTTCTATGTTTGGCCAATATATTTGTAATATTCTACGCAAGTAACGATTAACAAATACGATTAGTTTGGTTTGTATATTTTCTCTAACAAACTATATTTAGCTACCTAAAATTCTTATGCTTAGAAAATTCGAATGTTTGTGTTTAGAGAATATCCATTGAAAAACTACACGTTATCCAATCTTGTAAAAGCATCTCTCTACCCTGTTTATATTGGTCTGTGCCAGCAATTTCTGATCAGAAATCGACATTCATTCACCCATTCATATATTATTACATTATTATTCGACTTTCAAAAGGGCAATATTTCTAACTCCACTATTGTTATTGGTGAAAAATTTGTTTCTATGAGACAATTTGGTATATAAAGTTTTTTTTTTTAACTTTTCATTGAATATTTAAAAAGAGTTTCTCTGCTATGACACCACAATGTTTCAAATTATTCCTAAATTAAATAAATGATATTTATTATAAGTACTTTAATGTGATGTACCGATTACTACTTAAGTCGTTTATAATATCTTTAATGTGTTTATCAAATAACTTGTTCGCGGATGTGATATATCATAATTAATTATTTTCTCGCCCATACTACTCAATATTTTCTTATCCTTGCGTTACCATTTGCTATAACAAATTTTTTGATATCCTTTCGGCATCTTTCTTAGCCTGTGTGTCCTTTGTGCCATTTAGTAAATGATATTCGTTTGTGAGAAGCTGTCATGAAGTAAAAAGCTACTGGGATATAAATATCCGAAGAAGCTATTTTTATCTAAAGAATATTAGCAGCAAAAAATGGATACTTAATGGTGAATGTTGATTATTAGGTAGCAATGATTCAGGATTAGTTATTTATAGAAGGAAAAAATGCTGAGATAAAAATCTATAAATACAATATATTAAATGTACGGAGAATTAGTAGTACTGTGCAAAATCTTATGTCATACAACTCTATCAATTTCATTTCAATTGTATTTAGTGTTGTACTCGGCACTTAAATTTACGAGCGGCATTAAAAACAAAAACAAAAGCAAAACGATTTTATTTTTTGCAATGTGAATAGGTCTTTAGTGAAGCGAGTTCTATGTACCAAATCAAGATTTTTTATGTCGAGAGAACACGATACTATAAACACTGTTATTCTCCTTATTCTCTAATTATACAAAAAAAATTATACCCAAAAAAGAGAAACGTTTGTTCCCTTAAATTCCATATTTAGGAACTTTACTGTTTATGCACAACATCAATTTGCTAAGCAGCAGCAAATTCTATTACATTTTCCATATAAAACCAACTTTCTCTCTTGCACTCACTGCACATCCATATACCATTTTCTCTCCTTCATTACACATATTGCTTTATTATTATTGCACTAATTACCCGTTCGTAGAGCAACACCTAAATTTGAGATATTCTTTGCGAAAGTAGATTTAGTGATTTTGTAAAAATGTACATTCAATCACCAATAATAGAATTAGTTGTTGGTGATGGACTTTTGCGGATCAAATTCCATTTAAAAGGAATACTTTAAAACCTAAAGAATAATGATTTTTCCCTTTTAAATTTATTTGATAAGATTCTACCGAGCAAGAGCTCTCTCTCGTTTTCAGTTACACACTCTGAGTGAATACTTATCAAAGAAAACACAAAAAAAATCTATTAAATATCGATTTAAAAATACAATTTTCTTATATATTAATAGTAAAAATAAATATTTTATTCAATATTATAACAAGATTTATAATTAAGAATTTTTAACATTAGTTTTCAGTCTTTCAAGGAAGCGTTCAATATCCACATAACTATGAACGTAAATCAAATCATTTTTTGTAATTTGGGCCAAACCAATATTATAGGACTTGAACTTTTTCTTCATTGTGTGCTGCATTGCCAGGAGGGCTAGATCGAGTCCCTCTTCTATTGTCAATCCGGGTTTATATTTTGCATGTAGGAACATATTGTTTTGTCTTTGACCTGGCCCAATTGCAGTGTATGTAGAAATTCTACGCATTCCCTGTATATTAACACACCACAACTCACATTTAATCCCCAAGCTTAAACCAGCCAGTAGCAGACAAACATTACTCCTACTTATTAAACTGTTAACGTATAAGGTTCTTGCAAATAAACGATTCGATTCAGTCTGGTCGTACTTGGAACGAGCGTAATTCACCATTTCGGGAATTTCGTTACATGGTCCACTTGCAACGCACATTTGTGGTTTTCCGATTTTCCAAACCTCGTTGCTTTTGGATGGTATGTCAACAACATAGGTTAGACCTTTTTCGATGGCTAATATAACGCCTTTGTAATTTAATACGTTGGAATATTAAATATATTTGCATTTAAAATATAGCTAATTTACCTTCGGAAGTTTGAATTCCAATGGCATTTGTACCACAACTGTGTATAAGTTCCTTATATCCGACCGCAAATTCTTTAACAGCCATAGTGAACATCAATATCGTTGTAGATATTTGTGTTGCAATACCCTGGTATTATATTTATATATTGATTAACTATATTTTATAAAAATTTATACCGAAAGTTGACGCACGCTTTGCAAATTAAACAGTTAGTCGGAACTTCTATTCTAGTGGTGTTGCCAGCTATAATTTTTATAATACCGGTTAGAATTTTTTATTTTCTGAGTGGGTACACAGAGCTGTATTCAGTACTGACTATATAATGTTTCTCCTAAAGCGATGTAATTTCAGGAAAGATCTTAGAATGTAATATTTATAAATATTGTAGCTTTTCGCTATTTGTGTATGATTATATACACAATATTATTTACATAATGTTATTTATATTAATGGATATATAGACTTTAATATGTATGTTTGTTTAGCGTCTAATTCATTTGTTATTGTATGTAGTTCCTTATATCTTTTTAAGGTTTTTAGGTTTGGATGAACCTTAAACTGAGCTATTTATTGGTAGTATTTGTTGGTATATAATTAATTGTATTTATTTTTTCTATCGCAACCTCCAAGTCGTTGTAGTTATCCATATTTCCAATATACCATCAAACCTACACTATTTTGTTAACGCAATATTTTGATAAGTTTGAAATTTAGTAATATCTTGTCAGCTTTTTCAATTAATACATATCTATTTAATAGTTTTAGACTTATTATTGCATTAAATTTTTAATAGTTAGCTGTCTAATTTGTATGATCGGTTACAGTGCATTTAGCTTACTAATGCGTTAACCGATTGTCAATGTCAGATCAATACTTTACTAGTTAAACTCCATACATTCTATCTGCAATGGGTATTAAATTTTCTTGATGATTGAAGGAATCTAAGTATGATGAATTTCAATTTTTTATTCTACACACCTAGCCTTTAGACTCTTTAGTCTGTCTGTATTTTGATTAGACTTTTGGACTAAGAAGACGTTACAGAAATCATTTGCTTAGAGATAGCGATGGCAGTCTCATACGTGATATACCAGATTTGTTAATATTAAAGAATATTGATAAAAAAGTCCTAAAAATGTTTTAGGACTAAAATACTGTGATTTATTGACGGCAATAGATTGGCGTACACCGCAAGGACCGAGATATTGTGATGGTACTAAATTCTGATTGAAGCGATTTTCACTAAAATATATCACTCTGCTTATTACCTTTTCATTCTAATTGTGAAAGCGTTGAACAAATTTAGGGAATTTCAAAGATTTGAGCAGTATATCTTCAATTGGGGAAATATGAATTCAAATTAAAGGTAAAAACTTAAAGGTAAATTTCAAGTTTTAAACATCTTAAATTTAGTTTAAATTTAGACAGACACATTTTTAAAGTCGTAATCCCTTAAAATATCCTTTAACCCTTTATCTTCACACGAAAGGAATACTATTCTTGCCGCAACATTCAGTTATTCAGCTATTAAAACAAAATAAAATAATGACTCATATCTTATGAAAATTGAAACGGGGTATCATTTATACATCAGATCTTGTATGGAGTTCTGTTGGGGTCTCCACATTCATATTTTTGTTAAAAAAGAAATTTTATTCTTATTATCAACACCAAAAAATGTTTTTTTTAAAAAATTATATTTTTTTCGTCAAGAATATAAAAAATGACTATTGAATTTACTATAAATTTTTATGTCCGCCACTTATGGTTAAAACAAAATGTCTATTTAATGGTATTAGTCCTGCTTAAATGAGTTACAAAATCCACATCGATGGATCTCTCTGATGAATTTTTTTTTATTTTCTTCAACGGTTTTTATTGATCAGAACTAAGTCTTATTGTACGTTATTCGTGTAGAAAATATACTAGATAATAGGAATTTATCAATCATCACTAAGGTTAGGAATAAAAATGAATGATGTTGAAGATGTTATGTTCACCACTTGTTGACCATCAAATTCACTACGATTCATTTTCATTGAGCTTATATGGTTCCTTAATAAACTTAACTTTAATTATTCTGTCCTTTTGTATTACGGTTGGTGGAATCGGATTGATTAACATCTTCAATCTTTGTATGTAAAGCAGGACTTGACTGGGATCCGGTAATACCATCTGAAATGAGGGATTCTCAAAAGCACTCGTACTTACCATCTGTTCCATTGATTAGCTTCGTGGAAGTAGTGGGTGCTGCCTGTTCTGCATTTGCTTGAGAACTCATTTTTTATATAGTTTTATTGCTTGAATAAGTGGGGATATATTAATTTTGATACATATTCTGAATTTTTTTTTATTATTATTTAATAAATAGTAAAGATTTTCTGTTTAGAAAATGTGATCATAAAATATATATATATGTATATATATATGGTGGGTTTATTTATAAACATTAGACTATTATAAGACATGCTGAAAGAATAAATTAAATAGGGACTCACTTTTCTTGAAGTGAAGTGCTTCTTTATAATATCATAATATCTCAATAGATATAAATATTGATTGCAAAAATATGACAGATATATTTTTTCTTTAAGACATAAACAAATTCTTATAGGCAGTCGATTTTTCATATTTTTGAAAATCCTAAACATAACTACAATCATGCTTACTCACTTACTTAGTTGTCGTGCTTTTTGACCTTTGTTGTCGTGAAAATACAGATTTTAATCCGTTATTTTTAACATGGTGTGCTATGTGGCGGCCTGCTAGCACTGCCACTTTTCCGAAAAATTGGGTATACTTTTTAAAAAATAATGTAGGAATAAGAGAGAAGAGAAATAAAATAGGTACACTTTCTTTGCAAATGCGTAGCTTTGGTAAAATTTACACATTTCCGTATTGAAGTCTATGAACTAATAAACCTTAAAGACGTGTCAAGCGCATATCTTCAAAAGGATGTGGTTCTGGAACTAAAATTTTCATGATCAGTTTTGCGCTATTTAGATAAAAGGAATAATTTTGCTGTCATTTAAACCTATCTACCAACTATCGTTAGAAACCTAAAATATATCAAAGTTCCGCTCGGTGTCAAGTAGGTCCATGATTTTTTAGCGTACTCCTTAAGGCAAATCGGTTACAATATATGTAATGTTATTTATGCCTACAATATTCATACCTATATGTAACAATTTTAAAAGCATGTTGTTCATAAAGACTTCCTTAATTCGATGTTTTACCAAAAACTCAACTCATGCAAAAAATTATTGTTCATAATTTAAATAAAATCCTTTGAATGCAGAAAGAATAAAGCTTTATTAACACTTATAGTCCGGAATATTGGCAATTTACCATCACCTTTTTTGGAGTAATTTTCTTACATTATTTTAATTTCCCTTTGTACTGCTTCTGTCACTTTTTGTAGTGTTTCCGACAACAGGATTCCATTTCACTGCATTTTGTAGCTTTCACCTTCTGGTATCCTACCGCATTGTTCGTGAAATAAAAGAGAAAGTTCTTCTTTATGCGAAACTTTATCTTATTTTTAAGTTCACTTTACTTAGCCATGGATTGTCATATTTGCTCAATGAGGCGAAAGCGGAAATATAACCATTGTAATTTAAAATATTTATGAATGCAGTATCGTAGTGTTTTTCTCTGATTATGTTTTTAAGTATAAAATATGGTTGTAAAGTCAATATTTAAATAAAAAGTTTTTCAATTATAATAAGAGTGAAAATTAAGAAAAATGTAAAAAAAAAATGTGCCAATATCCAATTTTTTAAAAGAAGAAATTAATTTTTATAATAATTTTAATTTTCAGATTTCTCTTCAGATTTATGATCATATTTTCAACCATATGATATTAATGCAGTAAATAATACCTCTACAAAAAAAAGTATTAAAATTTGATAATTAAAAATAAAAAATGCAATTAATTAACTCATTAATTCCACAGCTCATTCATGATTTTGTTCTATTATTAAAATTAATAAAACTCCAAGTTTAAGTATACAAGTCCAGTACGGCTTTGGGTCAGTTAGTTAATGAACAATGACTTTGAGCTTCAAATTTGGCGGAGCATATGCTCAACCCTTGGCACTTGCAGTCTTAAAAAATTATTTATGATTAATTATATATAAGAAATAATTCCAAGACTACTGCTGTTTGGTATTTGGCAATAATCGAAACAGTTCTATGGTCACTCAAAAATTCAATTAATTAAAAATAATAAAAAAAGTTTTTGTTGTTGCTATTTTACTACTGCTTTCAAAATTTCTCATACCTTGTCTACTTCATAATGTACCCTGTACATAAGATCGATTAAAGTCAACTGAACTAAACTGGATTAATAATTAAATTTTTAATTAAATAGTTAAATTTGAACTAACACCAATCTTATTACAAATTTAATTGACTGTTTCATATTCTCACTGGTATAATTGTTGTACACACAATAAATTTGAAGTCAGTTTCCTAAAAGAAAATTGACTCCAATTAAGTCGAGCATCGAAGCATCCTAGCGTGCTTTAGACCGATTAAGTGACTGTGCAATTAATTAATCTTCATAATGTTTTCTTAAATAGGATTGAGAAGTTCCATAATAGGCTTACCTGGACAAAATTGCTTTAAGATTTATTTATAAATCAGACCGTAATATAAAATTTTAATATGTCGAGTACTTATGTCCAAATAGATTTCATTTAATTCTTTAATTTAATAGATATTAAATTCAATAAATAAATTAAAATTTATTAAAAATTAAATTATTTTATCAATTTTCAGCGAATCTTAAATTTTAATGAAAATATCATAAAAAAAAATTATAATCCATAATACCTGTCTGTTTGTCTCATCTACTGCTTTGGAATTAGAGAGGAAATTTTTTTGTTCTTTTTTGCTTTAATATATGAATTATTGCTGCTTTGCTAATAAAACGAGCTGTGGTGTTGGCATTATACGGTTTCTGGCTATTAATTTGTCACATTTCCCATTGTGGCCTTTTCTTATTTTTCTTCTTAGACTCCTACATAAAGCGAGTGAGTAGCTGTGAGGCTGATGGCTTTGCTCTCTGGATGAAATCACGTTACTTGGAGTTTGGTGTACATTCCTGCAAATTTACGGGGCATGACTTACTGTCAGTGAAAATGTTTGCTATCATAAATTAAATAATTTGAAGTGGTTGTTGGCTTAGGATTTGCCCTTCCTGTCACCTATTTATTTACATATATCTTAAGAATTCCATTTCATAGGCCTTAGCAAAATGTTTTCATTTAAGGTTGGAAAAATTTCTTTAAAAAATCAATTTTGTTTATTTATAGGAAATTATGGTTTCATTAACTGTGAATGAAAAATTAAACATTAAATTGAATTTATACCTTGAGGCTACGTAATTTACACCTTCAATTATATTAAAGTCACACATAAATATCTTTCAATGAAAATTTATTTCTTTTTAGTAAACTGGAATTAATTTTTTTAACACCTGAGAGTGTTACTTCGCTTTTTATTAATAATATAAGTACATTCTCATTCCATTTTTTCGTTTCTGCTTGCAAAAAAGAGAGATTTAAAATTACAATAATATTTTTTTAAGCAATTAAGTTATAAATTAATACTTAAATCGTTTTTTCCACAAACAAACCTTAATGAACATTTATTCAGCTTTTTCTTGGTATATAAACTATAGCTTCTTTTTATAAAAACTATACGTCATATATAACCTGGATCGGGTCTAGTTCAAGAGGAACTAAACTCAGTAGAAACATGGCTGAAACGCTGGAAGATAAAGGCCAACATAGAAAAATCTGCTTACAACACATTCACTTTGAGAAGGGGTTACTGCCCGCCTGTTAGTCTAAGTGGAAAAGTTATATCATTAACTGGCACCGTTAAGTACTTAAGTATTCTTCCCGATAGACGTCTAACGTTCAAGGAACACAATTAAACTAAAAGAAAACAGCTTACTATGAAAATAAAAGAGATGTACTGGCTGATTGGTCCAAAATCCGAATGAAACATTCGCAATAAGCTACTTTTATATAAAACGATTATTGCACCAATCTGGACATATGGGATATAGCCGTGGGGTACTGCAAGTAACTCGGAATAGCATTCATAGAGATCTCAAAGTCCCCTACATAAAAGAGGCAATATGAAATTATACATCAAAATACGTTGAAAGACTAAGCGAATACATGAACCGATAAGCTATAGAAAATCGTTATATATCATATAATTACATATTAGTGTTCAGTAAAGAATTGTACATCTCAATATCATCCCCATTAGCATATTTGCTTTATTTCTATAGTAGCATGGAAAATCAAATCAAAATATCTTATTTAACCTTTAAAAAGTTTCTTTTAGGAGCTTAAATTTGTCTTATCTAAGTACAAGACACTCATTAGAAACGTGCAAAAGGAGTCCATAAGATCCGTGTATACAATAGTTTTTTGACAAAAACTCAGTTCATATGTGTAGGTAAACGCTGTATGCACCCATTATGGGATGTAATATATGATTTCATGACCGTAGATGAAACTTACCATTTCGAGAATGATTGCAAGTGCAGTGTTCATACTGCAAGACAATGTCATTTATTCTGCTGCTTGATGTGAACATTTATAACTTCGTAGCTTCATTTATTATACAGAAACTAAATTGTTTATTTTGTCAAATTTTTTTACATTCAGTATTAATTACTATAAATTTTTATTATTTTTAAAATTTATTATTTCACATTTTCAAATAATATTGTATTTAAAATAGTAACATTTTATGACTTTAATTTACTATTAAACTTTATCGTTAAAGCCATAAATTAGATACAAAATGCTGTGGAAGATTTAATGAAATTATGAACAAGTGTTGCATGTGTCACATTATAATCGTATTTAAATGAAGTGTGATAAATAATCACTTTTGTGAACAAGTGACAGATATAAGAGCAATTCTTCATACTCTGAAATAGCATGAAAATATTCTGTCGGATGTATAGCAACATGTTGTGCGAACATTAACAACTTTAATCGTTAAACAGAAAACATTACATGATTTTTAATTATTTATTAATATAAAAAAGCAAGTACTTTAAAGAGTACTATTTAAAAAATTAAAAATTTAATACATTTTTACTAAATATTTCTTGGGAAATTTGTAAGCTGACCCTCATCGATTTAGTGAAGTTCTCTTAGATTTTATTAGGCACAATGAAGAAAGTTTAATGTTGAGTCCTTGACTTAGATAAATTGAGTGCACAATAGGTTCAGCCTTGCTATCAAAACAAAAAAGTACGGCAAGTGCTTTGGTAAGTGTCACTAATTAAATAAAAAATGAGACAAAAAACCTGGAATTTGAGCATCGAAAGTTTATGCAGTCATCGATTAGTCATCGCTTCTAATTTGACATGCACGAGTTTTAAGCCTGACATTTTCAGTCCAAGCACATTATATACGGACTATAAACTAATTAAGAAATTCGAATATTTCCTAAGAATATTTCCCAAGTGATGAGCACTTGACAATAATCGAAACAGCGTTGTATGGTCAGCCAAATTTCAATAAATTAAATTAAAATTTTATCTTTGTCTTTTCCTTGCAATTCGAACCCGCTCACTTTTAAAAGAATGACCACCTTTTTAGTAATGTTTTAAGAATATGAAAGAGAAATGAGAAGAATGTTGTGCATAGCTATGCATGGTACTTAGATTTTCTATAATTTTCTATACTGTACTAAAACAAGAGGCAAAGGAGATTTGTGAACACAGCTAATTCGTTTCAAATTCAGAAACCTAATTTCAAATTCAGAAACCTTCCCAGAAGTCAAAAACAAAGCTTCAGTTTTCAGGTTTTGAAATGTGAACAGAAATTTATTAGGAAATTACTTCTGAGATGATACAAAGATAAGATAAGATGATAAGACTTGTTTTTGGAAATCTACGTTAGAGATGCAATCCATAAATTCGATTATTGTTGGAATAATTGTATTGAAGATGGAAACAAAGCCATTTTTGCAAGTAAAAATGCGAATTTTCATTTTGGTTCCGAGAATTATGATTTCCAATCCTTTAAAATGTTTTTCGTTCAAAGAAAAACGAAATTTTTAACTAAAAATAGAGTAAAAAGATAGTTAAGTATATATATAAAGAAGGATATGTTATTTTTTCTAATAAAAAGTAAAATAAACAAACCGTTTATACTAAGCAATTTTAATAAAGTTGGATTTGGTGTGGCATTAGAACTCAACAAAATTTTGATGTCATTTGATAATTTCTTGAAAAGTATTCCAGATTTTTATATATCACAAACCAATCGTACCCTACTAGTGAGATATTTCACTATGATCCGATTTAAATAACAAAAAAGTTGTTCCTTGGTTGCTATATTAGAATTATTTAAATGAGATTGAGAATACCAGCTCTAAGAAAGTATTTTCAAATACAATGTTATGATATATAATGTGGAGATGATAGACTAATTGTTAGACATCAATTTGAATCAATACCGAAACAAATCGATATATGTTTCAATAATTGGCATACGTTGCTATTCTTGCTTCATACATAAACTATAACGAATATATTTTCATTTTATATCTTTTTAAAGAATTAGAGAGAATTTTGGAACAATGGTGAATTGTAACAACAAAATTTTAATTTTTTTTATTAATTGAATTTTTGGCTGACCATATAGTTGTTTCGAGTATTGCCAGGTACTCAACATCTGCGGTTTTTTTTTTAATTATTTCTTATATTTAATTATTTAACATATAAATAATTTTTTGAGCACTCATGAACCAAAAGTTGAGTTCGTATTCTGCCAAATTTGAAGCTTAAAGCTAGTTTTCATTAGCCAGCTGACCCAAAGCCGTACTTGGCTTGTATGTTCGAACTTAGACTTTCGTTAATTTGCTATAAAAATTCATTAATAATTTTATTAGCAGTGTTATATTAGAACGAAATTATAAATCAGCCATAGCATAATTGCATTAATTTATTATATATTTATTTTTAATTGTTAAATTTCAATACTATTCTTACATTATAAATTCAACAATTAAAGTCAATTAATTTAAAAATAATAAAAATTTTGTTGTTGTAATTTACTACTGCTTAAAACTTCTCTATTAAATTCAATAATTTCTATTACCTAAAATAGTCACTGTCATCATAACTGACGATAAAATCAAATTTTATTATTAAATAATTTCTCATAGAAAGTGATTTTTAACTAAGGACAGATTTAATTGCAATAATATATCTGCTTCAAATAAATTAACTATTTCATGCAAATTTATACTCAATTTTCGGCTCAGGAAGATTTAATAGATATTTTATTTTTCTTTAATAAAAATATATATTTTCTGTCTCCCATTCAAACAAAATAAAATTATAAAGCAATTTATATTAATTTTTATATACAATATCGTGTTTCGATGTTCAGCTCTAACTCCAATACAGAATGAATTAATTAAAACAATTAGTTGGAACACATAAATCTACATAATACATTTAAATATAAATGAAAATACTTTTAAAAAGAATTTAAAATAAATAAATTCATTTTTATTTTTATTTCAACAAAAATCAAATTACTTGAAGTAAATTAAAGTCAAGTCAAATCATACAAAAGTTTATGTTAGTTAAAATTGAAAGGAATAAATTGCTACTTTAGCAGATGTTTCCCCTCTTCCTTCCTTCAATTTGTTGGAGTGTTGTTAAAGGATATAAATTTATTTGTTTCGAAACAACTAGAAACAATACAACAAAATTTGTTTAAGTATCCTTTTTCATTTTTGGCAAACGTAATTGCTCAAAAACTTTTCCGGATAAAAAAATGTGTGATATCTTCTTTGCAATTAAGTCTTATGAAGCCATTGACATTCATTCCGGCATTTATACAAACATCAACAAAAGTTTCAGAACAAACTTTCTGAACGGAAGGAAGTGTAACATCAACTTCAGCTGCTCTTTTCCAGTTTGTGCCAAGCGTGTCATGCCAAATGCCTACAAAGTTCACTTTACCCAGGAGAAGAGCGCCACTCCCTACTGCTGATTCCGCAATCATGGAAATGTTTACAAATAGAATTGTTGGTACAAATTATCATCTTCGCTATGTGTAAATTTCATCATCTCGTTTAAAATATTTTTTTGGTTCATAACAGAATGAAAATGAGGCAATGTAGGTTATAGGAATTCGTATACTCAGAGATGCTCAGAGGAATCCCTATACAGCATCTCAGAGGCATCCGTATACAGCATCTCAAAGCATTTTCTAGTTTACTTTAATGAAGCTATTTGACGTTATTAAGCCATAATAGTTTTGAACACTTAATCGAGTGGCTTAAATGAGTTAAATGGATTTAACGATTTGATAATAATTATCATTAATTAATAATTTATTAATTAATAAATTAATAATTTAATTAATAACTAATAATTTACTTAATTAGTATTTTTAATTTGTAACCCTTATAAGGAGTTTTGAGAATATGAATAAAAATTAAATTTATTTTTCGTTGCAAATAAATGTGTACGCCTTTTATTATAATTTGTAAATTATGATTTAATAATGTTAGTAACACTCAAGATTAAAAGTGACTGTTTCTTCTGGTGTGTTTCAATTTTTTGAAACTGTGAAAATCTGGCGGCTTATACTAAATTAAAGTTCTTGAGTTCAGTTCAATTTACATATGGGACAGGTTTTGACTGCTACACATCTCAAAACGAAATTTCGAGGCTGCTCAAAATTTCTCTAATCTGGGTTCCCGGTCATAAGGGATATTTTCAGTCATACAGAGCAGACGAACTAGCCAGAAAGGGTGCTTCAGGACCTCACTCGTAATACCTAAATAATCTGAGCATATCGCTAACATCATGCATATTGTTACTGAGTTCTTTCAAAAATGAAATTTTTAATAAAAGGTAGAAAGACTCAACGTTATACAGAAATCTGTATCCCATCTGGCCACGTTTCGATAAAAGAAAATCAAAAATTCTCATTAAGACGCCCCATAGAGATATCAGTTTTTTGGTAGGTTTACTTACAGGTAACTGTGTAGGAACCATGCTAGAAGATTAGGTCTCCCTTTTGATCAAATCTATCCCAGCAGTAGGGAAGACGATTAGAGTGCCTCTCATGTACTATGTTTTTCTCCAGCTCATGCACGGCGACACCCTAATGCTTCAGGGCCCCCTTTCTTGAGGATCTTGAACAATTACAGGATTTGATACTAAATACCATTTAAGGCTTCGCGAAAGGTTCTAGGTGATTTTAAATCCTGAGTTTTTCCTATATATATGGTAAGATAAGTTCAACCTAACCTAACCTAAAGTTTTATAAGTGGAACTAAAGAAGTATTGGGATGATTATCTATTTCACTGAACGATGTAGATTCTCTACATGTACTTGGTAATCGTTTCAATACAAAGATTTCTATATATATTAGAGTCTCTGACATACCATAAAATTTTGTATACCTTACTCATGATGTTTTGAAATTTAGATTGTTCCTTAAACGTAAATTAAGTTGTTTTAGTAAAAGCGAAACAATCATATAACAAAGATTGTATAATGACTTGCTAAAATATAAGTATTTTTTTTTCCAGTTTATCTTTTTGCTTTTCAAGTGAGGTTGAAACGGATTCAGGGTATAGTATAGATTAGATTAGTTTAGTTAGATTATAGTATAGTTTAGTGTAGTTTGGGTATAGTCTGTTTTCTTGTTTTTGATATATTGTTTCCAATTCAGAAGTTAGGTCCCGAAATTTCATTGTAGTGTCTTCCAAGCTGAAATCCACGCAATCAACTTATGCGTAAGATCCAATTTAATCAAAAAACCTTCTGGCTCGAAAATTGTTATTTACTCTGACAGCCAGGCTGCTCTTAAAGCTCTTTCTTCTTGGACTTTCAAATCAAAACAGGTCCTTGAGTGTTACGATCTTCTGCAATCACTTGCAGCTCGGAATAAGTAAACCTTTACTGGGTTCCGGGCCACAGAGGAGTTTTGGGAAATGAAAAAGCTGATGAGCTTGCCAGAACTGCATCAAAAACTGCTTTTATAGGCCCTCAACCCTTTTGTGGAATAAACTGGGCTAGTACAAAACAGATTATCAAGGAAATGGAAAATCATATGCGGCTAGAGTACTGGGTAAACTTTCCAGGACTCAGGCAAAGCAAAGCACTGATAACACCTTACTCCTACAAAAACATTCTGAAATTCTCAAAATGTAATTTAAGGATGATAACGGGTTTCATTACAGGTCATTATGGTCTGAAATATCACCTTCATAAACTACAATTATCTGCTAACTCGGAATGCAGATTATGCCTCGAAGATGAGGAAACAACCATGCACATTCTTTGTGACTGTCCAGCTTTAATAACGCACAGAAGAAACCTGTTTCATAAGGAATTTCTGTCACC
>NC_051847.1:78334439-78338440 GCF_002237135.1 Teleopsis dalmanni | reverse complement strand
AAAATATTTGTGAGAAATCTTTAATCAAATCATCAATTTTTTTAAATATTTACGTTTCAGTTATAATATTAACCAATACTAACCAATATTTATCTAGAGTGATATTTGAAAGTAGTCAAATATCACTCGTATATGCGTATATGATAAAATTTATTGCAAATTTTGAACTTCCCATAATGAAGTCACCAATCACATAATGAATGTATTCAACAGATTGTAATATTGCAATATTATAAATAATTATAAAAACATTACTATTCGCCAGATTGATATTGCACAAAGCCAGGCTCTTTGTGCCAGAAGACTTTTCAAAATATCATGGTACATTAAGACGAATGCTATCCTCAGGGACCTCAAGATTGATCTAACCAAAAAAAATACATAAGGGATAAACCCCTGAAATTATTTACGAAAACTGACATGCTTACATACATCGGGTAATCGAATCTCAGAAAGTTTACAGGCTCCTCGGAGAGGTATGCAGGCCTGAGGTCAAGTATTGCTTAGTCTGATGAAGTGATAAACAGTAATTCAGTCAAGGTGTAGAGTGGGGTTTTGAAGAAATCTCGTAGTTAATAGAAAGTAAAAATGCTCAAGTGTACTGACTCAACAAGCCTCAACTTAATAATAATTAAAAATTAAAAATTCAAATAAATAATTGTTACAGGTACATGTATATTATATTTAGAAAATTATTTTAAATAATTGATAAAATAAGTTGTAATTTTTCTTACTTTTCAAATCAGTAAAATTGTTGTATTAAGTTTTCTAATTTCATGTTTTTTAATTAGCGAATAAACATTTTTATATTTTTCTTAAATATGTAAAGTGAAGTAGATAAATGATTGTGTGTATTTCAAATTATCAAGATATATCAAAATAATTCTAAGCCTGCCAAGTAATAGTTTCAATTACAAATCATTTTAATTAAAAACGATTTTTACCCTCATATGAAGATGAAATAGTTTTAAATAAAAATGTGTAAACACTTAATGTAAAGGCTTTATTAGCTTTTGCAGTTTCCTTGAACAGTTATTGCTAATATAACAGAAAACAATTTTTATGTAACGTAAAAAACAACAACAAAAAGTATAACAGTTTTATTAATGTTAATATAACTTACTTGTGTCTCAAAGCCATTGTAAACAAGTTCATTTCCAATTTTAGTTCGACTCCACATAATATACTTTTATAATGATAGTGCTATTATAACAGTTTGTGTTTTTGTTGTTTTATCTACATCGATTTGAATTTAATATTTATATTAAATGCATAATAACGTTTAATAATTTTTTATGAAATAATATTTTATATTACTTAAAATACACTGTGTATTTAAAACTATAACAAATTTTCAAACACAATTTCAAACGATTTTAGGTTTATATTATTTATATAATATATTTGTTTAAATGACTTTCAAGAATCATGAAACTTTTTTTCTCTACGCTATTTGTTATAAACACATTACATTCGTTTTTCCAACTAAATTTATGTAATTTTTATAAATTTAATTATAGGAGCTATATAGATAGGAGCTAAGTATTTGTTTAAAATATGCAATTTATAACTATATTTTTCTTCTTTCTTCTTTTTTTTTAAATAATTCGTATTTTATACGATTATATTGATATAATACATTTATTAATATAAGCGACTTTCACGAATTATTAAATAATTTTTTCTTTTCTTTTATTAATTTTTAACAATTATATTATTTTTTAATAATTTTATTAAAATATATAACTTCCGAGAATTATTAAATTTATTTTTTTTTTATTATAACAAATTGCACTTACTTTACACCACATAACCTCTTAAATAATTGCTTGCTTCTCAAAATGTTTTAGTTTATGCACAACACTATAATTTATATTGACACACAGACTTTTTCACAGATTTTTTCAATTAAATTTTTATATACATTTATTTATTTTGAACTTTATATTATTATATATATACTTTTATATTATATTACATATATATAAAATTATATGTATTGTTTGGTATATATACATTTTTTTCTCATAATAACAAATATAACCGAAGAATAAAACAATACCGCAAGGAACTTACGCGAATCAAACTCGACTAAAGAGATTTTGCTGTCATTAATGGCATGAGAGCAATAAAGCATGGACTTAACATAATTTACCAAATAGTATTAAAATAGCGTTAGGCTTTGATTATTTAGTGCTGTTAAGTTTAATGATATTTTATTGTTTTTGTTTTCAATAACAATGAGAGCGAAAACGACTTAACATGCACTTCTACTGCTATGATCTTTCTTGCTCTGATATGTAAAAAACCTTTAGCAATTGTTATTGCTTGAGGTGTGTGTGATTCCGTAGTAGTAAATTTTAAAGCTGTAATTAAGTAAATACATTTGGCAAAACTCACCTCTAATAACAAACTTCATGTTTATATTGTTAGGCAGAAGCAGTGATTGCATATTAATAGCGATTTAGTAGTAAAAATTCCTGAAAGTGAAATGAAGTGTGGTGTGAAAATATAGTGTATTTCAATAAGAAATTGTTTTAAAATTTTTGTAAACTTTTTTGTGAGTTCATTCAATAATTTTATTAAAAATAATGATTGAATGATTATTTATTAAAATAAAATAACAAAAATAGTAGTTATTATAATGAGTATAATACTCATATTATAACTATTGTTCTTTCTAATCTTTTCGTGGACTGTGCCATACAAAACTATACCGGAGCAAAAATGTTTAAAGTGTGGGTAAACGTAGTGGACGAGGGGTGCAATGTCGTATGACTCTGTTTAATATCAAGGAAATATTCTTGAAAATTGTAAAACATGCATTTTAATGGATCAAAAAAAAGATGGATATTATCGTTCATGTCTTCATTTATAATCCTCCCTTATTAGCGGCAACATCAACTTGTTAGTTCTTTAATTCTTCTTTTAATTTATTTTAAAATATTATTTTAAATCATTTTTAATTGATATAGTTTATTATGCGCAAAATATAAGAGCTGCGCAACTTTCAAAAAATTTATCGGTAAATAAACTTTGCCACTTGGAGGAAACTTCATTTATAACCCTAGACATATAACCAATACAGAAATAATGTAGAAATATTACATAAAAGTGCATACTAAGGACGTGTGCGAGTTAGGCTAAGTTGCGTTCTAAATAAGGGAAATTCTAAGATGAGCCGATAATGTAGTGATGTGTCGATACGTGTGTTTGATAAATGGCTAAATGTGTGCAGTGCAAAAAATCCCAAAAAATCTCCCAATTGGTTTAGCATCAACTTAGCCTAACTCGCACACGACCTAAATATGTGATGGATTTATTTTCAAAAAGAATACATAATAAATTATTTTTTTAAAGAAAAATTTCATTCGTGATAAATATGTGTTAAAAAGATTCATAATACGTAATAAGGCAAAAATATATGAATAAAATATTCAAAATCATTAAAAAAATTAAATGGTTATATAGTCAGAAAGATTCAAAATATGTAATAAGATAGTAACATATAACTAATTATATCATAAAAAAATATGTAAATAAATATTAATCCATTTCATATATGCTGACTTTTTTTTTTTTTATTTTAATTAGCTTTATTATAAATGAGTATTGGGCTATCAGTCAGATTTTGTAATTTGGTTTTTTTAATAAAAAATTTTTCTTATTATTTTACTTATTTAATATTTATTTCCGACGTTTCGGTTTTTTAAAACCATCATCAGGGAAAAAATTTTAAAACAACTGAATAGAATAAAATTTTTATATAAAAAATATTTTTGACAAATGTTTTAAATAATTGCAACGGAGAAAATACAATCAGTTTATCTTAAGAATGATTTTTCTAGCAATGCACAGTAAACAACAGAAATATTTTCTATATCTCGCCGCAAATTATATGTGGGTTTAGTCATTATATGTAAGGACTCTAGGGTAAGACGTCGAGACAAGGAAGGTTCAGTATCAATGACTTTCACTGAAGTAAAATCTGGGTAATGATT
>NC_051847.1:78315771-78334339 GCF_002237135.1 Teleopsis dalmanni | reverse complement strand
GCTCAAAAAGTACTCGGATTTTGTAAATAAAACACACAAATTTAAATTTTATTCCAAATTTATTTTATCTCCTTCAAGTTATGCTCCTTCTGAAGCGATATATGACAACGCTTAACGCTTGAAGGTATGGCTTTTAGTTCCTTCAGCGAATTCTCTTTTACCGATTCAATCGACTCAAAACGCTTACCACGAAGGGGCAATTTGAGTTTCGGGAACAGGAAAAAGTCGCACGGAACCAGATCTGGCCTGATTTGGATATGGTGCCTGAGCTATGACAGTGGTGCCGTGTTTGGTCAAAAAATAGCGTACAACAAGAATTTTCCATAGTAAAAATCGCTAAATGCACTTGAGGTAGTCTCACAATAACAGCTGCTATAAACAAACTAATTGACAGATGGATGTACCAACATAACAAAAAAAAATTTTTTTGAAAAAGGTCTATTAACATACTTAAGGTGTAGTTAACAAACAACAAAATTCGGATACTTTTTGAGCAGAAGGTAGGTGCGAATTCTTTCTAAAAACCTATAAAAATATAAAAATAGAAAGTCATGTCATTTTTTTCGAAAATTTTTGTTTCTTAAAATAGCAAATAATGTAGTTTGTAGAATTTTCAAACTGTAAATCAATATGTTTGATACCATTTGGAGCAATTTCGATTTTCCGGTGCGTACATTTGACAACGGATTTCAAAGCTCTAACTTTATACACTAAACCATATGCTGATATAGCTTTCCTCTTGTGATATCCAGATTTATAGTTGAAAACATTTTATATCGATTACGTCCATAAAAAGTGCTCCCGTCCCTTAACGGGAGCATTTTTAAGTTTCGTCATCTTTCCTTTGTATTTCTTTCAGAGATCTGCGCTCTTCACTGGTTTGTTCGTCTGAAAGTTTTCGCCATTTTTAGCAATAGCATCAACTATCTCATTTCTTCTCTATGTCTTTATGACCAGGAATCCAATACATACAAATTCTGTGGTTGCAGACTAGTCTGGCTATAGCATCCTTGCATTCTGGAACATGACCAGTGCGATTTGATTGCCTTAATGACTACTTGGCTATCCACATAGAAATTTATGCAGTAGTCAAACGTGCCTAAGAAATCAGCATTTTTCAACATTTGCAGATGCAAGGATATCAAAAGTGGACAAGCTAAGGAGAATTTACTCAGAATATTTAAAGGATCAGGACACACTTTTAGTATCTAACAAATAATTGTAAGAATCGTTTGTCCAACAACCTAACATAAGATTTGCAACATCACTAATATGTTATATACGTACTATATTAAAAGTGTAGTAATCCCTAACAAATCTCCTCTCTTCTGATAACGTCACTGTTACTTGTTAAATTCTCCATATTCAAATTAAAACTATAAACTACTTAATGCAATATTCACAGTTGACGCACTTGTTACATCTAAAAGTTATTTGAAACTGACTTCATATCATAGACATAAATAATGAAATGTTTTTCTTTCCTATGGTCATCCAGAACGAAATTAGAATTCCCTGAACTTATTTGATTACAAAAGCAAAAGTTGCTTCTCATATTAATATCAATTATTGATATTAGAAAGATTATTTCATATATTAATTACAAGCTTTTGTGTGATTCCAATAAATAAGCACAAAATACAATATTATTTCGGTGAAGAAAAATTTAATTCCTATTAGAAAGCAATCAATTATGTCCTGCCGAAACTCCTAACTGCGTTCCTTCTAGTATTGGCATATTTTCCTGCTTCCGTAACTGGAACACAAGTGCTCCTAAACTGCTACACAAACAAAAACTTTCGAACTTTCCAACTTTTGGTCTCGAACTTTTGTGAAAGTTACTAAGTTCAGTTTGCAAAATTTGTTATTTCCTTGATTTATTGGGCAAATTGTAGCAAATAAATATTTTGAAATCGAAATGTTTCAAATAAATTTCTACAGTATTTTTAGCTTAAAAGTAAATATATTTTAAATTCCAAATAAATTTGTTTACGTAAACATAATTGATTAATGACTTTATAAATGTTTTTTATTGCAAAAGGACTTTAGTTCTGAGCAAAGTATCTAAGGAAGTGGAGGTTGTGGTTTTCAGTAATTGAAAAATGGTGGTTTGATCTACTTTTCGAAAGGATTCATATAAATTTTTTAGCAAAAATTACAAAAACAGGTTCAAAATAAAATTTATTTTATGTTACATGGTCGATTTACATGGCAATGCATTGGAGTGGGTGAAGATATATATTGCACATCAAAATGAATAAATCATGATATCTCTAACATTAAGGTTGTTAGTTCGCCAAAGAAATCAACGGTTAAAAAGTTTAAAAGAAAATGTAAGCCAATTAATTAGTTCTCCAAAATAATTTAAATACAAATAATATTTATACTAAGCTAAAGAATACAATTTAATGTGAAATGTACGACGTGGACTCAACCGTCTTTTAAAAAAGAAAGAATGTTTTAAAAACTGCACTAGTTTAGATATTTGTATTTATTTATCATTCATATAATAATTACCGCATAACGTGTCCTACATCTATTCAAACTACATCTATTTTTATTTTTATTTATTCAAAAGCCACCATTTTGTTGTATTTTGCTTTATTAATTTCTTAAGCTGTTAATACTGTTCATCCTAGATCCGATAAGACTGGTTCTCAATGTTTACTTTTGTTTATTCAAAAGCATCCGTTATAGTCAACACGACGCTAAAAACGTTTAAAGAACTTTTAGAAAATTTTGTATATTCTTTCGCCATAATTGCATTTGATATGTCACGATATATCAGTTGAAACCTTTTTAATGACCTGGATAATATCACAATATTAAGCGATGCTTAGTCATCTACGGATGTGACCAATACAAGTAAAAACCTGTATGCTAGACATGCATTTGTTTCTGAAATCTTACGTTTGTCCAAAATTTTTTCAGACAGCATAACATTCTCTATTGTGTTGACAAAGATATTTGAATCCTTTGAATTGTGATGTTATAGACGAATTTCATAATCAGTTGAACTGAGCACAATATAGAGTAAGAGATATTTTGAAAACTATGTAACAACGAAGGTTAGACTAGTTTCTGCGGACTTTGAAGCACCCATAAAGTTTTACAAAGAAGTCTAGAAATATTATGGTTTACAAATTAATGATAGTGGTTTCATAAAAGTAAGAAATTACCTCTTGTAGACGACTGTGGATATCTTAAAAATGGCGGTCATATTACCAAACATCCGAAGCGATTAAAAAAGAGCAAATAGAAGAAAAAGGCTATCTAAAAGAATGATAAGAAACAAATATATTTTATGAGTAAGTATCAAAATGTTGAAATCATCCAAACTACAATATGTTGCACTTAATATATTGGTATTTCATTTAATAAAAAACCTCTGTTATATATAAAATATGTTTTATATATCATAATAATATAAAGAGTTTTCCGAAAGAATTAAACTACAACAAAAATTCATTTTTATATTATTTTAATAAATTGAATTTTTGGCTGACCATACAGCTGTTACGAATATTGCAAACATTCCATCATCAGTGGTTTCTTACAATTATTTCTTATATTTAATTATTCGTAAATAATTTTTTGAGACTACAAATACCAGGAATCGAATTCGTGCCCTGCCAAATTTGAAGCTCAGAGCCAGCGCACCTTAACCAACTAACATAATAATATTTTTATCTAAAAGAATCAAATGTTTACTTGTGCTGAAAAATTTGCAATAGCTTATTATGTCTTAATTTATTATATTTTTCGTTTTTCACACGTACAATTATATTATTTTAATTGAATACAAATATGTACATATAAATTTAAAGCACTCAAAGTAATGTGAACTTAGTCTTACATCTATTGTGCAAAATACCTCTGCCTCTCTGTGTTGTAAGCAAATCCTTATCGTTAGTTTTCTATGAAAAACTAGAACTTTGTTCTTTACTTTAATTACTCACTGCCATGTAGGCTTAATTATACTTTAATTATGTGTACATCGCGTTTTAATATTGCATACAATGCAGAACCTTGCATTTTTAACTGACTTTCAACGGAATTACTACGGCTTTTTGCAATAACTCAGTTTGTATATTTTTTGTGTGAGTTTACTTTATTTTCCTTAATTAATGACTACAAAACACAACTTTTTACACTCAGTAGCTCAGAAATACAATGTTTTGGTGTCCATTGTAGGTCGACACCATAACTATAAATTTCATAATTAGATAATATAATTTAGCTTGCTTTTCAACAGTATAAAAAAATAAATTTCACAGAAATATTTAATATTACTACTAGAAAATTAATCAAAATTATATTAATAAAAAAAATTTTATTCATATATGCTATATTTTCCTATTCAGTATTGAATCCAAAGTGGGTCCAAATCTACCATATGGATCTTTGTATATTGTATTCAGAAAATAGAAAAATATAATGTAAAATTATATATGCGATTGCTAAGACTAGTATAGGTATATTGTGTCAATGTATGGAGGAAAAACTATAGAAATAATTTTATGTTCACCTAAATAAAAACTAAACATGTTTAAAAACATCGTTTTTTTAATATAAAAAGAATGAAAACTAAATATAAAATAAATAGTATATTTCTTGGCATATAATTAGTTTTTACAGCTTATGATTTTCTAAAAACATTACTAGAATGTATTGAGAAAAAATTCAAATTTGTATAATCTTCAAGAAAATTGTTATATTATAATTTCTGTTATATTCCAATAATAGTACTCATTTTTAAGGAGAAAGTGAAAGAAAATTTTATACAAACATATACTCTATTTAAGTAATTCGTATTGCACATAGTAAATTTACAAAAAAACACTCATACGCCTGGTGTCCCATTTTTATGTGTGAAATTATAATAAAATCACTATCTTAGATTGGAAATACATAATTAGAAAAATAATTTCTGCTAATGTTTTTCGATAAAAAATTATTATTTTATACATAACACTTTTTTCACTTCAACTATTCCCTGAAAAAGTTTTCCTAATCTTAAAAACAAAAGTTTACGAAAAATGTGAACTTTAAAAATTTAAAGATTTCGAAACTGAAATATATCTAGACTGAGAAGTTTAACATTTTAAATTGCATTATTATTTTTTAAATTCGACATCAGTTTTAAATTGATTTTGTACGCACATCTTTTATTATTCATGATATCGTAAAATATTTGCTAACAAAAGTATAATTAACTTATACAATCCATTAGTTTATGGCAGTTATACTTTTAAAGCAAGAACTTTATCTATCTTAGTATCACTATAAATAATATTTAGAAAATTAGCATTGTAAACATTGTAAATAGTTGATAACAAAAACTCAGAGAATGTGAAGGACAATCGACCGTCAAAACCCATACTTTACAGGTCACTCATCCCTGTGTACTACTGAATTACTTACGTATTAAAAAACTACTGAAACAGGACTAGAATTGTTACAGAAGAAACAGGAAGCTTTGTAACGGCATTGACCATTCTCGGTGATTTGATATTCAACGGCATCGGTGGATTGGTCATGTCGTGAGAATGGACGACAATGTTGTAACAAAAATAATGCTTGAAGTGGTAGTCAGAGAGAGAAGACTTTAGATAAAACTATGTCTTCAACAGATCAATCATATTGAGTGAAATAATATCATGTTGAGTAAGGATAGATGGTGATGCTGGTAATGTGAGAAGACGTTAGTGAGCACCATGTTTCCAAAAGAGCAATCATGCTAAGAGATAAGGTAGATGATGATGCTGGTAGTGTAAGGGAAATAATGTTAGTGAGAACCGTGTTTCCAATAGATCAATCATGCTCTCAAAACACTGATAAGAAAAAAAACACTAAAACACTAAAAAAAATGCTGTTTCAAGCCGAAACTCGCAAACGGCTTTTTATTGACTATTTTAGTGAAATATTTATACTACAGACATTTTAAACTTAAAATGAAATATTTGTAGCCAGTGAAAGTTTTGGGAAAACAATATACGCACTTAAACAGTATCTATGCCAAATTTTAATATGAAATTTTCATTATTTTTTGTTAAAAATTTAAATCATATCCTACTCACATTGGCTAACCTCACCAGCGTTACTTACTTATTGTTTATCTCACAATCTTCTTGCTGATAAAATAGAAAAACTTTTTCTGTAGATGTATTGCAACTCCTTATATGAAACATAAAAAATTAAAAGGGCAGAAGTATGAATATAATACTACGTTCGCAATACAGATTTATATTTCGCGAAAAACGGTTTGAAATACGTCCATTTACCTTAAGACTTATCACAAGAAAACTTAAAGCACTTTTCTAAAAAAGCTACTCGAAAGTTTATTTCTTCTCAGAAATATATTTGTCCTTACTAACTAATTGTGTGAATGAAGGAAATATTAATATGAATCCGTCAAAAACCGAATTTCAAATATTTTTATTGTTAAAGTTGAAATTTTGATAAATTCAAATTCAAATTCATTTTTCAAGAAGTCATGTCAGCTAGGAAGAAATTTTCTCATCTTATCACGTAAACACATGTGCATATTCCAAGAACTCATTTGTGATATACCATCAAATACATCCGCTTAGCAGCTGGAATTGTTGATTGTTTGAATAATTAAGGATAACAATTAAAAATGACGTTGGCATTTGAATAATTTTGTAAGGACAAAGATAACATATTACAACTGGAAATTCTAAGAATAAGTTTTCAAAAGTTCATGGGAATTATTATGGAAAACGATTTTAAGATTTTCGTTATAGTAAAGATATGAAATTATTCACAAAATTTTGGTTTTAGTAACGTCAACTTTTTAAAGTTCATCAAAAGAAACTTTAAGACTTTATTTAAAACTCATTTAATTGTGAAAATAATTAAAAACGTGCGTAAAAATCAACAAAAAATATTTTGGAAACTTAATTCTTCTAGAATTAAGAAATGCTGTTAAAAATAGTTAAAATTACAATTCTCATATTGTTTAACTAAATGCACATTTAAATTACTACAAATATATTGTATTTGAGTTATCTATTTTAATAAATGTTTTTAGTTTCTGTTCTATACATGTGCGTCATTTTATTATTTACCCGTTCGCAGAATTGTAATCTTAACATATGTGATATAAGTATAAATTCTTTTACATACAGTGATTAAATAATATATTACGTTATTAACTTTTATATATAAAGAAATTATACGTATATCACATATGATAAAATTACAATTCTCATTTTGTTTAACTGACTGCATCTTTAAAATACTATAAATATATAGTAATTAAGTTATCCATTTTAATATATGTTTTTAGCTTCCGTTTTATATAAGTGTGTCATTTTGTAATTTAACTGTTCGCAGAATTGTAATTTTAACGTATGTGGTATAAATATAAGTTCTTTTATATACAGTCATTAAATATTATATTATGTTTTTAACTTTTATAAAAAAAAAAAAAAAGCGTATGTGTATATGACATAGTTAAAATTATAATTCTCATTTTGTTTAACTGAATGCACATTTAAATTGCTGCAAATACATTGTATTTGAGTTATCTATTTTAATATATGTTTTTAGCTTCTTTTTTATATATAAGAGTCATTTTATAATAAGCAAAACACTTGTAATGTGCACCACACTATAAGTACAAATTACTTACCAAAAATTTTTTTGTTGGTTCCCTGAAGACGAGTTTATTTTGATTAAAGTCAAAATATTTTATAAAATTTAAAATTAGTGAAATATATTTGAAGTTGTTTTCATTCACTTTTATTTCTAATAGTTGAACGTAA
Organism: Teleopsis dalmanni; assembly: GCF_002237135.1. NCBI lineage: Eukaryota > Metazoa > Arthropoda > Insecta > Diptera > Diopsidae > Teleopsis > Teleopsis dalmanni. The sequence goes on along the minus strand of NC_051847.1, from coordinate 78,326,549 downwards.
TTATAGAATTAGCCTAAAGCAAGATAATAACAATTTTAGTTATGAAATAATAAATATTTATATGCAATATACCTATAACTAAAATGATATGGGATTACATGGACATAATTAAAAACAATTATAAAAAAAAAGATTTTATATCAAACAAATAAAATTCTATTTTAAAACCAGAATGAAATTTTTAAACCAGCGCTGCTTAATTAACATTGTACTAATTAAATTAAATTTATTTCAAATTATATTTTATTTGCGTTATTTGATACATTTCATCAGAATTTATTTATACGTAAATAACTAAAATATTTACTATTCTGTTTTTAATTTGATTTATAGGAAAATAAAATATTAATTACCAAAATTCAACAATGCGGTTTTATGTTCATTAATTAAAATTCAAACTAATTTATAATTTAATTGAATTGCTCAAATTGCATGATTTGAATTTTAACATTCGTAATTATGTCATATATAAATTTATATTAAATATATTTAAAGTTTTACATACATTATTAAATGAATAGAAATAAATTAAGCAGGAGATAAGAAATGTTTTTTGTTAATTATTTAAGTTGTTAAAAATTGAAAATAATAACAATCTATAGTTAGTACGTTTTAAATTGCGGATAACTCTTCTATAAATCCAAGTTAATTGGCATTCAGAAAGAATGGCATTTCTGAGTGGCTCAGTTATCTTCCGCATCCAAATTTAAGTTGAACAATCTAGAGAATTGGCATGCACTTGCAGCTTAACAAAGCTATTTATTCCAATTCCACTGAATTCTATATTTCCCATAATACTTCAAAACATATATGACACAGAAGGATGTTCTAGTGCTTACTCTTGCTATGTTGGATTGAGCTTATACATTACTAAGTAACTACAACTAATAAGATTATTAAATAAAAATTATGTTTTTCCAACTCTGATGGATCGATTTAGAAAATGGTAAAAAAGAACTAACCTGTTAGGCCCGCTTATTGTATAACTCCTCCTCTTCCGTGAGGAGCCCACATATGAAATGACAAAGAAAATCTCCTTTGATACTTCCGCTTAAGAAATGTTAAAGAAATGCTATAACAACCACAAATAAACTTATGATACAAGCTAGTTGACCAACGATTATCGGCTGTTTAGCTCCCTACATTACAGAAGCCTTTCTAAGGTTTTTAATCGTTTTAAACTTCGTGTTATTTATTTACAGACTCAGGATTTTGTCACAGGTAATTATATTTCAAAGGCGATTAATAGTCCCCTTTATAATGTATTGTGTTTTTCATATCATGTATTCAGATCATTTAGATTCCAAAACGTTTAAAGGTCCATTAAAGGACCTATTTTTCTCTCGTTTCTATCTAATTTTCCCGCTGTGCTGCTTCTGAGTCGTTAAATTTCTTTTTACGCTTAGAACGTAGAATTTAGTCCATTTGTTTTCTTCAAGTATAACTTGTTTCTTTATTCTAATTCTAAGAAACTAAAGGTTGGAAAACAAAGCCTTTAACTATGTAACTATGTACAATTACAGTGTAATCTAAACAGTTTTAGTCAATTTTTTTTTGTGGTCAAACTAAGACGACCCACTGAAATTAAATTTATATTATCTATCGAATAAAAATCTTTTCCGCAGTATTATGAAGAAATTACTTTTACAAAAATGAAAATTCTGGAAATGAATATTTCAAGGTTACTTGCTTTCACAAATTCATTAAAGGATATGATTAGGAGAAATTTCTTTGTAATTCATTTGATGCGGAAATATAAGGCTTGAGCAATATTCATTTTATGGCGTTATATCTTGATTATATCTTTCTTTAAATTGAAGCGTTTAAACAAGTTATATTTATAACACAACTTTAATTTATTATTCACTTATTTTATTTCAAAAAAGTGGCACACCTATCGAAGGTTCAACATCCCGGACCTTATTCGCTTCAATGAAAGTCGTATGGAGGTTATAGAAAAGTTATGACATTCACAAGGAAGGAGTACATAAGATGTGCAGATGATTAAATTTGCATTTCTGAGAAACTGTAGAGGTTAACGTTCTTAAATTTTATCTTTAAAAGATGGTAGTTAACAGTAGCACTAATAGTTAGGAATCCAGCTCTTTTTCTGCGTTCAAGCTTAGTAACTCAACATTTTATTTATTATTTGAATAATCTATTTTAAACTCGCTTAGACCTTTAGAATCATCTCAAGCTTTAACAAACAATTGATATCTGACGTTTCTAAGTAGTGCTGCAATTTGACAAGTGAATAGTCTGCAAATGAAATTGCTAACAATATTGTATTTTATTTAGTTAAATTACATTACTGGAGACAAATTTACATTATTCAATGTAAAATTATTTTATAAGAAATTGTTTGAAATTTTTTAATTTTATGAATTCAACTGGAAGTTTCCAAGTTTACAAGCAAAAGTTGCTAAGTTAACTGCTAAAGAAATTCCTAACAAAACAGATGTCCTTAATTTAAGGATTTATTTCTCTGAAGATGCAATTTTAGTAAAAACTTTCTTGCGTGTCGTGAAGTATGTCGTGGCCTGATGACTGCATTTCTGCATTTTTGCAGATAATAAATTTGCGAAGCCAAACAAACTTGGGGAACAACAAAAATCAACAACCACTGAAGTTGTGACAATCGGAACAGCAAAAGTTAAAGATTAAGGGCCAGAAAACTTAGTAAAAAAAATACAAAAGTTTGGTGTTTTTAAAGTTCACGGAAATTTAACACTGGAAAGATAAAATGGAACAGGCACGACTAAAAACTTACGGAATGACTATTTTGTTATAAATAGTTTAGTTTCATCTTTAATAAGGATATAAAATATAATAAAATACTATCATTTCTGATCTCATTTTAATTTATATACATTCTAATAATGATCTCATTATGATCTAATATTTGAATATATTAGAGATAGTATTAAGAAAAAATTTAAGGCGTGAAATAGTTGTTGGGAATCCTGTAAATAACTTGATTCTTAATTAACGTATAATATATATACATATAATGAATTACATTAATATATATTTTTTTAATTTAAAGCACGACTTGGTAATACTCGAAACAGCGTTGTTAGCCAAATTTCAATAAATTAACCAAAATTGTTGTTGTTGTCTTTTCATTACTATTTGAATCCTTCAAACTTTTAAATAGTTTCTTTTCTACATTAGATTCGTCACTTTTGGCATCAAATAATTAACATTAAAAATTTTACATCGTTTAATACATTTCTAAACTCATACTAATTAATATTACACCGTTGTATGGTTAGTCAAATTACAATAAATTAAATAAAATTTTTGTTGTTGTCTTTTTATTACTATTCGAATCCTTCGAACTTTTAGATAGTTTCTTTTCTACATAAGTTTTATCACTTTCAGCATCAAATAATTAACATTAAAAATTTTACATCATTTAAAACAATTGCAAACTCATACTAATTAATATAAGCAATGATAATATCCCACAAAAATATCTTCCAAAGTTATGATTAACTTTTGTGATTTATAATTCCAATTTACATGAGCATTTTAAAATCTTCATTATGAAATATTAAATATCACAAAGTTTTCTTACGATAGCACCTGGCTTCCTTTATTAGTTTCCATAACCCCAAAGGGACAATCTTTGTCCATGTCATTGCCTTCACTCAACGATGGTTTTATTACCTTTAATGAGATTTTATAAACTTTGTTGTTAATTGCGAGAAAGTAAGGAGCTTTACACGCAAATACAAAGGCAGGACCTATTCGCGTCCACTTAAAAACATGAAATATTGCCTCTACCATGGAAATATTATTTTACTAATATAATTTATTTTATAATTAAAAATATTAAATGTTTTTCAAAAGTTTACAATATAAAAATAATATACTTTAAAAATAATTTTGAAATTGTTCATATGTTCTTAATTAGGACTATAAATAACAAATTACATTTGATTTTCATTCATTTTGCTTTTCTATTTCGCAATACAAAAACTAAATAAATACTAAAAATCATTACATTTAATTACTTTTCTTGAAGTTAAGGAACCTACATAGTGGAGTGGACATATCCACTCCATACCTCATAGAAAATGCAATTAAAACTGCGCACATGACCAAACCAAGAATGTCAGTAATTTTAAATTCATTTGGTTCCTTCTTATCTTGACCTCATTTGTTGAGTCCTATTAGTAAACGTAATACATGATGCTAAATGGAATGAAGTAAGTAATGGATTTTATGAAACTTGTAAGTAAACTTCATTAAATATTCATTTTCAATTAATTTCCCATTTTAGTGTTATTTTCAAACCAAGCTGAATATTTGGCAAGTTTGCTTTTAATATTTCACAATATAAGTATGGACTATGTTTTCCTAAAGTCCTTTTACAATTTCCCACTAAGAACGAACATATAACATTAATAGAGCATAGTTTTGGTTTTCATCATATTCTCTTTTGCTGAGTAATTACAAAAGCTACTTTCTAACTTATGTCGAAATTCCAGCAATTTCATAAGTAAAACATAATCCGATTATTAATGTAAACTCATACAAAAAATATTTCCATCAACTACGAGTACTAAATGGTTGGACCATATTCTGCGAATCATATATAAAAAGTATGAAAAATGAAAATGAAAAGTTTACTATGTTTTTGAATATTTATTAAGAAATAAAAAACGTTCACTAAAAATAAATTAAAACTAAAGAAAAAAACTTTAAAACTATAAAGCAGTAAATTTGGCTTCAGCTAAATATATATATGAAGGTTCAAGAAGCTACATATGTATAATCAAGTCATAATTATACATAAGTAATTAAAAAAAAATAATTAACTTTTTTACGAAACTCTCAAATTATGGCTTTAAAATTAAATTAAAGTTTTTCAAGATATGTCAATATTCTTAAGATGTTTTCCTACTTTGTGACTAAATTTTCTATATTCTGACAAGTAGACAAGATTTGACTTGATTTAATTTAGAGAGTTGATTTGTCTTAATAGTATTACATAAAAATTTTTAGGTGATAAGCTCAGAGACAGCACCATACTTTCAGAAGTTCTATTGAAATTCTGAATATGTCAAAATTTCTATTGAAATATATAAGATTAAATCATCCTATCAGGTGTCATAGGTATAGGTATAGGTTGGAGTGGCGGCCTTGTATCCCAAAAAGCCCACTTAAGCACAAATAAAGGCCCATTGTGGTACCACAGGAGTTACGTTATTTGTATATAGATTTTAATCAGTATACATTTAACGCCGAAGAAAGGTAACGACTCCCCTATTAGGTAAAGGAAAACCAACCTGACAGTTCTATGAACTTGGCTAGGTCCCTAACATTACAAAAGAAGATCCAAGGATTTTTAATCTTCTTCTGGCTAGGGAAGGGCACTGACACATGAGATGGAGTACAGTCTCATAGCGTGCCTTCCTATTACGCAGTGTCCCGTCAGCACAGATACCGTAGTGCTGAGTAGGTTCCGTCTTAGTTGAAGTAGCTGGCTGGTTCTTTTCTTGTCAAAGTTCGGCCAAGTCAACCTAGAAATCTGACATTGAGGTTCGTCAGCCCAGTATTGCTTGGCTATGCTCAGGTATTTTTGTATGATTGCCAGTTTAACTGTAGCAAATGGGACGCCTATATCAGAGAGGTTGATGTTAGGGAGAAGAGCACCTGCCTTGGCTAGGTCGTCTGCCCTACAATTTCCTATGATATCCCTGTGACCAGGAACCCAAATGAGTTTGACCCTAACAAACCTAGCTAGGTCATTTAGTGAAGCAAATTCAGGTGTCATACTTCTGTATGTTAATTTTTGAAATCCGAGTGCTTAGTATATTACTAGTTAGGCTGCACATGCGCTAAATAGGGACAAAGCATATGTGAAACATTTAGTTCTTCCATCTCAACAACTTTAAAAAAACTTAGTTAAGTTGAGATTAAATATTCTAACTCAATTACACAATCAACAGTGACCTGTCAACAAACCCAATATAAGACTGTTATCTTTTTGAAACATTTCAATGAGATTTTAAAATTGTTTCTTAAGTAATAAGAATTTAAGCCCAAATGTCTCTATGTCGTAGAATCTTCCGATCCTATATTAAATTCAAATAATCATTTAACAAAGATATTCTAGTGAGGTTATCCATATGATATTGAACTGTCAGCAAACCTACAATATGTTTAATATCTTCACGGAACACAACATTAAAATTACTAGACATATTTCAGTAGAAATAGCTCTATATCGATAAATCTTCATATTTTGTATTGAATTGATGAAAAGAATTTGAAAGATGACAAAAATTTTTAATATGAAGCCAGCGATATGTACCGATCTTTCAAGTATTTCATATGACCTTCAAACAGTCTATCTAGTAGTTATATTTCATTTTATAATTATTTTATGTTTATTATCGGACCTACTCTGTGCACTTTATAAACTTGTCAAACATTGACACTTGTCAAATATTGACAGTTGTCAAAATTGACTGCTGTAAAGGTCTTGGTATCTGTGACATACATAAAAAGCTCTTTTCCTTGTTAGTTGTCAATACTATAAATGCTGTTGACAACTATTAAAATATGCTCTTTTTAAGCATTTTTTATTTTTTGAATGCATGACAAATATTCTTAACTAAAATATACGCTCTTTACAAGCATATTTTTTATTGTTATTTGAATGCATGAAAAATACTTTCGAAAATTTAAAATATATGCTCTTTACAAGCATTTTTTACGAACAGTTACGAACAATTACGAACAGTTACGAACAGTTTTATATACAAAACACTTTACACCATAGTGTGGTGAGAAGCATCAGGTACTTGAGCTTTGAAATTTGTCAAGATGTGTCCAGAATACCAAAAAGCTTCATCCTATATAAAAATTAAAAATTTTATTAAAGAATTTGACAAATTTGTCAAGTGCACAGAATATGTCCATATATTAACATATGTTGAATTATCTTCTTTATACTTCACATCTTCCATTTAAATTGAATGCAGATATTTAAATATGAGTTTGCAATTCAACACATCATCAAAGCAGTGGCTGCAAAGATGACTACAAAGTCCTCAACGACTTATACATCACCCGCACATTTATTACAATTCGATAGATACAAAAATATTAACATTATCTAAGATGTTTTTATAAATTTGGAAAATTAATATTATAATATATTAAAACACAACTACAGAGTTTAACAGACGGTAAATCAGTCCAATCAAAATGGGCCTATATTCACATACAGCATAATCCTTTCTAGTAATTTTTCAAAATTACTGGTTAAATATTATAGAAAATATGAAATTTCTGAGTGGTACCAATTAATATCTAAATAAATTGTCCATCACGAAGAATGGTGTAAGTTATAAGCACGGTTGCCACTTATGGTACTTTAGTACCAAAATTGGTACTTTTTTTTCCGTTTGGTACTCTGGTACTCATGTTCAAAAAATGGTACATTTTCGGCGACCCAACTTTATTCTGGATATTGTATTGTTTTATACTTTTTGTACATTTTATATAAATTGTATTTTCTTATAAAAAGACAATAGAAAAATTTTGGACCTTTTTTAACAGAAATGGTACCTTTTTAAACCAATTTTGGTACAGAAAAAAAATTTTCAAGTGGCAACCGTGGTTATAAGGCACATTGTACATTTAAGCGCGAAATAAAATAGTTTTCCAAATTTTTTCCTGATATAAATTTATAACACTATAAATAATATATCAACTCATCGTTATAATATATTGACCCTATTGCAATTAACCTTACAATTTGCATCCATAAGTAAAATTTATCATACACATTACATTTAAATATATTCTAATGCTTCAATTTTGTGTAAGTATATGGGTCTTGTGATGAAAATCAACGTTGTTATAAATAATTTATAGGTTACTGGTTCAAATGCAAATAGAGCACTCACTGCAAATATTAGAAGGAATGGTGCCAATTATAGAGATGTATCGATTGAAAATTCGCGGGATATTCTATAAACACAGTATATAGTTGTTACCTCAGTGTTTAATATATATAATTTTTGTTGATAACTATAGGTTAATGGCCGGTTTTATGTGTTACCAAATAAAGAATTGGTAAACAGAAGATAAAAAAAAAATATAAGAAAGATATATTAATAAAAATATAAAAGTTAATATGAATAAGTACACATATAGAATGTGAATATATGGATATATAAATATATGCACGATAGTTTAGGTTGATAAACTGGGTGGTTATTCTAACAATGACATTATATTGTATATTTGTTATCTCTAAATTATCTATATAAATAACACTTCAAAATTTGATAAATAGACATTTTATTTTTTTTTTAATAAGTTGTACAAGGTAAGTTGTAAGCGGTTTTACATATTTTGGGAGTCTTAAAAATGAGTCCCTAATCAAAATACCATAGTTCTTTTTCCTTTCTTAGTTCACTAAAGTGTAGATAATAAAATGTGCTTTAATATTGTCTTTAATATACAATATCATAAGGAAGATAAAAATCATGAAATTAAAATAATTAAAAGTTTTTTGATTTTTGAGGAGTGTTTTTAGTATGGCGTTTAGTACTAAATAATTTTTTAGGTTTTTATATACAAAATACAGAACTTTCGCTTGAGTTTATTTTAAAACTAAAATTTATTCTGTGATCTACATTATATTTTTATTATCACTTGAAGGAGTGTACAACAAATAGAAGATAATTAAAAATTATTTTTCTTGTTCAGACAGTTGTAAAGACACAACAAAAAATATTTGAATCAAAAAATAGATTTATTTGTAAGCGTAAAATTTTTACCAGAATTCACAACATCCAAGTGCAATGAATACAATTTAAAAAATGTTATAAGACTTTAGCAATTTGCACTATTCACCTCAATGCAAGGAAATGTAATAATGTCCATCGGAAATAGACATTTCAATGAATAAAACATTTCTGATGATATCGTTACACTTTTACCTCCCATTTCAGGAACACTGAATGGAGGTAAAAATCATAAGAAAAAAATTCAGTTCCCCACCTCTTTGTGGTATATATGTCGATTTGGAAATCTGTGCTGTATTACTTGTTGGTCTTCAATTTGTATGCAATTAGGTCAAGTCTAATACTCACTGGCCATTATGTATTCCATATTATGTTTCAACTGTATATTGGGTACCATTGATTGTGATTTTGTAAATACAGATGTTTGTTTTTTCACTTATATTTTTTTTTGCTCCTTGGAACAAATTTGTAAGCAAAGATGTAAGGATTCAACTACATTCAATATTTCACACTATTAAGAAAACAAGAATTTTGTATTTTATGTAAAAATATTTCAAAATAACGAGATGGAAGTATGAAATTGAAGATTAAATATAAAATAGTATTGTTCTTTTTCGATTTTAAAAATTTTCAAATTATAAATTTGACTATAGAAATATTTTTATTGTAATTGATACAAAATTTAATATTTTCAAAAATATATCTGAAGAAATTTAATTCTTCTGAATTCAATACTTTTTATTAAAAGGATTCGAATAGCAAAGGAAAGACAAGAACAAAAACTTAGTTAATTTATTGAAGTTCGGTTCATCATATAACACTCTTTCTAGTATTGCGAATTACTCAACATCAATGGTCTTAGGAAATATTCGAATTCCTTTTTAATTAGTTTATAGTCCGTATATAATTTGTTTGGACTGCAAGTGACTGGCTTAGTTAAATCACAGGCGGTGACTAAATAGCAGTCAAATGCTAATTTGACAGGCGAGATTTCTAGGCCTAACAATTGCAGTCCAAACAAATTATATACGGACTATAAACTAATTAAAAAGGAATTCTAATATTTCTTAAGACCACTGATGATAAGTACTTGACAATACCCGAAACAGCGTTGTATGGTCAAACAATTTTCAATAAATTAATTTAATATATAAGGTAAATTTTTTTTTGCCGATAATGGTGTGTCTTTTTATGACGAAAGAAACTATTTAAAAGTTAGACCGATTCGAATAGCAAAGAAAGGCAAAGACAAAAGTTTTTTATTTAATTTATTGAAATTTGGCTGACCATACAACGCTGTTTCGAGTATTGCCAAGTACTCTTCATCAGTGGTCTTTGGAAATAATCGAATTTTTATTTAATTAGTTTATAGTCCGTATATAATTTGTTTGGACTGCAAGTGCCAGGCTTAGAACTCGTGCCTGTCAAATTAGAAGCGATGACTAATCGTCTTTATCCACAAGAAGCCAAGGCTGCACAAACATTCAATGCTCAAGTTCCAGGTTTTATTGACACTTATTTTTATTTAATTAGTGACACCAACCAAAGCACTTGCCGTGCTTTAAATTAGAACGAGCTTATAAACTACAGCTTTATTTGGAAACACAAGTTCAACAATTTGAAAGTTAATCTTTGAGCTTGCCTATTTTTGTTTCAAAGCTATTCTTTTTGTAGAGACATCTGATATGCATATTTTTTTAACTTACTATATGTAAAGCGCCTTTTTTGGGTGCAATTTTACAAAGAAGCTATGCAAATGTTTCTCTACAAGTTCGCTAATCGCGTTAAGGAAAAGCTGAACAATATTATTGTTCATATTTCCTATAATTCTAATTTTTAAGGTAAATTTTTTTTCTTTTTTTTGCCGATAATGGCGTGTCTTTTTATGACGAAAGAAACTATTTAAAAGTTAGACCGATTCGAATAGCAAAGAAAGGCAAAACAAAAATTTTTTATTTAATTTATTGAAATTTGGCTGACCATACAACGCTGTTTCGAGTATTG
>NC_051847.1:78300583-78315671 GCF_002237135.1 Teleopsis dalmanni | reverse complement strand
TCACATCATCAGACTAAGCAATAATTCACTTTTTCTATGGAAGATATTTATTTTAAATAGGACAGAAGAGTGCAATAAATTGTGACTGGATTAATGTTTATCACTTCATCAGACTAAACAATTATAGACCGTAGATCTGCATACCTCCCCAAGGAGCCTGTAACCATTGTGAGATTCGATAACGCGGTGTTGGTAAGTCTGTCTGTTTTCGTAAGTAATATCAGGGATGTATCCTTTATGTATTTTTTGATGGGATCGATCTTGAGGTCCCCGAAAATATCATTCATTCTAATATGCCATGGTATCTTGGAAAGTGTTCTCAAAGCCTGGCTTTGTGTAATTTCTAGCTGGCGAATAGTAGAGTTTGAGGCTTTGCTAAACGCTACACATCCATGTAGAAGTAACAGACAAATCATTTGATTATATATCAGCTTCCTGTTTTAAGCATTGAGATTTTCAGTTTTGAATAGAAGTTGGAGGTGATGAAGAATCTATTTGCTTTATTTTATTTTGGTTTAATTTATATTATAACTGCTAAATAAGTTTATTTAATGCAATTGCTTTCATTTTCGCTGCCAACTAACAATCAAACCTGAATATCTGAATATTCATATTTTATGCAATTAACTTAATTTTAGTCAATAATCAACGCCATTCAAGAAGTCATTAAAATGTATCTTTTAATGAAAATACACGTATTTAAATTCCATACATTTCATAAATTTAATTTAGTCAGCATGTACGAGTAGCTCTTGTGAATTTTAATAATCTCACTTAAGCAGTATCAGTCTTATCACCTTGTCACCTTATGTTTAATTAACATTCGCTCGTCTTAAATGAAGCCACACCATTTATTATTGAATAAAGCAACTGCCACAGACATTGTTTTTAATAAATATAATTTAATATGTATAAAACTGACATTTCGACAAACATATGATTAATATAGGTACATTATTTTAAAATTAGTTTCTTTAATGCAATGTCGTTAATAGACCGCTTGGAAAAAATACGTGATCAAATATTTAAAGTTTAATAAACAAAAATTATTCCGGCTTGTATTTAATAACTTTTTCTTAATCTTCTTAGAGCCTTAAAAGTTAAAAAATCACAAAGAAGAAATGTAATAAAGGAAAAATAATTTGATTGTATTAAAATTTAATATAAAACGGGATTAAAATATTGAACTAACCATAAAATATTTTTATAAATTTATCTTTATAAAAAATTTACAACAACACGAAAAAATATTTAAAAATTAATTAAAATTCTTAATAAATATATTGAATATGCTTAATAAAATATTATCATATCGACAAAAAAGTATGAATTGACTCTATAATGCAAAAATTATTTTTCAAATATCTAACCTATTCTTGCTTATAGTACACTTACCTATATATTAAAATATATTATTTTTACATACTTATATACTTATGTGGCATAACGTCAGTCGGGTCTATTGTGCCACCTTCTGGATTTAAAACCTACTCTTCAGAATTTTATTGCCTCTTCCGTAAGAATATATATTCTCAGGAGCTTATTCCATATATGCATTAGCGCAGGTCATTCTAACAGCATATATGTGACCGACTCCTCATTATCTTCACAGAATCTTCAGTTTGCCTCCGGAAGTATATCCAATCTTGTAAGGTGGTATTTTAGTTTACAGTGCCCTCTTAGGATGTCTGTTCAATCCTTTTTCATTCAATTCTGGTATCTCTTTTTGTTATAGGTATCAATAAGTGATTTGGATAGTGTTAATCCTGGTATATTATCCCAGTAGTCCTTTTTATTCTGGTACTTCTTTATTTTTATAAGAGATTTATATTCACATAAAGGTTCCGGCATTCTAACAGCACATGTATGCCCGACTTCTCATCCTCTTCACAGAATCTACAGTTTACCTCCGGAAGTATACCCAGTCTTATAAGGTGGTATTTTGGTTTACAGTGCCCTGTTAGGATTTCTGTTCAATCCTTTTTCATTCAATCCTAGTATCTCTTTTTGTTATAGGTATCAATAAGTGATTTGGATAGTCTTAATCCTGGTATATTATCCCAGTAGTCCTTTTTATTCTGGTACTTCTTTATTTTTATTAGAGATTTATATTCACATAAAGGTTCCGCCCCCCTCATCGGTGTGGCTCGTGTCCTGGTTAGTTTGTCCGTGTATAAACATTTCACTAAACAATACTTAATATTTTTCAGTATATGGTTCACTGAGATTGTCTAGTAAAGTAAATATTAAATTTGCACTAATAATTTAGAATCAGTTAGTTGATATATATTTCAACACAATAACTTAAAAATATCTTTAATAAGACTTGCCTTGAACTAATGTCATAGAAGTTGGCTCAGATCATAGGTTCTCTATTTTAATGTGAAAGGAATTCGTTAGTATTTTGTGTCTAATTGGTAAACTACACTTTAAAATTTAGAAATGACCTCCTTTTTTACTGTCAAAATCAATGGTTTCCCACCTTTCTTTAACTAAGGACTACTATGATATCTTTGTTTTTTGTAGGGACTAAAAAGTTTAAGAATAGTAAACTGTATTGTTATTTTAATTTGCTCTATTTATCTATAAAAAGTGAGTAGGCAAACTACAAGCTATCTATCCATATCTATTCAATATGATTCACGATCCATTTTTAGCCATCTCACGGATTATCCATGGGAACCACTGATCTAAATGTTCACAATTTTTTTTCGGCTAACTTTCAGTCTTTAAAAAGAAGACCTCTGCAGGCAGTATCTTTTGTCTCTTAGATATATTATTTTATATTTATGTTATAAATAAATAAATACATTAAAAGAAAGAAGTATCGTAAGATGATTGATATTTGCATTTTAAAAACTATATCTCATTACAAATTAAATCCGAATTAGTTAAAGGTACACTGAATCTGTAATATCGTGTGAAACTGTAAATATGTGAATAACTGACTTTAATCGTGGTCTTACTAGCTTTGTTCCTGCAAACCATTTAGGACGACTAAAAACTACCGCTGTTGGTGAATACAACGATAAAGTTCATTATGTTGTATCTGTGTCTGAAGTAATGGTTTTTCCTAACGCTTTCAAATATGACTGATAAAAAATGTTCTTACTACCTGACCTGTACATAGATTCATTGAATAGGATTTTAAGCCAGGCACAAAATACATTAGAAAAAAATGTATTTTTCTGAAAGCAAAATTTCGGAACAATCAACAAAAGTGCACACTTTTACACCATTTGGTCATCCAATCAAATGCCAAGTTATGTTACCTCTGAGCGAGTTTTATCCGCGCCGTAGTGATGTTGACAATGTAAGGACGATGAAATCAAAAGGGTTTTTCTGACATAAAATGTTCGGTAAGAAAAAAATGGAAATAAATTTCAAAGGATTTTGTACAAAATTCAAAAGAGCAAAATTGTAAGACCGAAAACAAATGAAAACCATTTCCAGGACGAAATATGCGTCATGTGTGTGTTTTACATAAATTTTCAATATTTAATTTGAATCGAATTTTATGCTGACTTTGTTTACGAAATATTTTATTATTTACACAATTTAACTTTATTCTGTTTCCAATATGTTTTTCAGTTTTGGACCGTAAACTTTTAAGTAAACACTTTTCGAATTAAATTGTTTGCAATTTATTTCCCTCCATTTAATTTATTTTCAAAAATAGACAAAAATGATATATATATAAGGCTTGGGGTTGTTTATAAGTATTAGTTTTTACGATTTTACGACTTTACGATTTTAAAATCAATAAAACAATATCAATTTTGTTATACAATTTTTAAATTTATTATTTTAACAAAAGAAAGACCAAAACTGTTTTTTTGAAGTTAAATTTTTCATTCAACAAAATTTTTCATTTATTCATTAAATTTATATTTAATTGTTAAAAACAACAAATTGGTATATTCCGGTACTGGTACAAATAGTATCAGTACCGGAAATTGTAAAAATTAATTAATATTTACTACTACGATAAATTTATACAGCAACTTTCAGACCCATGTTTACTTTAGGGGCAGTAAACTGGAAGAAGGAGCAGTAATTGTGAAAATCAACATACAGTAATTAACACACTCCACACTCAACAGGTTACTGACTAGAGTGTACAAGATCTATTAAGGTCATCTTAGAACTCTTACATTTTTCAAGTTCATATTCAATACCAAGTGAACCAATAACGTCAGTTTGGACAGTTATCTCAATAACAAGAAATTTTAAATTCTTGCAAAGCAATTTCATGTAATATTAATACCTCAAAACAACATGCACCCTAAACTTCATAAAATGTTTTCAAACGGAATTTAGTAACAAAAATAATTGAGATGGAATATTGAAAACCTATAAGATAAGCTAGATCAGGCTTATATGATGCATGAACGGTATCCTCACTGTTCTAGAAGGAGCTGCACCAAATCTTTATGAGCCGAAGTTGAAATTTTGGAAAGCATGAATAAAACACAACTATATTTTAAGCAGAAACTTATGAAACCTATAAGATAAGCTAGATCAGGCTTATATGATGCATGAACGGTACCTCACCGTTCTAGAAGGAGCTGCACCAAATCTTTATGAGCCGAAGTTGAAATTCTGGAAAGCATGAATAAAACACAACTATATTTTAAGCAGAAACTTATACGGTAGTTAGGTGTGCATTACTTTAACTTTTAAACGTAACTATCGAAACCATAGAAAAGCCATCCAAACTGACAGAAATAAAGACACTCAATTCTTCTCACCTGCCATCAAAACCGGTGATGAATTGTCTCGAAAAACTGGAATTTTTGGCAAGGTGCAAGATGCAAATAAACTTACCAGGAAAGTGTCAGCGTTACTCTTTGTAGGTCCGAAATCATTATTTGCATTATTAGACTATAATTTCTTTTCGCCCTTTCCGAAAGAAGTGTATAAACATAGAAAGCTATACTGCGATAATCTACCGCAATTCAAATCGAATACAAAGACTTTTAACTTTAAAGGGTTCAAGGATTACATGCAACTAAGTATAAATAATTAAGGAATAATTACAGATGTTCTGATAGAACACTATATATTAAACTATCATCTTAATTGTGAACTTTCGAAACCTTAAAATACGTGTTAGTAATTCACCCGCATTACCGAGTACCTAGATGGGCATCTCAAATCGAATAAAACTCTGTAATTTAGATTTAATACCACAAATTCTGGAGTAATACTTCCTGGAGTTGGAGAAAGCCTCCAAATCAATAAAGGATCATAATGTATCTGTGCATTGCAAATTCTGGCATAATATTATTTAAACTTTTGAGAAGTAGAGTTTAACATAAATGGGTCGATTTTACTATAAACTGTATATTAATCATATTCATATAACTAGAGTAAACTACAAAACTCCAGTTTTGTGTCTAAAATGATTTTAGATTTATCAAAAGAAGTAACAAATAAAGAACACAACAGCCACTTTATTTTTTAGATTTTTAGACTTTTTTCGTATTCTTTTAATGTTTAGTACATCTCATTGCAAAACTATAGCAACTATCTAAATAAAATTGGTAAGGTATTCTTTGTCAACAGAACAGAGTTGAGATTACTGGTGGGATATTTAACGGGTCACCATGGACTGCGTTATCACCTTAGCAAAATGGATCTGTCTGAAGAGATAGATTGTCGACTCTGTTTAGAAGCATACGAGACTTTCAGTCACATTCTCTATGACTGCCCAGCTTTGATCTGAGCCGAAAGGAGGTCACTGGGTCAAAAACTACTTTCCCCTTCTGACATTAGGTGGTCCTCAACTTCCGTCATTCTGGCTTTCATACGGAAGGCGGAATGTTTGCTGTTCGTTTAGGGTCTGTTGCAGTACAAAAAATTAATCATGACCGCAGTGCCCCACTCCGCTGGGAACTAGTACCCCATTTATTTCTAGTCCCGATCTAATTAAAATAATAAAAAAAATTAACAAAAGTAAAATAACAAATAATTATCTAATTTATTTCATTTAATAAATGTATCTTTAACATTATTTAACTTCATATTTTAGTTGACTTATTTCTTTAAAACATTTTATTTATTTTTACTGTTCTTTTGAATTACATTTAGTTTCTGATGCATATCGGTTGTGACCATCATCACAATATTAATATAAATTCATAACTTTCACACCTTTTTTTATTTATATCAAAACGTTGGCCTACACACAATTAACTAACATAATTTATAAAATGAAATAAAAGCAAGCCATATACGTTATAACATAATAAATAACATTAATATTCATAAAGTAACTAAAGCTGTAGTAAAACTTCTAAAACAAACTACATTAAACCTATACCACCGTCTATCATACACACGACAAATATAATTATCTTACATAGTTTTTATCTAGGAATGTCTGCCTAAAGAAGTGCCTCATAAAAGCACTTATGAACTCTACTTTAATATGCAACATTTTAGTCTTGTCATTTATTACAATAGCTTACAATTAATTGGAAATGTTAATTTCTAAGAATGAATCGAAGTTTCTAGATTCTATAGTGAAATTTTCTAGAGAAATTAGAAATCGTAATGATTTATTTTGTTATTTATTTTTATTTCTTATTTCTTGTCTGTGTTATTCGTGAAAATACGTTATTTTAGCTTTTCACCAAACAACTATTCAAAATATTTTATCTTGTTTTGAAAGTGTGTAGCAATATATAATATATCAAATGAATGCCGAAAGGACATTCAATTCAAATTTAAATATGATATATTTTGAGATTTTAGAAGCAGAAACTCAAATCATTACTCGCATCGATAAGTACCTCCTCTCACTCGCTCGAAGGTACCTCATACGCCTACACAATCTCCCTCCAGCTCCTAAGCCCCTGCGGACTTAATCCAGGCCTTACGCTACAAACCGCTTTAATACCTACCCCTTTATCTCGATAAGTGGAATAAAGTACCCCGCGCTTACGCAATAACCCCGCTCGCTTCACTAGCACCCAATTTCCCTGCCTTGCTCCCATGCTTTTTGGCTTAAATAAACCTAGGTATTAAGCCTCTTACTCTAATCTCTCTCTTTATTACTGAAATTGGGTTATATCTGCTGCATGCGGCTGCAATCTTCCATATTTATTCCTAAGAGGTGATTTTAGTGCGTTCAAGTCTCACATTGGGGCTTTGGATGCCTTCTACCTACTACTGCAAAAAAAAAAAATAACATATCCTGAGCACAGCAAAACTTTTATTTGAAAGTTATGAAAATCGAAAATAGAACTTCACTCACATCTCGAAGTTATAATTAAAAAGATGGAAGAATAGGTACAAAATACTTAGCGCTTAATCTTATCATTAAATTTGAAATGATATTTAGATTAATCCATTAATCCAAATTTTTTTGTTTACTTCAAAATTCATCTAATCTAGAAAATTTAGAAACATATTCTTATATTTATTTATTACGTTTCTTTTGCTGAAATCGTGTTTCGTCTATATTTTAAAAAATGTCATATAATCAATGGTAAAAACAAATCTTTGAAGGAAAGTGGATGATGTTATAGTTTTTCTAACACTGTTGTGAAATAAGATTAATGAGTTAACCATATACCATATATTTAAGACGATTGAATAAATTAAATGTTCAAAGAAACATATTTTATAACAGGAAATTGAACTCCATTTTTGGTCATCATTGAATTGAAATTCTGGTCTTGTTAATTATTCCTGTGGAATATTTTCTCTTAAATGAATCACAAATATTTCATCATTGAATTGATCTGATCCTGTTAATTATTTCTGTGAAATATCTTCTCTTAAATGAATCACAAAAATTTCACTTGCAGCACTTAAGGGTATTACACCTTATTCAATGGATATTAAAAATAAAAAATTCGGAGAAAAAGCTCATTAAAAATAAATAATTAAGGTAACAGAATTTCTGTATACATAATTCTCTAATTTCAATACAAATTTTATTAACTTAAAGTCTCAAATTCTTGCATTTAATATATTACGAAATATTTTTTTTTATATATTCAAGGCTTGCTTTTAACTTTATTTTCAAGTCTTGAATACCCAAATAATATATCTGTTCCAAAATGCTAACAGAATATCAAAAAACCGTTCCGAATTTTTTTTCCAATAACATTTATATCTAGTTTATATTAAATTTTTGTTTTTATTAATATCGATCTTATTGTTTATATTTATATTTATTTATTTGTTTTAATGCGGGGTTTGGGTTGCTTTTTATTTAATATTACTTAAATAATTTAAAAAATATATAATTCAGAATTTTATATAGTAATAAAAAAAACTATTTCGAATAAAGAAAGGTGATAATTAAATAAATTATTGGGTTGACCATACAACTGTTTCGAACATCGCTAAATACCCATCAACAGTGGTCATCGTAAAAATCCGTATATAATTTTTGGAATTACAGTCCATCAGTATACGAAAATTGAACTCAGGATTCTAACGTTTTATACGATCAATGTAATAAGAAGACATATGCCAATTCTAGCTTTTTCATCAACATTATTGTTGACAGTTATGTTTCAATAATTTTAAATAATCACTATAAAACAATTTTAGGTTATGTATATTACCTTGGTTGAGATCTTTGGTAATGATATGACCATAAAATCATAATTTAAATTGAATATATTACAACCCAAACTTTTTTTTTCTTGAAAATCGAAGTTAGTTACTAACTTCACACCTAAAAGAGGAATTTCGTCTAAAATCGTTATTTTTTTTCAGATTTTAATGTGGGTTACATTATAGCAACACCTGTCTTTTAATCAAGATCATATATGAGCGATTCTTACTTTACACACTTGAATTGTGAATATTGAGCGGTATCTATATAAGCTCTAAATAATATTTAACAATCATAATTTTTTTAATTTTTCCATTTAAATGGTAAAAGAAAATTAATTGCATAATTTTATATATATTAAATTAATATCACTATATATATCTGATTTTTATTTTTTAACTTTACGTTCCAGGTTTACCTATTATAAAGTAATGTACAAATAATTTTAAAGTCATCTCATCAAGCATATTCAATCCATACTCATACAAGGTAAGAAATTTTTATAATTTTATATTATATTATATTTAAGTAGGGACCCTAAGTGGATCCCTTTCAATCGTCGCTACAACTTAACCTACCTTACATATGTTATTTTAAATTCTGTTTCTCTAAAAAACTCTGTGATCAATCACCTAACCTCGTAACCTTAGTATTCAATTGAGTACCTCAGGATATACACGTCTGGCTATTTAGTCGCAACTATTTTCATTATTTATAGTCCTAGTTGTTTGCAAAATGCATATATAAATGATTAATTGCAATTATCCTTAGTATTTATTATAACATGTTTTTCAGATGTTTAAATTTTTTAGTTTTTGTAATACAATTATTTTGACGGTTCAAAAACTAAGAGTGACGTAGGAAGTGGAGTTTTCTCAGAAGGTCTGAATATATCCACTTAATACAGGTTTCCAGATCACTGTAATGCTTTTCAAACAGAAATGATTGCTATATTGGAAGCTATAGCTTGCTTTGAAGTAGATGATATACTTGATCGAAATATATAAACATTATCGGACAGTCAGCTGTTTTAAAATCCTTCAGCTCAGTCCAGTTAACATTTAGGACAGTCCTTGACTGCTACACATCTCTAAATAAGATGTAGACGCAGTTCAATTTTTCTGTAATTTGGGTTGCTGGTCATGGGATATTTTCAGCAATCGCAAAACAGACGATCTAACCAGACAGGGTGTTACAGGGAGCAGTTTCAACGTTTATAAACATTTGTAAACATAACGCTTCAATTCCGTCCATTTGACAAATTGAAAGTCTATATTTTAACAGATTATATTACATATATTAGACTTTAACCGATTATCTTAATGATTAGTTTTATTGCTAACGGAAAGATAACGGATAAACAAACAAACGAACATCACTTTATCGATCCGTTTTGTCATACTAACTAGTTAAGCGCACATTTTATTTATAAGAAATCATACGGTTTGCCTAGATTTAATGATAGTCCTTTCTATCTGTGTGTATCAAGGCTATAAGAATATACAAAATGAAAAAAACAATTCTATTTTAATCGGATAATATTTTTACTTCACTTCTTCAAAAAAACCAATTTTGAGACGAAAAATTGAAATGTGGATGGAATCTCATCACCGTCTTTTACTTTAAATTATTTTTTTGTTAAACCTTTTATTTACTGAATATGTTGAAAAGCTTTATTTTAGAATAAAGCTTTTTGGATAAAGCACAATATTATAAAGCTCGCTATTATAAAACGTAAAGGTTCAAGCATGCACTGAAGTACTTTAAACCATTCTAATTGAATATAAATTAGAAGCCATTTTTAAATTTAATTTAAATACAATTTTTGCTAAATTTTTTATTTAAATAAATTTATTTTATTTAAAATGGCGATAGTTACTGACATCGGTACAAATATCATTACTTTACATAACTCATTAATATACCACATATTCAAATGTTAGCGATTCAATCATGTTCGAACTGTCGATATAAGCCCCAGTTTTGAAATAACCACCAAAAAAAATATTCAACATTACTTACCTAAGTAATTCAGTCACACAAATAAAAAATGTGACTTTTCATATGGATTGCTTAACTAAATTGATCTCATATCAATTAAAAAGTAAACCCTTTCACTCTCTTCATTCATTCATTACTCTTTCACTCTGCATATCTAACACTATACATGTAATGGTGAAATATGAACATTAAAATGGAGAAGTTATTTACATTTAAATAAAAAAGCCAAAGAGCCAGGTGAACGCACAAAAAAGTGAAAAAAATTAGAATTGCAAAATAAAAAAAGTGCTACTTGTCCTATGGTGGATGCAGGTTAAATTCAGTCAATTAGCCAAATGGTCACATATCTTTCAATTTTAGAGAGAAGTTGAATACTTAATAATAAAACGAATACATTATTGAACGTGCACACGAGTTTGTCAATGCCTCGAATATAATGGATGGCTATTAGCCTAAAGATGTAAGAGAGTGAGTTATATGTGTTCGCTCATATGCTTAAAGTTGAATTTAAGTTAAGCGTAAGGACAAATTGCCTAACAAAAAATGATTTAGGCAACTTAAAAAAGCTTAAGTACAAATTCCCTCCTTCATGTCGTCTTATAGTCCAGTGTCCTTTAAAAACTGATATTATTCTTAATGAGTTAAGTCTGAAATTATAAATTTAAAATGCAAATCTTGTGGTTCCAGACCAGACTATTGAAGTAAGTTTAAGTTATAGATTAATGTTGGGACGTGTTTATGATAGGCACGAATAGAAATTAATAGAAGCGAGTTTATCGGAGAGTTATCAAAGAGTTTCATGAACTCATCAACGTCTTTATTTCTCACATATTCGCGTGTTCAGGATGTCAAGCATATAATCATAATATGGTAGACATCCTTTATAAAAAAAGTTTTCAGCATTGTTATCGCAGGTTTTTAGTAATTGCATGATATCTCCATAGAATCTATCGCCTCAAAACCGTTTTTTTTATTTATTTAGTTTTAAATTTAATATATTTGCTGTCGAAGAAGGTTGTGACATTTTACAATTTTTTGATAAATAAAAGATTTTAAGCATGATAATTTTTAATTTAGGTAGTTCTCCCTGTGGAGAGCTACTTTTTTTTCAAGTTAAGATAATATTATAAGATCTGAAGCATCGTGTTTCTTTTCAACTTTGAAAAATTTTTGACAGCGTCATTAAATTCATAGCAAGACTGTTAGTATGAATCTGTATTCGTTCATGATATTTTCTGGTCAGCTTTTTTACTTCATCTTTCACCGGAATTCTCCAGAGATACCGATGGATTTGAATGTTATTTATATACTATTTACATACGATTACCATTTCTCGTAGAGTTTTAGACTCGAATCTTTGAAGAACTATTTTGATGTTGCATGTTGCCCATAGTTTATTATGGGCAGTAGGTCCATAGTAGTGCTGTTCATATTCGAATTTACGAAGTATTCGAAGAAATTCGAATATTCGAATAGTAAACGAAGTCTTCGAAGTTGAAAAAAACTTCGAAGTTTTTGTGAATTTTTGTTCTCGAAGTCTTCGAAGTTTAAATGTAGTGAAAAACTTCGAAGACTTCGAAGACTTCGTAAGCAAAAGGTGAAGTGAGAGCGCACAATGCAAACAAACGTGCATCACACAAATTATTTGAGGGATGAAAGCGTTTGCTTTGTTTGTACGGTTTTATGTTTTTTGTTGTTATTCTATGCAGAAAATTAATAACATGTTTTTTTGTTTTATTTTATTACGTAAAATTTATTTTATTATTAAATATGTATTATAATATATATTATTTTTAAATATGTTATTATTAAATATTTTTTATATTAAATAAAAAATTTACATTTTAAATAACTTATATTTATTATTTATATTTAAAAAATTATATTTGAGAAAATTTTTAATATAATATAAAATATATACGTAATAATATGAAAATATTGATATTGATGGATTTTATTAGTAATGGAATTTTATAAAAGTTTTCATTTTCCTTTTCAATAAAATCAGAAATTAAAATCTTGAAAATTAGTTATGGAAAAATGAGTTTTGCTTATTAATGCCTAATTATTTGACCTGTATGAGCTGTGATGATCACGCAGGTAAGCGCAAATTTATTTTTGCATTATAAAATTTTGAATGTTTTGTTGTAGTTACAGTTATTTTACTGTTTATGGAAAATTTTTAAATCCCTTATTCTAGGAAAAGAAATACATAATATTATAAGGAAGTATCTAAATAAAATGTAAATTAGTGTATAAGCAAAATTGTATAAAAGAAATTCCATCAAATTTTCATGTATTTTATATTATATTAAAAATTTTCATAAATATAATTTTTTAAATATAAATAATAAATATAAGTTATTTAAAATGTGAATTTTTTATTTAATATAAAAAATATTTAATAATAACATATTTAATAATAATATGTATTATAATACATATTTAATAATAAAATAAAAAAATAAATTTTATGTAATAAAATAAAACAAAAAAACATGTTTTTAATTTTCTGCATAGAATAACAACAAAAACATAAAACCGTACAAACAAAGCAAACGCTTTCATCCCTCAAATAATTTGTGTGATGCACGTTTGTTTGCATTGTGCGCTCTCACTTCACCTTTTGCTTACGAAGTCTTCGAAGTCTTCGAAGTTTTTCACTACATTTAAACTTCGAAGACTTCGAGAACAAAAATTCACAAAAACTTCGAAGTTTTTTCCAACTTCGAAGACTTCGTTGAAATGCGAATATTCGAATATTCGAAGAACTTCGAATTTTTAAAAACTTCGAATAATGTGAACAGCACTACTATTAACCAGGCAAGTAGTTGAAGCCATCAAGTCAGTCTACTAGTTTGCTAGTTGGACTTCAAAATAATAAGTAGAAATTTTAGTTAGCAGGAATTGTATTCGTTGAACATAAAGGAATTGTAAATGCAAAAGTGGAAAAAATTAAGTTAATGAGATATCGTTCAAACGCCTTACTCTGAGTGCATAGCATATTAGCAACTTGTTAGAAAAAAAAGGCCTCCAGAAGTAACTGATTTCGCATCGTTAAACGTTCATTGAGTTCCGTTGCTAATATTATAAAATGCTGGCAGGGAGCTCAACACTTACATTTGATGTCTTAATTTATAGTTTTTAAATTGATTTTCTAACACAAGAATATAAAATTATAGAAATGATTTAATAGAAGCTTTGCTTTACTTTAGCACTTTATTGATTTCACATTTCTTAGTTTTGGTTAATTGTATATATCCATAAATAAATCAGAAAATGTGTGTTCTTTAAAAATCGAGTTATATTCGTGAACGTAACATTTAAAATATTAAAACGTGACAAGGTGTAAATATCAAACATTTACAGTAGTATTGGAAGTTAATGCGGTTCTTACACTTGCTAAAGGAATATAGTGCTTTACGAAACGCTCTCAGATCAATTTTAATTCTAAAACTTATTTTCTTCTTATTTTCTTATTCAAGACAGTTACGTATGTGATATTGAAATTTATTTCTTCGTCATGAAATTAAACTATTTGTCATTATATTTATCTTAGTTTTTATCATGTCTTAGTTTTCTTGACAAACGTTACAGTCCATGGTGTTTGGCCTGTGCTTCTGTTTCCCATTATTAGATTTTTGCACAAACTTATGTGACATCTCTTCAATGATATCCTTTCATTAAGGACACCTACTTTGAGATCGTGCCACATTTTTCTTGGCATGCCTCTTCCACACTCAACAATCGATGCCATATTTTACGTGTTCAATATTTTCTTTTGGATGTATTTTTTTTCATTTGGCAGGGTCATCTTATGAGTTGATCTTTAAACATTTATAGAAGATTCTACTTTTCTGCCATATTGTCAGGTTTGTGATTACAAACCCGTCTTCAGTAGAGGATATTTTTTAATAGCACTGGGTCATATAATTTTCAAAATACTCGTACCTCATTAGACAAAAGACAGCTTATATATTTCAAGCTATATATATTATATATTATATTTAATAAAATGGATATATTATATATTAAAATAATGTCTTTACACTTAAAAAACAAATATAATCTTTATAATTAATATATTATAAATATATATTACATATATTTCAACTGATTCAAATAGAAACAAAACCAGACATATTCCAAATTTTTTAAAATCAATTAATGCTAAGTTTTCCACAAGAAGTCCTAATATTAATTATCATCTACTGAGGGATAAAACTAATTTGGAAAATGATATAACTTTAAAAATGCTGATTATTAACTTTCTTTATTAGCACATCTTCTAGCTAGAATAATATTTAGAAATGGAGCTGGAATATGCTGTTATCTTTCATTTACTTATTAACTTTATGCAGAGCAAGAACAAAAAACCTTTTAGTCTATTTATATTAGAAAATTGCTAATATATGTAGTGTGGCTTTTTAGAAGCCACATGTAGAATTTCTCAGCTGGGAACTTGAATGTAATAGCATTGCAGTATTCTATATGATAGAAGCTATATAT
>NC_051847.1:78285492-78300483 GCF_002237135.1 Teleopsis dalmanni | reverse complement strand
AATCAAGAAAAATAAGTCAAGAAATTATAAAAGGAACAAGATCTTCATATAATTCCTTTCTTCTTTAAATGTCTATCTACATAACAAGTATAATATGTAGAATATAGCAAGTATAAAATGTTAATGTAAATTAACACTATCACATATTCAAAGTGAGCAGACGTTCACTTACATTTTTAGTCCTTTTGAATTTTAAACTTTCTCACCGCATAAGATAGATGGTAAAATTAAATATACTTATATATATATGTTGACTAACTCGCTCTCAGGTACAAAACGTGTTCATTACAAGTATTCAGTTAACAAATATAATAAGCCTCTAGCATAAGCGAAAGGGATTACCACATCTTTACAAATGCTTCAAAAAAGGAATAGAAACTATTAGAGATATATGTAAAAAGATTTAATAAGTTTAGAAATGGAAGATACAATGGAGTCCGTAAAATTGAAATTAACTTTAACAAGCCACAATCTATCAAGAATTGCATTCCTTTGGGTATGGCTAGAATTAATACAGAAAAACACGTCACTGTTTTATTAGATTCTTGGTAGTCAAGCATACATAGCGATAAATTAAGAGATGAAACAAATATGTGAAAAGAACTATCGACATGCAGTTGGGGATTAAAACCTATCTCTCAAATTATTTTCTTTTATTGCATTTGCTCTACCAGCAAAAAGTATCATGCGTAGCCCCTACCACAACCAAGCATATTCCTATACAAACTATTATTAATTTTTTTAAAGCTTATGACAAATTCACTATATGACTAATTTACTGTCTGAATTTTTTACAATATTATCGTATTGGAGAAAGCACTCAAAAGTATATAATTTGAAAACAATTGAGTACATCGTCATACACATCTATGAATATAAATATATACTATATATTATTGATTTCTTCTGCTTTCTGATTATGCATTCATTTTAATCTAAAAATCTTTAAAAATTTTCACAATAGTTAAAAAATATAATTTATTTCTGACAAATCACATTACTTATTTCACATGTTCATATCCACATTCGTTATGATATATAACGTTATAAAAAAGATGATTTATTTAAGTGAATACTTAGCCTAAAATACGCATAAATCAATGTATGTCAATCTTCATTCTCTATATATCCTTATAACAGGATTTATTAAAAAGGTTTTAGGAATGAAGCCATAAACTTAAACCGTATTGCTTTTCCGAATAAAGGTCAGTTTCTGCTCAGATGAATTATATATTACAGAATTTTAAATTGTTTTTGTAGAAGCAAAAAGAAAAGATTAAGAAAAAAGAGAATGTGTACTTTAAAAGGATGTCCGTTTTCTGCAATCCTTTTTTAACACCATTGTACATCCTTTTAAGTTTTCTTATTTTTAATAAAAAAATCTTTTGTATCTCTACA
Source organism: Teleopsis dalmanni (assembly GCF_002237135.1). NCBI lineage: Eukaryota > Metazoa > Arthropoda > Insecta > Diptera > Diopsidae > Teleopsis > Teleopsis dalmanni. The sequence goes on along the minus strand of NC_051847.1, from coordinate 78,299,085 downwards.
AGCAGCACAGATTTGTAAGCAGCGTTAGATATTTTAATAAGAAAGTGCTTAAGTAAGAAAAAAAAATTAATTCTTAAATAAAAGAAAAGAAAATAAAATAAAAATATAAAAAATTTACAATATCGTAAAATTTTTTAATATTTTACTCTGCATAAATTTTGTCGAGCAATTTAATATTTTATGTGCAGTGATTGCTAAATGCTGATAAAATCAAATATTTCATAAAATAAAATTGACGTGAAATCAGTTCGAGAGCAGTTGGGGAGCAGTTAGGGAGCAATTTGCAGGTACCAGGACAAGTCGTAAGTCATTTTTAGGAGAAAATCATAAAATAATTGCTGAAATATTTTAGTGTCTCTGTTACTTCGTATAATATATTTTTTATATTGTCATTAAATGTATATATAATTACAATTTTATATAGGACTCATATAGATGTACTTTTGTATATTTTTAGTACTCTAATAAGTGTCCATAAATGATTCCTTTCTTCTCATAATTATTTTTGTATTTAATTTTACCGTAAAATAAATTAAGCCAGATTATCTTGTTATGAAAATTGTTTATAGCTGCAGGCAATAAGAAGAAGTAAATATTTTCCTTTTCCTTTAAAATCTTGCTACGCCTTCGGCTTTGAGTCTTTTGCTCTGCAGACTTATTTCTTTTGATAATTATTTTTCTTCAGATAGAAAATGTTTCAAGGATTTATTACTTGCACTCAATGAAGCATGAAAATCTACTGTTTTGCTAGGCAGGAGTTTCCCTTTTTTGTTTTGTTAAGTTTTAGTAATGATATCCTTTGCAGTTTAAGCCATTCTCAGTTATTAACTGCACTTTACTAATTAAAAAAGGTAAAGTTTGTACAAATGCTTAAGAAACTGAACGCATGCAGAGTTTTCATTATCTTCTTAAAATTAATAACAAAGTTGTGAAAACACATAATTTTTATATAAAGCATCAAACTCAAGGTGTTTAACACAGAACATGGAAAATTATTTGCTTATTTTTTCAAACAAATTAATTACATTAATTAAGTTAAGAGTTTTTGATCTTCTAAAATTTTACTTGGATAAAAAATTAATCTTTTAATGTTCTTAGTGAATTATTCGAAGAAAATCAATTTTTAAATATTAATAAATGGTAATAAGTGGGAGTAGCTCTTTCACTCTTACTCACTTAGAAACCTAATGCTTCAAAATTTTAACTGTTAAGTAAAGTATATCATCAACAGTTATATACTTGATCTATGCTGCCTATATTAAACCTAAAGGCTTTATATGAACTACTGGTATGGCGCCAATCTCTGAATATATTAACAATAAAAAACATTTTACAAAATTATAAAGATCAGCGGAATTATATACATACTCGTATTAGTGAAGCATTGAATTCTAAGTAATTATTAATCAATAGATGATAACGGATCAGTCTGGCAACTTGACAGAAACTAAATTACTAAATAAAATCAAATTTTGCTTAACGGTCTTTGGTCACTTTACAAGATTATCAAAGCTATTATGCAGTAAAAGCCTGTCACTCAAGGGTTGTCTGATATATATATAGACTATAGTGCTTCAGTTAAACTCGATGCGTTGTCAAACATATATAATGACTATACTTCTTCAATTACGTTTGATGCATAAAAGATGTGAGTGTGATGATTTAAACTGGTCTGAAACTGGTCTTTGCCTGTATCCATCAACATTTTTTGAAAACATATATAATTAATTAAAACTAAAATATCAAAATGATATATAATGAGGAGTATTTGTTCTTTCACAAAAGATCTATCATGTGTTAGATGTTTCACTTTCTAGTCAACTCCAATGCCATCAAATAGGATCCGAATTGACAGAATCAGGTGATTGCAGGCAGCTCATCACAAGTCTATGCCTGCAGTATATGCTAATAATATTGTAGTTTCATAAAAAGAGAAACAATTATAGAATAAATTTACAAATTCTAATAGAAGTGTTGTGCTGTACATAAGAAAATACTGAAATAAATCAGAAAGGCTTGCCTTCGACTTTGGAGGTGATTTAATAATAGGTTTATTTTAAAAATTATCGATAGATATATGTCCTTAAAATTTTAGTAGATTATTTAAAGTAATAAGAAAAATTATCAGAATGATTCAAAAACTTAATATATCATAGATTTTAATAAGCAAATTAATTAATCTTACCAGTTCCTGCTGTAGAGAAATGAAATTGTCCAAAAAGACTGGAGATAAGGCAAATCCAGATACAGCTTGTCTTCAGCAATTTCAACATGTTGGTTTTCTTGATGTTTTCTTTAACTTCAATACATTTATAAACTGTAAATTAAGATAATTAAATATTTGTTAATAATTAGTTTAATTTTTTTTATAAGCACAAAGAATACATAAGTTTTAAATTTGAAATTATATTAAAAGGAAATTAAATTCAGTGGATTCTGTATACTACTGTCCTATGAGATATGAAAAGTAATTGTTAATACTTTTACAAGTGTCTGTGCAGTATGAAGAGTCTACTTTATTTTTAAGTAAGCATCGAAACCTGCCATGAATGACCCCAACGCTTATATGGTTAAGATGCACTGTAAATGCAAAAATTTTTAAAATATGATTTAAAATTCTTATTGAATGACCTTGTGTATTTATCAAGAGAGTATAAGTTTCAATATAGTACTCCACACAGCCTTGATTTGAAACAGCTTCGTTTCGATTTATATCAAATCATGTAATTTATTGTAAGGAGAGCAGCTCCAGATGCTTGAAAACGTATTTTCTTTCCATTTTAGTCGAATCGTGATTCTATCGACGATATCTGAAAGTTTTGTTAATATGCGATTCAACTTGCATCGGATTTTTCTTTGCATTTATTGATTTACCCATTTTTTACCTGTAAGTTCCAATGCTAATAATGGTATAATCGCCAAATGATCTAAATATCAAATACATATCTTCTGACATATTGTTTCTTTATTCACCTATGGAATCAGCAGAAAACACTCCTTACGTAAGCTTACTAACACAATTGATATTATTTATTTGTTTATAGAATATATACAAAAGCCTGGTTATGGTAATTATATCTGATTGTGTATTAATAGTTTAAAGACTAAAATGACATAAATGAGTAAATAAAACAAAGACTAAAAGGACTAACATCTGATCTTACTAAAGCAGGTTGTCTACTCCCTGGCATTCACTCTGTTGGCATCACACTTCCAACAGTTAAACTGGCAATAAAACAAAAAATCTGAGCATAGCAAAACAAAACTGTCCAAACAAATTTAGCTGTCAGGTCTCTAGATTGACCTAGTCTAAACATACAAGCCTAGCCAAAAAACATACCAGTCATGAACTTCAACCTGCTCAGCCCTTGCGTATCGGTGCTGAGGAGTCACTACATAATATGCTATAATATTGGATCTACCGTATAATGTTTTTTGTCATGGTTGTGACTCGGTGGATGAAGACGAATCTATCCTTAACTAGAGGAATATCGAACATTTTTGGTGCCCATTTTCTTATCGATCTGACTGAACTATCATTCTGGAATTAGGGATTAGAGACTTAGTCAAATTTATAAAATTGTCAGGTTGGTTCATCCTTACTTAATGGGAAAGTCATGCCTTTCAGCGGTGCTCGTACGTTGAGCTAAGGTCTCTGTATGAACAAGCTCTAATCTTATGGTACTGCATTGGACCATTATTGGAGCTCAAGTGGGCCTTGGATACAATGCTGTCACTCTAACCTAACCTAACCTAATATGTACTTATTTTAACAACTATTGGAATAGCACATTAAAAGTAAATATAATTTTATTTTGCTTGTGAAAACGACACTTCTGTTTTCTTTCAAGAAATTCTACTTGTATTGTTTTTCTTGATTACATTTAAGATATTTTTAAAGTAGTCAAATAATTTCATTAGTTTATATGGAAAAGTTTTTAGTCGAAGTGCCATGATGCTTTAATATTTTCTTGTATTTTGTATTGATTAAATAAAATGTGACTGTGTGCATCGTGGCAGCAATGGACTTCCGGTTCGTAGTTTTCCGCTTCTAGAGTTTTCCTTGTTAACCATTTAATGCGAACAAATTGAAATGGCAACATCAACCAAATAAAAGTAAAATGTTCGTTGAGAAAATATTTTGAATTACATTTGAAAGCGAAAACTTTCTAATGTTGATGGAAACTTAACTGAAACGCATATCTGAGGTTGGAAAAGTTTTCTTTGCAGTTTCGCTTGAGAAAGCAATTAAAACGAGAATGCCGCATATAAATTTGCTTAGATGTGCACGGTATGGCATTTTCCACATGTATGTGAACTCACATAAACTAGAAGAAATTTTCATTTTAGTTAAATTTTGTTTTGAATAATATTTTCACTAGTTTAAGTTAAATGTGATTTATTCCAAATTATACATTTGGGTTTAGAAAGTTTTGTCCTCATGTGAGTACTTCTTTCAAATTGATATGTGATCCAATTTAATTTAATTATTCTAAATATGTGTAATAAATTTAATTTTAGGATTTAGTATTTAAAATTAAAATATTGTTTTATTTCTGTACAAATTTATTAAAATTTAAATATTTTCAAATACAAAATAAATCCTTTTTGTCAGCTATTAAAGCTAAAATTTTACATACTAAGTTTTATTGCAATTTATAATAAAGATAAATTATTTTAAACTGTAAAATTCACAGACAGGATTGTTTAACAATAGTTTGACTTTTCATAAATTTTCCTGAATTTTTGGTTTTCATACCTAAAATAGTGAACCAGACCATTAAAATATTTCCAAATATATGTAAATAATTTTGTAGATAAATGTAACGCATGAGTTTCATTTGATTTTAAGTGTTAATAAATAGAGGATAGCTAGAATATTATACATGATTAATTTTAGACCCACAAAGTCTATAAAAAATGAAAGAGAATATATTTAATTAAATATGTATGTACATATTTATCATCTCACAAATGTACCGGCTAAACGACGACTGATCTTCTCTTGCACTCAATAATCGTAACTGTTTACATATATGTTTCCCACAAGTAGTATTAAGTATTAAGCAAAAGAAAACATTTAATAACTTGAAGATTGGGAATAATTAAAAAAAATTATTGGTTCACATAAATAAAAATGAAAACAATTATTTTGTTTTTTCCAAAAGTTTTAGATGTGATCAAAACATATTAGTATCTAAGCTTCATTATCCTCTATGTGTATATATAAGAATTTTCTATCGTTAGTTATTTTTCATGAAAAACGTAAGTTTATGAATAAAACTAATAAAATGAAAATCCATCTAGGATTCATTCTTAATAACTCAAGGAATAATGCTAATATTGTAAGCATTAAGACCACTACTTATTTCCTAAGACCACTGATGATGAATGCTTGGCAATACTCGAAACAGCGTTGTATGATCAGCCAAATTTTAATATAATTAAATAAATTTTTGTGTTTGTTCCTTCTTTTTTTCTTTGCTATTCGAAATAAAAATTTTTATCAAGCCATCAGTTTATGGTAAACACTCAAAATCAATGAGAGTTCAATTCAATTTTTGAGTATTACCATATTGTTTCTTGAGCCCAAGATCTATATACTGTACTGTTTAAAATGCATACCTCATTTGTTATGTTTACAAGTAATTAAAAGTAGTATAAACTTAAATTTGCATAACTACTTCCGTTTGATAACAAATAGTTAATAAATAAATTTCTGTATCTATAAGAAATAACAAATCTGTATAACAAATAAACAAAATTCCAAGTTCGAACAAATAAATCAAGTACGGCTTTGGGCCACTAAGCTAATACTGACTTGAAGCTTCAAATTTGGCAAACTACGAGTTCAACTCATAGTACTTTTTGTCTTAAAAAGTTATTTACGAATAATTAAATGTATGAAACAACTCCAAAACGCGACCAAAGCTATCCATGAACATTGCAAATTCAAGTAAATGGTCACATGGTCTTTCAGACAAACCTATCATGTTCCAACTGTACCACTGAAACAACGTATAACGGTAAATTCTAAGTGGTACAAAAGCATTGTTTGCCGTTAGTGTTCGGAGAATTGAGGAAAACCAACCATCGAAGAAAAATCAATTTAAACTACGAGAATACGACCTCACACACAACAGCTCAAACCAACAAGTTTTTGAGAGTTTTCAAATTAATGGGTCATTAGTTGTACAGTGTAGACTTGATACCCAATGACTTCTTGTTCCGAAACATTAAACAAAAAATGCATGGTGAGCATTTTTCTGCTCCTGAACAAAACGTTAAGACATTCAGAAACCCTGGTTTTAGAGATACCAACTTCAGAAAAAATTTAATTTTCTACATAATCACCTTTTAGCTCGATACTTTTATAATAAACATAAATAATAATTTATTTATAATATAATATATAAGTAATAGGTTTTTTCAAAGCTCTCAAAATACGCGTTTATTTCGATAATGACTTCTTCATTCGACTCAAATCTCTTACAGCCTAACTATTTCCTTAGGTTTGGAAACAGAAAATAGTCTATTCGCAGGGGACTAAGTCTGGAGAATATGCTGGATGGGGTAACAGTTCGTATTCCAATTCGTGGATTTTGGTCATCGTGACTAGACAAGTGTGCAAAATTCACTTTTTTCCATTTTTTTTAAAATTCATGAGGTAGTCTGCTTTGAACGGCTAGCAAACATCAACTAAACGACGTAGCTTGGTCACTGTTGCATTTGGAGTAACTGCGCGGGAAATTCAAAAAGTCACTGACTTATCAAACCGCCCTCGTATATGTTATTATATTTAAAATCTAAACAAATAAAAATCATGCAGTTTGTCATGAAGTTATGTTTTGTAACTACGAAAAAAAAACTATAATCTGTACAATGCCAACTTGAAAATAAAAAGAAAAAGTTAGAAACATCGGAGTGATAATAAACTGTATCTCAAAACTTCATATCTTAAACCAAAATCTACTAAAATCCACTAAACGAGAAACTTAAAGTTTTTCTGTCTACAAAAGGATTACATTAAAGAACAACTAACTTCCAACGCCAGACTGTAAGACTTGTAAACACAAGCATGTATACAAAGCAAAGTAGAGATTCGTCATGCTTTTAGTTGGAAAGGACAATGAACAGTCAGACATCCTGCTTGATGCTGTTTATTCTGTACCACAATACAATTACACTAGCATAAGGAACAAACGTGAGGGATGTTGTAAATACACTCGTGCATTACATGTCACACTCGCACACACACACATACAAAGCAGTCAAACTAAAAGTAATAACACGAAACAAAATAAAAAAGGAAAACTAAATAAAATTGTTTCAAACGCGACACATAAAAAAGGATAACAGCGAATCCTTTGCTGCTGCTGCTGCTGCTGCCGTTGCTCCTTTTGCAACCCTTTTCAGTTTTGTAGCTTAATGACAAAATTTAGTAATGGTGGCATATCCGGTATATTTACATACAAAAATTGCTTGTGTATATTGCCGTGTAAAATGGTACATAAAACTATTCTCGCTACCGCACGTCTGAGTCTGGTATTTTTTGTTTCTGAATAAAAATGTCAATACAATGAACTCATAAATTAAAGGAAAATTCTTTACATTTTTCGCTTCATGTTTTTACATTTATATTATTTTTCCTTTTATTTTTATTAACTTTATATGCAAAATTTAAAGATGTAATTTACTAATATTTGATATTGAAAACATCAAGAGCGTAATACTTAAATGATCGATTCCATGAATAATAAATATGTTGATTTTTTATATATGTATTTCAAAAATATATATATAATACCTAAAGATTATAAATATATATATCCAATATATATTTTATTTTTATTAATTTTATATACAAAATTTAAAAATACAATTTACTAATATTTTATATTGTAAATATCAAGAGCTTAATACTTAAATGATCGATTCCATGAATAATAAATGTGCAGATTTTTTATATATTTCTAAGTTAATCATGTAAGTAAAATAGTGACATAGTCCATAAATAAGTTACTATTCATGATGAATAGTATAAATAAAAGCTTATGTTTAAGCGATCTGCTACAACCAATAAAAAATACAAAATATTTACAAATGGCAGATATATGTTACTCATAAAGAATGAATATAACTACACACGTTAAGAGACCTTTGAATAGATCCCGTCAAAAAATACATAAGGGACAGAGCCCGAAAGCTATATGCGAAAACCGACAGGCTGCACTACTTAGCACTTAGTATACTGGAAATATATTTTAGTATTAAAAGTCAACCCGAAGCTATTTATCAAGATTACACAAAACTTCCAAAACATCTAAAAAATTTGCAGTAATAAGGATGATTACAGCGTCCTTATTTGCTGTGATGTGAATAGTTTGAGAAAACATTTCTTAAATACATTCTCTCTTCTTTTCTTTTAAATTAATTTTATTTTTCATACAATATTAATTCAGATAACAATATTAAATGATCAATTTTTTTGTTTTCCAATGAAAACTTCAAGACTTTAATGCAATTTGAAAATCAATAAATAATTTGTTTATTTAATAAACTCGGTTATTTGTTTATTTAAATTAAAATAATTATTTTGTGGTAATCATTAAAGTACACAAGGACAGAGTTCTGAAGCTATACGCGAAAACCGACAGGCTGTCCTACTTAGCACTATCTAATCTCAGAGTAATCACTAACCGCATGGGGCGGTACGCAGATCATAGATCAGTCACTGAATAATCACAAAGCTTGTGAGAAATACACAAATTAGTCAGTGAGATGGGTCGAACTCTGCAGAAACCCCCACACAGTCGAAAATTTTCGTTTAAATTTAAAACTCAGATGGTTTTTATATTTATTCAAACTTAAATAAGTTTATAATTTAAACCGGATCTGACAACTCAACCTTAATGGTTTCAAAATAAAACTTTCAGTTTATGTTATCAACTGACGCAGTTTATTTTCTGCGATTTAAACTTTAAAGATGAAGCATTCAACTTCTAGAGTTTATTTTCTTATATATTACCAATTTTAAACTTCAGTAGGTTTAAAAAGTCAACCTCAGAGTTTGAAAATATTGATTTAAACCCTAAAAAAGTTTACAGGTTTGAGAATTTCAACTAAAATTTTCGACCGTGCAGCTATCAAAAAGTAAAAGTGCCCAGATGCACTAACTCGGGAAAGGCTCAACATATAAGAAGTCTACCAATGATAACGATTCTTTGAAGTATATAGTAAAGTTCTAATATATTTCATCGTTTTAAAAAGTTTTTTAAATATACTGCCAAAAGTCTCCTAAAATGAAGTACTTCATTTCATTTTGAATAATGTTATGCATAGTTAATAAGTTGCCAAATAATTAACTAAATTTGAATACACAATATTAACAATAGGTTATAAGATGCATTGTTTTAAAAATTTATTGAAATAATAAATGAGAAATGTCGTTAAAGTATATTAATATGTCAACTGCGCAAGTCTTGATTTTAAAGTCTTTCAAATCAATCAAAAATGCTTGTGTAGTGATTTAAAAAAACAATAGCTGCACAATATTTCGAATTGACATAATGAATAAAATATGATAAAAAGTATTAATTAAAATTATTGCAAAAGAACAATAAGTATTCAAAATATTCAAAATATGCAAAAGATGTTGAAAATAATCCCTTCTGCTTTACACAATGACTAGAGTTTCTAACATCAAAAAGATTTCAAAACTACTCTATATTACATTCATATCAGAGACGTTTATTAAAAAGACATTTTCTGATACTTAAATACGTTTACAATACCAAATATACATAACGTTCGTTTATATACAGAAATATAAATTTCTGACACAAACGCAAGGTATCAGATATTTTCTAAAATTTAAATTCATTTAGAAATTTAAGAAATAGTTTTTACTTCAAGGATGATGTGAAAGTACATTACTATATCTTCATCAAATAACCTATTAGTAACTGCATGACAAATGACATTAAAAAGCTTACCATTTTAAAGTCTCACTCTTTATTTCACAAGTAGTTCTGATAATCAACAGTAGTGAATCAATAGTGGCTATAGTTGTTTTAAACTTCTAAGCTTAAGTTTAACTTGACTAGTCGAACTACTGAAGTTAAGAAAATTTCAAAATCTTTACAATCTAAATAGCATTTTATGCTTCGCCAAAGGTTCTAAGTGGTTTTAAACCAAGAGTTTTTCCTATATAAACGGACCCCACTAGGGATCCCCGGTATAACGTAACCTAACCTACTTTAATATACAATATTAAACTGACCCAACAAATATCCAACGGGTATTTACTAATAATTATCACAAATTTTTTTCATTCTGTTGTTTTATCGGAAACATATGTATATCCATATTATACAGATAACTAATAACATATAACTAATGACTACAGCAATTTTGTGTTTTTTTTGGGGCATGTTATACAGTGAGGCACAGAAAGGCTCACAACTGTGATCAAATTTAAATTAAAATTTCTCTCTTTTTCTCATTCTCAATTTGTATTTTACATTGAAAACAACAACAACTTCCAATTTCATGTGACCATGACTTTCTATATAACATGACCCTAGGTAAATAAAAGCATTTTCATTTAAATTAAATATAGTGTATATCTTTTAACTGGCGACCAGCTCTATATTCCAATTTAAAGAGATTCCAATTTAAAAAACAGATTAGCATTACTGATACATTTCAATAACTTGGTGGCCGGTTCTTCTCTACCCCGATAGAGATAATTAGACTAGTTATACATACATTAAGAACGATTAGTGTAACTCGTGTCTCACAGGTAACTTTAAGAGCACCACAATGAGCAATAGAACTCTCTGAATGGAAGTGTTGATAGTTGTATAAATACGTTCACTGATAACCTAACCTAACTTGGATTCACTTTACCAATTCAATGATTAATACATTGTAATAATAATAATAAATACATTGTAAATACAAGAAAAAAATAATAATAATTCAAAATAATAATTCAATTCAATAAGAAAGTACAAAATTCAATAGCTTGACCGTAATCGATTGAGTAATCATGGATAGGAATAAATAATATTCTATAACTGGTGCCCAACAATATTTAAAGTTGAAATTCCATAACAAAATAATTTTTTAATTATTATTATTAAAATTAAAATCCTTTATTCATAAAAAAAAACAAAAATCTATACGATATATGTTAGATACTACGATATTTATATTTTCTCTGCTAAGTTTCATTATTTATAAAACGTAAGCACTGACTTTCCTTTATGTGTTTGGAGGAAGACTAAATATATAGAATGATGATATAATTAGCGGGCTAATTGATCATTTAAATAGAAATATGATGAACTATAATTCATTATTTATAATTAAAAACAAATTATCTTTTATTAAAATATTTTTTCGATATTTAGAATGATAATATAAATAAAATGGAGGTTTAACAAAATACAAACCCCATGTAGTTACTCCGACTGCTCTCAAGATCAGTATAACATAGAGGACGTTAACGTCTTTTGTTCTTTAAAGACTTAACATCTTATAAGAAATTTGAAATAAATTGGTAACATAGAAGAATGTTTATTATATTTATACTCATGAATACTCAGTTTATGAAGTACATTAGATACATTAGATCCACATTAGATGTATTTTATGTGTTACAGATATCAACAACAATATCAATATCAGTATCATTTCTTAAAGTTTCATAGTTACGGGGCTCAATCAGCGATTTTTCGCCGTTTTGCTACCACATTCCTTGCAAGATCCGCTAATTTAGAAGAATAAAGACTAAACACATCCCGTCAATGTGGGTATTATATATAATTAATAGGTCTTTCGTCTTTATTGTTATACTAGTAAAGTTTAATTTAAAACAAACAAATAATAAGAAAGCCAATAAAGTAGAAATGGTTACATATCTCTTCGCAAAGGCGTATATGTGTATATTTTAAAAATTTAATATTGTTTTATTAAAATAAATATTAATTAATAATTCTTCTTCTGAACTTTTCTATATACAATGTTTAAAGCTTTTGTTTAAACTTCTCTGCAGTCAAAATTATTCATTTCTGTTTGATACATATATCAAAAAAATTCTAGTACCTCAGTTATAAACTTTTTCAAAAATGTTTGTTTTAGTTAAACCTATAAAATCCTGTAACCACATTTATAACCACTTTTTGAGTAGAACTATAGGTCGTTGCTGTTGTGCGGTACGCTCAAGGCTATTTCATAAGTTGACTTAGTTTATGATGTATTCAAAACGACAAGGCAAACAAGTCTGATGAAAAAAACCCGAGAATCACTATAAAATATGCAAAAAATATATGCAATATACATGGGAGTATATGGGAGTATATATGTGCATATAGTAAAAGGCATAAATTGAAATGAAACAATTGATTTTCAGCTTTTTTATAACCACAAAACTTTGATAGATTTTTTTATGAATTTTTATTTATACATCATTTTTATTTATTTAAAATCATTTATTATATATGTATATATATTTTTTTAATAAGACTTTGTCTGTATATTCATACAAGTTACTAGAATATACAATTGAGTTTTTTTTTTACATGAAACATAGTTACCACCCACTCCGCATTCTATATATATTACTGCAGAAACTATTTTCTTGAAAATATTTTGCCACCAGAAATACCACAGACATTTTGCCTGTGTTGAAGTAGATAAGTAGTTTTAATGCCATTCCAAGAAAAATATAAAAAAATTTCGCATGCATTTTATTATTTCGTTATGAAGGAAAATTTTTGAAAATAATATTTTAAATGCTTAAAAATAGCAAACATTTTAAAAAGCCGCAATAAGGACTTAAGTAAACGGAAAGTTTCCCAACGAAATTGCGCGTCACACAAATATAAGTTTTCCATAATGCAGGCAACGAGGTTTCATATTCTATTAAAATCTCTCTATTTTTCCTTTTAAAGATATTTGCCATTTATTTTTTTGCTTACATATTTATTTAAATATTTATTTACTTAAATATTTATTGAAAAACGCAAATTAAAATAAAACCTTGAACTTTATTCTAATGGCTTGTGATATTTCTTTTCTATTATAAATTGAGTCACTCAATATATCCTCTAGACAGAAGTATTCGTATTTAACAATGGCTAGCAAGATTGCGAAAATTTTAGAATAAGAAAAATCATTTAATATTATGGCATAAGCATTGTATATTAATATATTATACACCAACACGGAATTGCTCATTTAAAATGATCTTTGACCAAATTCGAACTACTAGCTTTTCTGTAACTAGTAACTTTCCAATTACTAGTTAATAGTATTTTGAATTATTAGTTTAAAAATAGTATTTAAATATTTACGAAGTTAAAAAAAAGTTCTACATTACGTTCTACACAATACCCATTAATATATTTTATATAAACTTGGAATTACTAGTTTAAAATGAGCTCTGAAAAGAGTTGAACTAGTAACTTCTCTATGACTAGTTACTAGTAACATTTCTTAATAACTTTTCATAAATTACTAGTTATTAATAAGCTTTAAATTGTAAGTCAATAGTGACTTTTAAATAATCAGTTAAACTACAAATTT
>NC_051847.1:78257136-78285392 GCF_002237135.1 Teleopsis dalmanni | reverse complement strand
AAAGCTCTCAAAATACGCGTTTGTTTCGGTAATGACTTCTTCATTCGACTCAAATCTCTTACAGCCTAACTATTTCCTTAGGTTTGGAAACAGAAAATAGTCTAGTCGCAGGGGGCTAAATCTGAAGAATATGCTGGATGGAGTAGCAGTTCGTATCCCAATTCGTGGATTTTGGTCATCGTGACTAGACAAATGTGCAAAATTCACTTTTTTCCATTTTCGTAAAAATTCACGATGTTGTCTGCTATGAACGGCTATCAAACACTAACTGAACGACGTAGCTTGCTCAACATTAGAAAGTTGCCCACTGGTAGATTACAGCTGACGGCAGCACTGTTGCATTTGGAGTAACTGCGCGGGAAATTCAAAAAGTCACTGACTTATCAAACCGCCTTCGTATATGTTATTATATTTAAAATCTAAACAAATAAAAATCATGCAGTTTGTCATGAAGTAATGTTTTGTAACTACGAAAAAAAAAACTATAATCTATACAATGCCAACTTGAACATAAAAATAAAAAGTTAGAAACATCGGAGTGATAATAAACTGTATCTCAAAACTTCATATCTTAAACCAAAATCTACTAAAATCCACTAAACGAGAAACTTAAAGTTTTTCTGTCTACAAAAGGATTACATTAAAGAACAACCAACTTCCAACGCCAGACTGTAAGACTTGTAAGCACAAGCATGTATACAAAGTAAAGTAGAGATTCGTCATGCTTTTAGTTGGAAAGGACAATGAACAGTCAGACATCCTGCTTGATGCTGTTTATTCTGTACCACAATACAATTACACTAGCATAAGGAACAAACGTGAGGGATGTTGTAAATACACTCGTACATTACATGTCACACTCGCACACACACACATACAAAGCAGTCAAACTAAAAGTAATAACACGAAACAAAATAAAAAAGGAAAACTAAATAAAATTGTTTCAAACGCGACACATAAAAAAGGATAACAGCGAATCCTTTGCTGCTGCTGCCGTTGCTCCTTTTACAACCCTTTTCAGTTTTGTAGCTTAATGACAAAATTTAGTAATGGTGGCATATCCGGTATATTTGCATACAAAAATTGCTTGTGTATATTGCCGTGTAAAATGGTACATAAAACTATTCTCGCTACCGCACGTCTGAGTCTGGTATTTTTTGTTTCTGAATAAAAATGTCAATACAATGAACTCATAAATTAAAGGAAAATTCTTTACATTTTTCGCTTCATGTTTTTACATTTATATTATTTTTCCTTTTATTTTTATTAACTTTATATGCAAAATTTAAAGATGTAATTTACTAATATTTGAAATTGAAAATATCAAGAGCTTAATACTTAAATGATCGATTCCATGAATAATAAATATGTTGATTTTTTATATATGTATTTCAAAAATATATATATCATACCTAAAGATTATAAATATATATATCCAATATATATTTTATTTTTATTAACTTTATATGCAAAATTTAAAGATACAATTTACTAATATTTGATATTGAAAATATCACGAGCTTAATACTTAAACTACCGATTCTATGAATAATAAATGTGCTGATTTTTTATATATTTCTAAGTTAATCATGTAAGTAAAATAGTGACATAGTCTATAAATAAGTTTCTATTCATTTATACTATTCAACATGAAAAGCTTATGTTTAAACGATCTGCTACAGCCAATAAAAAATACAAAATATTTACAAATGACAGATATATATTACTCATAAAGAATGAATATAACTACACATGCTAAGAGACCTTAGAATAGACCCGATCAAAAAATACATAAGGGACAGAGCCCTGAAGTTATATGCGAAAACCGACAGGCTGCACTACTTAGCACTATCTAATCTCAGAGTAATCACTAACCGCATGGGGCGGTACGCAGATAAAAGATCAGTCACTAAATAATCACGAAGCTTATGAGGAATACACAAAGTAGTCAGTGAGATGCCCTACTTAGCACTATCTAATCTCAGAGTAATCACCAACCGCATGGGGCGGTACGCAGATCATAGATCAGTCACCGAATATTCACGAAGCTTATGAGAAATACACAAATTAGTCAGTGAGATGGGTGGAACTCTGCAGAAACCCCCACACGGTCGAAAATTTTCGTTTACATTTAAAACTCAGATTGTTTTTATATTTATCCAAACTTAAATGAGTTTATAATTTAAACCGGATCTGAAAAGTCAACCTTAATGGTTTCAAAACAAAACTTGCGGTTTATGTTATCAACTGACGCAGTTTATTTTCTGCGATTTAAACTTTAAAGATGAAGCATTCAACTTCTAGAGTTTATTTTCTTATATATTACCAATTTTAAACTTCAGTTGGTTTAAAAAGTCAACCTCAGAGTTTGAAAATATTGATTTAAACCCTAAAAAAGTTTACAGGTTTGAGAATTTCAACTAAAATTTTCGACCATGCAGCTATCAAAGAGTAAAAGTGCCCAGATGCACTAACTCGGGAAAGGCTCAACATATAAGAAGTCTACCAACGATAACGATTCTTTGAAGTATATAGTAAAGTTCTAATATATGTCATCGTTTTAAAAAGTTTTTTAAATATACTGCCAAAAGTCTCCTAAAATGAAGTACTTCATTTCATTTTAAATAATGTTATGCATAGTTAATAAGTTGCCAAATAATGAACTAAATTTGAATACACAATATTAACAATAGGTTATAAGACGCATTGTTTTAGAAATTTATTGAAATAATAAATGAGAAATGTCGTTAAAGTAAATTAATATGTCGACTGCGCAAGTCTTGATTTTAAAATCTTTCAAATCAATCAAAAATGCTTGTGTAGTGATTTAAAAAAACAATAGCTGCACAATATTTCAAATTGACATAATGAATAAAATATGATAAAAAAGTATTAATTAAAATTATTGCAAAAGAACAATAAGTATTCAAAATATTCAAAATATGCAAAAGGAGATGAAAATAATCCCTTCTGCTCTACACAATGACTAGAGTTTCCAAAGTCAAAAAGATTTCAAAACTACTCTAAATTACATTCATACCAGAGACGTTAATTAAAAAGACATTTTCTGATACTTAAATACGTTTACAATACCAAATATACATAACGTTCGTTTATATACAGAAATATACATTTCTGATACAAACGCAAGGTATCAGATATTTTCTAAAATTTAAATTCATTTAGAGTTCAAAAGAAATAGTTTTTACTTCAAGGATGATGTGAAAGTACATTACTATATCTTCATCAAATAACCTATTAGTAACTGAATGACAAACAAACTGTTGATATCATTAAAAAGCTTATTATTTTGAAGTCTCACTCTTTATTTCACAAGTAGTTCTGATAATAAACAGTAGTGAATCAATAGTGGCTATAGTTGTTTTAAACTTCTAAGCTTAAGTTCAACTTGACTAGTCGAACTACAGAAGTTAAGAAAATTTTAAACAATATTTACTTTAGTATACACTAAATAGCATTTTATGCTTCGCTATAGGTTCTAAGTGGTTTTAAACCAAGAGTTTTTCCTTTATAAACGGTAACATAATGGGTTTATAGGCATAAGTGGATCCGCTAGGGATCCCCGGTATAACCTAACCTAAGCTACTTTAATATACAATATTAAACTGACCCAACAAATATCCAACGGGTATTTACTAATTATTATCACAAATTTTTTTCATTATGTTGTTTTATCGGAAACATATGTATATCCATATTATACAGACAGTCATATAACTAATGACTACAGCAATTTTGTGTTTTTTTTGGGCATGTTATACAGCGAGGCACAGAAAGGCTCACAACTGTGATCAAATTTAAATTAAAATTTCTCTCTTTTTCTCATTCTCAATTTTTAATTTACATTGAAAACAACAACAACTTCCAATTTCATGTGACCATGACTTTCTATATAACATGACCCTAGGTAAATAAGAGCATTTTCATTTAAATTAAATATAGTTTATAACTTTTAACTGGCGATCATCTCTAAGACGTGCTAGCCGGAATAATTGGATATAAATAAAAATTAACTTTAAATATTACAATATGTGTACTAATATATTTTAAATATAAATTTCTTATATATGAAAAAATCGTCCAATCTATATAAATGTACGGTATTCAACTTTGAAGCTGAGTGACTAAAATAAACTCAAATATATTCCAATTTAAAGCGATTCCAATTTAAAAAACAGATTAGCATTACTGATACATTTCAATAACTTGGTGGCCGGTTCTTCTCTACCCCGATAGAGATAATTAGACTAGTTATACATACATTAAGAACGATTAGTGTAACTCGTGTCTCACAGGTAACTTTAAGACCACCACAATGAGCAATAGAACTCTCTGAATGGAAGTGTTGATAGTTGTATAAATACGTTCACTGATAACCTAACCTAACTTGGATTCACTTTACCTATTCAATGATTAATACATTGTAATAATAATAATAAATACATTGTAAATACAAGAAGAAAATAATAATAATTCAAAATAATAATTCAATTCAATAAGAAAGTACAAAATTCAATAGCTTGACCGTAATCGATTGAGTAATCATGGATAGGAATAGATAATATTCTATAACTGGTGCCCAACAATATTTATAGTTGAAATTCCATAACAAAATAATTTTTTAATTATTATTATTAAAATTAAAATCCTTTATTCATAAAACAAAGACAAAAATCTATACGATATATGTTAGATACTACGATATTTATATTTTCTCTGCTAAGTTTCATTATTTATAAAACGTAAGCCCTGACTTTCCTTTATGTGTTTGGAGGAAGACACGTTTCTTCTTTCTCTGCACTTTATCTTATCTAGTATAATATAATGATTGTTGTCTTAATATGTAAACTGATAAATAAATAGATTGATAATATAATAATTTATTTACGGGCTAATTGGTCATTTAAATAGAAATAAAATAGAACTACAATTTATTATTTATAATTGAAAACAAATCATGTTTCATTAAAATATTTTTTTCGATATTTAGACTAACTTCGAAAGTCATCTTCATGGAAATTTTTCTATTTAAATGACCAATTAGCCCCCTAATAAATTATTATCTAATAGTTTTGGTCACAATTAAAAGAATAAAATAATTTTGAATGATAATATAAATAAAATGGAGGTTTAACAAAATACAAACCCCATGTAGTTACTCCGACTGCTCTCAAGATCAGTATAACATAGAGGACGTTAACGTCTTTTGTTCTTTAAAGACTTAATATCTTATAAGAAATTTGAAATAAGTTGGTAACATTAGAAAAATGTATATTATATATCATGAATACTGAGTTTATGAAGTAAAGTATGTGCATTAGATACAGGTATGTTATGTGTTACAGATATCAACAATAATATTTGGTACTGACCAAATCATTTCTTAAAGTTTCATAGTTACGGGGATCAATTAGCGATTTTTCGCCGTTTTGCTACCACATTCCTTGCAAGATCCGCTAATTTAGAAGAATAAAGACTAAACACATCCCGTCAATGTGGGTATTATATATAATTAATAGGTCTTTCGTCTTCATTGTTATACTAGTAAAGTTTAATTTAAAACAAACAAATAATAAGAAAGCCAATAAAGTAGAAATGGTTACATATCTCTTCGCAAAGGCGTATCTGTGTATATTTGAAAAATTTAATATTGTTTTATTAAAATAAATATTTATTAACAATTCTTCTTCTGAACTTTTCTATATACAATGTTTAAAGCTTTTATTTGAACTTCTCTGCAGTCAAAATTATTCATTTCTGTTTGATTCATATATCAAAAAAATTCTAGTACCTCAGTTATAAACTTTTTCAAAAATGTTTGTTTTAGTTAAACCTATAAAATCCTATAACCACATTTATAACCACTTTTTGAGTAGAACTATAGGCCGTTGCTGTTGTGCGGTATGCTCAAGGCTATTTCATAAGTTGGCTTAGTTTATGATGTATTCAAAACGACAAGGCAAACAAGCTTGGTAAAAAAAACCCGAGAATCACTATAAAATATGCAAAAAATATATGCAATATACATGGGAGTATTTGGGAGTATATATATGCATATAGTAACAGGCATAAATTGAAATGAAACAATTGATTTTTAGCTTTTTTATAACCACAAAACTTTGATAGATTTTTTTATGAATTTTTATTTATACACTTAGAAAAAAATCATTTATTATATATGTATATATATTTTTTTAATAAGACTCTGTCTGTATATTCATACAAGTTACTAGAATATTCAATTGAGTTTTTTTTTATATGAAACATAGTTACCACCCACTCTGCATTCTATATATATTACTGCAGAAACTATTTTCTTGAAAATATTTTGCCACCAGAAATACCACAGACATTTTGCCTGTGTTGAAGTAGATAAGTAGTTTTAATGCCATTCCAAGAAAAATATAAAAAAATTTCGCATGCATTTTATTATTTCGTTATGAAGGAAAATTTTTGAAAATAATATTTTAAATGCTTAAAAATAGCAAACATTTTAAAAAGCTGCAATAAGGACTTAAGTAAACGGAAAGTTTCCCAGCGAAATTGCGCGTCACACAAATATAAGTTTTCCACAATGCAGGCAACGAGGTTTCATATTCTATTAAAATCTCTCTATTTTTCCTTTTAAAGATATTTGCCATTTATTTTTTTGCTTACAATAAATATTTATTGAAAAACGCAAATTAAAATAAAACCTTGAACTTTATTCTAATGGCTGGTGATATTTCTTTTCTATTATAAATTGAGTAACTCAATATATCCTCTAGGCAGAAGTATTCGTATTTAACAATGGCTGGCAAGATTGCGAAAATTTTAAAATAAGAAAAATCATTTATATATTAATATATTATACACCAACACGGAATTGCTCATTTAAAATGATCTTTGAACAAATTCGAACTACTAGCTTTTCTGTAACTAGTAACTTTCCAATTACTAGTTAATAGTATTTTGAATTACCAGTTTAAAAATAGTATTTAAATATTTACGAAGTTAAAAAAAAGTTCTACATTAGGTTCTACACAATACCCATTAATATATTTCACATAAACTTGGAATTACTAGTTTGAAATGAACTCTGAAAAGATTTGAACTAGTAACTTCTCTATGACTAGTTACTAGTAACATTTCTTAATAACTTTTCATAAATTTTAAATTATTAGTTATTAATAAGCTTTAAATTGTAAGTCAATAGTGACTTTTAAATCATCAGTTGAACTACAAATTTTATATAAACTTTTTATATATTAATTACTCGTAACTTTGAA
Source organism: Teleopsis dalmanni (assembly GCF_002237135.1). NCBI lineage: Eukaryota > Metazoa > Arthropoda > Insecta > Diptera > Diopsidae > Teleopsis > Teleopsis dalmanni. The sequence goes on along the minus strand of NC_051847.1, from coordinate 78,278,103 downwards.
GTTACTGCATACTAGTAAAAAAAATAGGGCAGCTTGATAATTCAGTAAATAGTTGATTTAGTAATTTTTCCATAACTAGTTACTAGTCACTTTTCAGTTACCAGTGAACAGTAAATAGTAAATTTTAAATACCTGATTACCTTTAAATTGGAAATCACAAGTAACTGTTAAGTTGCTGGTTAAGAGAAATTTTAAAGTTACTAGTAAGTTGTAAGTAACTAATTATTCTTAATGAAATAAGGCAGTTTGATAATTCAAAAAATTTTCGAACTTTAATCTTGGTCACTGTTTTATTTATTCGTTAATAGACTACTGTAAGGTTTTAAGTAAGCTGTGTCATATCTGTAAGACAAAGATTAAACGTAGACGTGTGAAAATGAAGTCGAAAAAAAACTAAATTTCCTGGGCTTATCAAATATTGATTTTTATGTGAAGAATTCATCATCGAAACTAAGACCTGGTCAAAAGTACTCTGTCAAATTTTGAATGGTTCCATGTTAGTGGTTACGAATTAGTTCACTAAATTGAGTTGTCATTGTACTAAGTTACGCTTAATATTCAGGTCTCCCAAAAGACTTCACTACCTCATCGACAAAATCTTTCATAGTAATAGGCAATCGACGCACAGTGTGACAAAACACAAAATTAGGCGGTCATAATTCGATATTTTCGGAACCAGAAGAGATATTGATATGAAATTTTCCTAAAATATAGTTTTTGAGTTGATCTTTCTTTTAAATCTAAATTGAGCCCAATCAGCCTACCGGAACTATCCGAAATTTTTGCCCAAACATGGGGATTTTACCGTGGTCCCAAGATTACTTAAAAACTATGATAGGTAGAAAGCTGAATTTTGGTGTCCGGAAAACTTACGTTATTATCTAGATTCCAACATTTTTTTAAGGTTTTCCGCCCACTGCCACACCCACCCACCATACAAAATTTTCATTATAAATCATTTATTATCGTTAAACACACTTTTTGCACTTATTGGACTACATATATACATGACTTACATAGCAACACAACATTATGCAAAAAATGGGTGTGATCCGCCCATTAGTTTCTAAGTTATTTGCAGTTTTATGCAATTTTAGCGAAATTACGATTTTACAAAAATTGAACCAACTTTAAACCTTTATAGCTTTTTACTATTTATTCAAAAATGATCATTTTTCATTTTTTTTGAAGCTTACGATATTGTTATTCATTATGTGTAAAAAAAGTTTCAATTTTAATTATCAAAAAAATTTTATTAGCGAAATTGCACAAAAAGTCAGCATTTTTTTCATGGCCATTTTCACTTCTATCTACGATACCCAAAAAATGTGTCCGAGTTTTTTCATGAAATTTTTCCTATTAATAGCCAAATAGTTACACTTTACAATAAAACAAAAATTGGCCTGCGCACTCTATGTTTTACACCTATTTCAGGCCTTCAATAAACCCCATTTATTTCAACAACAAATTCAATGAGTAATAACAAAAAGACATTTATAATTTTATAAATATTTAATTTATTTATATTTCAAATTTCAACTAAATCGGTTCAAAAATAACGAAGTTATAACACATTATCTTCAGACGCCTGACCGGAAGTATGATCACAGCGTTTAACCTTGAATGTACAGTTATTCAATTTTACACAAGCAAGTAATGCGTATTTGAAATATGAACACTTCCGGTCAGGCGTCTGAACATAATGTGTTATAACTTCGTTATTCTTCAACCGATTTAGTTGAAATTTGAAATATAAATAAATTAAATATTTATAAAATTATAAATGTCTTTTTGTTATTACTCATTGAATTTGTTGTTGAAATAAATGGGGTTTATTGAAGATAATATTTTTCGTAATTTTTCGCTGGTTTCTGAGGCCTGAAATAGGTGTAAAACATAGAGTGCGCAGGCCAATTTTTGTTTTATTGTAAAGTGTAACTATTTGGCTATTAATAGGAAAAATTTCATGAAAAAACTCGGATACATTTTTTGGGTATCGTAGATAGAAGTGAAAATGGCCATGAAAAAAAAGCTGACTTTTTGTGCAATTTCGCTAATAAAATTTTTTTGATAATTAAAATTGAAATTTTTTTTACACATAATGAATAACAATATCGTAAGCTTCAAAAAAAAATGAAAAATGATCATTTTTGAATAAATAGTAAAAAAGCTATAAAGGTTTAAAGTTGGTTCAATTTTTGTAAAATCGATTTCGCTAAAATTGCATAAACTGCAAATAACTTAGAAAACTAATGGGGCGGATTCCACCCTTTTTTTGCATAATGTCTGTGTTGCTTGTAAGTCATATATGTAGTTCTCCAATAAGTGCAAAAAGTGTTTTTAACGATAATAAATGATTTATAATGAAAATTTTGTTATGGGGGGTGGGTGTGGCAGTGGGCGGAAAAACCTTAAAAAATGTTGGAATCTAGATAATAACGTAAGTTTTCCGGACACCAAATTCAGCTTTCTACCCCTATCATAGTTTTTAAGTAATCTTGGGACCACGGTAAAATCCCCATGTTTGGGCAAAAATTTCGGGTAGTTCCGGTAGGCTGATTGGGCTCAATTTAGATTTAAAAGAAAGATCAACTCAAAAACTATATTTTAGGAAAATTTCATATCAATATCTCCACTGGTTCCGAAAATATCGAATTATGACCGCCTAATTTTGTGTTTTGTCACACTGTGCGACGGTACATACCTTTCATTTTAAAAGTCAACAAACTATCAAACTACCCTGTTAACACTATACCTACATGATGCCCTCCAACAATTTGCCTTAATTTCGCAAGATATTACCTTAGTAAAAAATTGAAAAAAGTTATGCACGAGAGTTTTCTCTGAAATATGTAAGACAATAAACAAAAGACGTGCTTCCTTAACTAAATAAAAGAAAAATCCTCTAAAAAATAACCAAAAATATTTGTTGTTATTGGCATTTCCTTACTTATTACCTTATTTGATAGTAAAAGTTATAAGATACAATACAATATTTATAACAGACTAAATAAGTACTAAAATCAACAAATAATTTACAATATATAAATTTCGATTCTCAACAAATATACGTGGAAATTGGAAACACTGTGTTTGATCTGAACTAACGTGTAATTGATGTGTATTAGAGATTCACATTTTTAAACGAAAACAAGAAAATCCTTGTTTACATATAATCGAGAAGCCAAATTAAGATATGAAACCCTAAGTTTTAATATCTAGATTTTGACTACACACCTATAGCGCATAAATTACTTTACTTCTTCATGCTGAAATTCCAAACTAGTAAGGAAGAGAAGGAAAATCAAGCCTACATAATTTGCAAAAAAATCTTCATATGCTTGTTTTGCCCTCAATTCCTCATTACTTTGGAGTTTGAGCTTGAAGAAGTGATGAAGTCAGCTATGCGACAATGAGCACTGGTCTGCGACTTATCGCACCTCTACAAGTTTTGTAACCTCAATGTTTCTGTTGTCTTTTGTATTTGGCTGTAAAGTAAATATTTGAATAATTAACGTTTACTAAAGTTAGCTAATTGTGAGGTATTAATATAAAACACAGACTTTTAAACGAGCTCATGTATGAACAACATTTTAATAGAAAATATAAATGCATTTTAACTCGTGAGCTTTGATAATTTTTCAACTGATATCCCTTAAACAATATGCAGCAAAGATTACAGATAACTGATCAAGCAATATGAAAGACATTACATCCATAAAAAAAGTATATGTTATGCAGAAGAAACACCTTAAAGGCTTAAGTACAAGTATTCCCCCATGCGTTTATGAGAAAAACACGCTCCTTTCAGTTTCATTTTCCCATTATGTAAAAATAAAAATAGCAAATTACAATAAATTCTTTCGTTATTTTTCATTTTAAATATTGAAAAAATAATTTTAATTTCGTTATTCATAACAAGGCACTACCAAATTATTAAAAAATTTTGTATATATTTCATATATTTTCATTTAAAAATCATTGTTTAATAATACAAAATGTTGTAGTATAACAAATTCCTATCGTAAAATATTTTTGTCATCACATAAACTCTATTTCAAATAGATAAACACATAATATAATAGACAAAATACGTACAAATCCTAAACACATATTTAATTTTAATTAATTAAATTAATACAACTATTTTTGATATCGTCAAATACACATCATCAACGGTCTTTAAAAACTAGAAGGGTTCGAATAGTAATAAAAAAGCAACAACAAAAATGTGAGTGGCTGACCATTCAACGCTGTTTCGAATATTGTCAAATTTTCATTATCAGTGAATATTCGAATATTTATTTAATTAGTTTATAGTCCAGGTTTCACTTAATTTTTGGTATTCAGTTAATATAGTTCACATATACAGAAAGAGAGAAACCAATCTAACACTTACAGTGTTATTAATTAAAGCTAACGCATAAACCACAGCTATAGAAACTAACTGAATTTGAGGTATTTAATAAATAAAAAATCAACAATGGCCAACGTTTAAGAAAAACATTTACATTTTATTATTTAAATTGCTTGAAATTTAACAAAAATTAATACACTTGAAATATGAAGAATTATTTTTGTTTATATTTCTAAATGAATTATTTTCTTAAATTCATGAAAATCAAAGCCCAACTTAAGTACACCAGATAGGAACCGGTTGAAAATAACTAATTTTTTTTAAATTTTTGTTATGAAAAATGAAAGATTGTTTTAGTTTATATTTTTAATTGAATCATTTCTTTTAATTCATGTTAATCAAAGTCTAACTTAAGTCCACAAGATAAAAACCAGTTGAAGATAAAAAACTTACTTTCCTTTACCTTTTCGTTATGACATTTTTTAAATTAACAATATTGTTTTTTTAATTATTTTTCGTTAGCTTTTTATTTTATTTAATACATATTGTTTTATAAAAGAAAAACGTGCATTTTTAACTAGTAAATATATTAGATGGTGTGTTTTACGCTTATCTTAACTAAATAACCTGATAAAGGTTAATTGAATTCTTTTGTAAGCCCCTTAATTATATGAACCTTTTTAATGTCACTTGTCACAAACAATGATCAAGATTTCCTGCCTTTCATACAAAAACGTATTGCATAAAAACTTTTGCACATAAATAAAATGAAATAATATACATAGAATAAATTGGAAACAGAAAATTAAAATAGCGAATATAAATCAAAACAGAACAAAGAAAACTTTTCCCGACACAAACTTAACCACCTCCACTTTTCCGCACCTTAGCGCAGTGCAATCCGAACAAAGAAAAAATTGCTAAATTGCGGGAGTCAGCTATAAATTACTGCTTACGAAGATACAGTACAGAACATAGCCGGAAGCTTAAAGAAAAATTGTATCAATAAAAAAGATAAAAATATATTGCATTTCCGTTTCACAATTGCTTCGCAAATGCAGACATTTTTTTTTGTACTGAAACATGTATGAAGTTTGAAAAAAAAAGTATTCAATGAATACTTGTACAATGAGAAAGTAATTGAAGCTGAAAACATGAATGAAGGCATCAGCACACATGCAAATGCACTTACGTGCTCTTGCACAATGGGGAACAGGACTCGAAAACAGGATATAACCGCACCATCGCAACAACACCTAAAATTGAAGCAACTGCTTACGTTGCTTAAATGCAAAACTGAGTTTGAAATTGCAAATAAAACTAAAAATGAAAAAAAAAATAACTACAAAAGAAAAAGAAACAAAATGGAGAATAAACAAGACGTGCAAAAATGTTGGGCTTACGTTATTCCAAGTACAACGGGTCGTATGAGTGATTATATTTTTGCAATCGTCTGTACTGAGACTGTGCTGAGAACTTATTTTTCCACACACAATTTTAGTTACGTTAACGTTTTTTTATATATTTTGAATTTAAATTCTTACAAATATTAATTTCTTTAAAAACACTTTTTATTTTTTTTATATAATATTTTGATTCAACGCCACTTTACTGCGATATTTCGCTTAAGTTGATTACTTTCACTAATTTTCGATTTGATTTCGAATTTTTTCACACTTCATTAAATTCATTTTTCGACTTTTGTTTTTATACTCATTTTCTGTTTCATTTATTATTATTCACACGCGCCTATATCCAGACAGTCACATTACTTCAACAACATATACTATGTAATCATAGATATACAGTATATTTACTTTATTTTTTGTTAGTTTTTTTTTCTTAAAAAAATTCCATCAATTTGGTTTTCCGTAAAACGACTTGCATCATCGGCAGCTGAGTTGCTACTAAAAACTTATCGAAGCATACATTTAGGCCTACTACCAATGTAGGCGCCTAAAGCGCAGCACGTATTTTGTTTGGCAAATTACCTAATATGACTTCTTGGTTATGGGGAGAAAATGTATTTCTGCATTTACCGGCGATTTTATATTCTCACGAGATGCAACGCGTGGTTTTGTTTACTTTGAATGAAACTGGATGCTGTAAACATTTACACAACCAGTGAGAGCACAAATGTGCGCTGTGAGCGTGGCTGAAACACAACAATAGTTGTTGGATACAAAAGTTGTAGCAACATGTTGCTAAGCAGAAACTTGTTGCTGTTCAGATTATGGAAAAATTCTTGCCGGTTTTGGGACAAATTATAATTAACATTGGCATTTGATTAAGAAAGTTACAGAAACAGAATTTTTGATTTTTTTTTTTTGATGAACATGAGTTACAATTTAGAAATGTTTATATGGAGTACGATTTTTATTTTTCTATATTATTTATATTATTTGTTATTAAACATTGATTAAATAAAATTATAAAATTATAGAGTTTTACATAAAATCTAAATTTACTATAATATATTTGTTGTGTATCAGATTGACAAGCAAAAAAATGGTGCATATTGTTAACATTATTATTAATAGAAATTTTTTAATAATTAATATTCTGTAACTTAAAACACTTTTCATAAATTTTTACAAGTTGTTAGTATTGTTTAACAAACGATCAACTAGAGTCGTGGTGCTCCACTTCGTTGGGAGTTGATACCCTGTTTATTTCCATTTTCCAATATTGCTACCGTTTAACAAGACTTTAACTTTTTCTTCAGATAGACAGACTTTATGAAAAACAAGACGTCTATGTTCTCTAAAAATCTGGCATGCAGCGATAATATGACATATACTTTAAATTTCATTACGATTACACAAAGATATATTGAATTCTTTGGCATTAAACTTAAAAAAACCGCCCCTATATTTAAAAAAAACGCTCAATATATGCTGAGTGTACATATCGTACTTAATATTATACATAGTGTAATATTCCAAGTGTGAATACATGGCATGAGACCTCAGCCCAATATTCGCGACAAAGGATTCGTATTCACTCCATGTGTATAAAGCTATAATATTATTGTGGAATAATTTAAGATACATACTCAGAATACTGGTTGTTGAAAGTCGCAGTTTTAAAATATGTTTTTCCAATCTTTGGTCCAATATATGCCACAACTGTAACTTCTGCTAATATTCAAGAAACTCTTGTAGAGGGAAGATTAGGAATTTTTTTATACATAAACGAAATTTGGTATAAACATTTACACTGCGTTTGTATTAAAATTTAATAATTGCAAGTTTTTGCGATGAATAAGTCAATTAAATTATCTATTAGCTTAAAATTTAAGTTTAATAGCAAAATATATTTGCCATTTATTTCAAATTGAAAAACCTAAATTTAGTTAAAATTTTTTAAATGAGACAAATAAACTGCAAACCATGATTTTTCCTAGAAATCATTTTCAAAAAAAGTGTTCCGAAATCCATTAATCACAATATCAGAAGCAATAATCAATCCGGAATATTTATGGTCAATTCACGAATCTGTATGATAAGAATAAAGTATGCTCAATGGTTTTATTAGACATATCTAATTCTTTTGATAAAGCCTTTTAAAAAGAACTTCTTGCAAGCATCTTACTTTTTTTATAGCGTAAGTTCATATCAAAAAATTTTATTTTTATTGCAATCATAGCTCACACATCATTATTTCGAAGTTTGGAACGATAAAGCAAAAATAGTCAGTCTAATCTTTTTTCTTTGGTACCCCTTTTCTTACCATTCTGAACGAACGGTTATTCTGCGAAATCAGGAACTTAGCCATGTTCTTATAATTGTTGAGTTAGTTCATCTTTTCATAATAAGGAAGTCGTGCCTTTCGATGTTGCTCGTACGCTGACTTCTAATCTATATATAAACAAATGCTTATCCTTACCACAACAAACAATTATTTGAGCTCAAGTGGGCTTTGAGCACAAGCTCACCACTCCAATCTAGGCTGACCTAAGTCTATTCTTGATCTGCAATTTCATCAGCACAACACAAAAAAAGGTATTTATTGATATATTGATATATAATATATAAAGATATATAAATTATTTTTCAGTTGGATCGAGATTATTATGTTATACCAACATAATTCTAATTGAAATGCTAAAAATGTATCTTAACTAACCACTATAACTTTTTCAACATTAAAATATATTAGCTTTGAGTTAGTATGATAAATAATGGACTAAGAACTGGTATACGATAAAAGTTATTCTAATCAACTGTTTTTGTGCTATGAAAATATATTATAATTCAAAATTAATAATTTATAATAATGAGTAATAATTGATATTAAATTCAATTAAATAAAAATCATTTTTACAAATATTTCGATCTAAGAGGAACACGAAGCTATCAATCTTGTAAAATAAAAGAAGATATTCCTCAAGATATTTTGGTTTTTGAAAACATATATTGGTTTTAACTATAAGTAATTAATCCTGTTCAGTTGTAAATATAAACTCAATTATTCACACAAAGCCAACTCACGATTTATTAGCTTTATACAAACTTCCAGTTGTATCTTATTATCTAATAATATTTGAAATACTATTTCATAAGACTCATTTTCATTAACTACTTATAAATAAATGCAGTCCTTGCATTTTTTATATTTTTTTGAAATAATATATACTCATTCATATATGTAGTTTTTTAAAGAATTTATTCATTTGGAAAGTATGCGTAGACTAACTCATACAAAATTATACATAAACTTCGTACATAATTTTGAATTTTTAGGCATTAACAGTCAACAAATATTTTCCGGGACGTGCATTAAGCAATATATTCTCATCTTGCTGTCAGGATAACTGTCAAGTGCAAAACTTGGTGACATAATATGAACTTCTGACATGAGCAAATTGTTTTGTGTGTTATAAATACTTAACTTTTTGACAATCGCACAGTATGTGCACTGCAAACATTTATTTGCCTCAGAAAATTCCTCTTACTATTTGACTGACAAGTAACGCATGACCTCTCAGATTTTAAGTAAATTTTAGAAATTCCAAGAATGCAAAAATCCCATAGACAATTTTAATGAAGAAATAATAGCTATATTTTAAGAATTTATTTCAATATAATTTATTAAATATTTTTATTTTCATTTATATTAATCTAATACTATGTTCAGACATACCTTAATTTCACAAAAATCTTAATTTCAACTTTATTTCAGCGAAATTAAGTTGTAAGGTTAGAACGAAATTAAGGAAAATGGCCTTAATTTCGTTGAAACGAAGGCTGAAATAAAGAAACATTTTAAATGCAACTATGTGTAAGATAAATTTTAAGCAAAAGATAAAGTTGAGATAACGAAAAAGGGAAATTTTTTTTAAATAAATGTCAATGATAGTTGATTTTAATAAAACTGGAAAATATTTTGAAAGTAGTGCAAATTTTTAAATTTGTATATAGAGAAAGAACTGTAACTGTTATTAATTTAAAAAGAGTGAAAAATATTAATCCAAATACTTGAAATCCACTACAGCTTATTAAAACTACTGAATACCATCCGTTATAGTTATAATAATCAATTTTTATTTTTCAAGATACAAATGATGTTAGGAGCATGTAATTTTTAATATTCGATTAGTAAATAAAAAACATATGATTTCCTTAATTTGGGGCAGTATGAACACTTTCAAAATTAACTTAATTTCATTTTTACTAAATTAAGGAAATTTGATTGTCTGAACATACTGTAAGCAAATGATTACTGTATTAATTAATTTATGCTAAAATTTATTTCTAATAAAGAACTCACAAATAAAAATAAAATAAAAGTTAAATAGTCGTTGAAGTAATAAGCAATTAACATAGATAATCATTTTAACATAGATAACATAAACCCAGCTTTATAGTATATAATTTTTTATTTTACAGTGCATTTTATATAAATTCCATTATGAAGCTAGAGTAAAAAATAAATGTCGCAATACTTTTCTAAAATTATTATTATCATTTTATGACATATTTTGGTAAATATGATATATAACATTTTCACCTTAAATATACCAATTTTCCCATTACCTAAATTTTATTGTATATTTGAATATTTTATTGTATCTTTAATAAAACAAACAATAATAAAGTTACTTCTACCCGTTTCCTTTATTGGCTCTATATTGCACAGAGACTGATTTTCAGTTTTATTTCATTTTTATTTACTTAATAATATTATTTCACTTATTTCCTCTCGTATTTACATTGGCACAATTTTCACAACTTTTTTATAGGATCATAAAAAAGTTGTGCACAAATAAAAAATCGTCCTTTTTCTGCGATTGTTGCAAAGTGAATAGAAAGCAGTCAAATCCTTCTCTTTTTATTGTTCCTTAATTCTTGTAGGCGATACCATAAATTTTACGAGCCATATTCTAGGATTTGTCATGCTTCTCGCAATAACCACAATAATACGAGAAGTGCAAAGGAGTAAATTGCGATTTATTCTATTATTACGAGTATCTCAATGTACTCGTATCGGGCTTGAATCACGTTCGAATGTAGAAACTCAGTTTTATTAGTTTTTAAGTGAAGACGAGTTAGAAATAAATCCCGTTATTAATTTGTTAAGAAAATAAAAAATTGAATAATATTACAAACAAATTTGAACAAATATACAAATTAATGTATACATTTCGGTTAAGTTGAGAGCGAATTAAGTTAAGAGAAACAAGGGAACATAAGGCAACAATGCTTATGCAAAAACTATGTACGTACACTACGCAAGAACTCTAGTGAAATATGTAAATGAGCAACAGATTGGAAACCTCAAAAAATCAAAAAACCTTCAAAAACGATCAAAAATAACATGAAAGCGCGGTCTATATAAAAAAATTGCCGATTCTGGTAAATCTCAGCATAAAATCAAATGACTGAAATGTAATATAACTAAATGGAAAGATTTTGTAGAAGTCTAATATTGTCGCAGAAGGAAATAAAACATTATCATCGCAATCATCAACACACTAAGATCAAAAATAATTAAATAAATAAATTTTTAAATACAATGACATTATATTGTATTGTTTACCACATAATTTTTTTTTCTGTGTGCAAAAGTAATCCATATGTAGATACTAGAAAATAGTGTTAACTAATATCGTATCTATTGTATCGGTTACTGTAGCTTGTGCTCAAATTAAAAGGAATCGAAGCCATACAAACTAAAAAGTTGCATTGCCGTCCTTTATATGTTTACTTCGTGAAAAGGAATGTATGTTTGTTACATGTATCAAGTTTATATATCAAAGCCTATTGTGAGTCTAAAATATGTTACCATTAGTAAAAAGACCTCTTTTTCGAATTTAAGAAATGTATTCCATATATTTAAAAAAGCATTGACAGTTGTAATGAACTACCTACAGTATAGACAATATCATCACTACTTAACTACTACTAATATATACCTCAGATCATAACACCGTAATACCTAACTTTTACATCAGAAGAAGAACATCATCTACAAATAATTTACGTATCTATAATTTTTAAAACAAATTTAGTTCATAAAACTATTCAATAACATAATGAATATAAAAAAATGTACATAGGTTATAAAAATTATATAAAAATTTCGTAAAGTTGTGCTCTTATTGTGCTTAAGTAAAAATCTTATATTACTTTTAAATTTTTCGACTATCTTACACTTTTGATTTGAAATGGTTGGCCAAAGCTGAAGCGATTTTTCTCGTAGTACTAAATCAGTTTTTACCGGAATATTTTTCCATTTGCACAACACGACCAATCCAGCGAATCCCAATGAAATTTTTTAATGTTTAACTATTTAAATATAATATTATAGCTCATACAGCTTATCGTTCTATTCATATCGATACTCGTTATTTACGCATAAGGAGCCATAGATCTCCAGAAAAATTTTTGCTTCTAATGTGCCTAATGCCTTTGAGAACTACGTACATTGCTGGTTATTGTGCTAGCTTCTGCACTATACAGCTGGACAGATATGATAAGAGACTTGCAGAGCGTTATTTTGTTTATCGAGAGATAAACCGTATGTTGACAAATGGGATTCTTCGTTGAATCTCTAGGTTGACGTCATTTTTGGTGTTTACGGTAGTTCTCAAATTAACTACGTTTTTCATAACTTCCAATTTATAGCTGCCGATTGTGGGTTCCCAGACCTATTTGAACTGTTTTTGCCTAAATAGTTCAGTAAAATTATTATATTACACTTCAACGTCAATTATGAAGGTAGTGCCAATTTTTACTTAACAGAATTTAGTGTATTTTTAATGAACAGATTTCGAACAGTAGTAAACTACAACAACAAAATTTGTTTCATATTTCATTGAATTAAATTTTTCGCTGATCATACATCTGTTTCCAGTACTATCCATCTTCAGTGGTCTTGAAATTTTTTCTTATATTTTATTACTCGTGAATAATTCTTTTTATTTTTTTGAGACTGCAAGTACCTGGGATTGAACTCATTCCCTGTCAAATTTGATGCTCAAAGTCAGCGTTCATTAGCCAAAGCTGTTCTGACCCAAAGCTGTTCTTGACTTGTATGTTCGAGATTGAAGTTTTGTTAATTTGTTGTGAAAGTTCATTAAGAAATTCACTTACTGTGTTATATTAGAACACGATCACAATCAAGCTGTAGAATGCTTAAATAAATTAATTATAGTTATTTTTTTTATTATTAAAATTTAATACTGAGAATACTCGAAACAGTCAAAAATTCAACTAATTGAATTATTAACAATTTTTTGTTGTTGTAATTTACTACTATTCGAAACTTTCCTATAAAATTATTATACATTATAATGAATATGTATTAATTTTTATGAGTTATAAAAATTACATAAAAATATCTTAAAGCAATAGTTTCGTTATACTTACAGTTTTAAATTTCATAGCACTACTAAATTTTTCCGGTAACTTACACTTTTGACATGAATGGCCAAATCTGTAGCAATTGCTCTCGTAGATTTTGATGACACATTTAATAATGTCAGACCCACATTTTCACTAAACTTTTACAGCAACTGTCACACAGCAGTTGGAGTAAATACTGCAACTAATTTAAAACACTTGCGAAAATTCCTTCAACTTGCAACGGTGTGAATGCACTTATGTGACGACGCTTGAAGGAGACTCTGCAGCTTTTGTGAAATACGGAAAATGTTTTCCACTTTATGCCAAGCAAAGACTCTTTTCTACATTTTATGTACAAATATCAGTGCAATCTTTCTGCACTTGTAGTTAAAAAGACAAAATGGAGTGCTGATGAGAAATAAAATCGAATAAAAATAATAAAATAAAACGCATACAATTTTAATAGCACTCCAAACAAAGCAAAAGCGCCAAACATAGTTGTGCCGTCTCTACATAACCAACAAAACTTTATTCTTAACTAATATTTTGACAAAAAATTCTACGAAAGTATTTCGCAAAAATGCACTTCAAGGCAAAGACTAAGTGGCAGTGGAGAAGAGTGTATAAAACTGACAACATCAGATACGCAACCAAGCAGCGGAAACGAAAGTATTGCAAAGATATGCTTTGAACTTTGGCAGATACTTAACATTTTTCAATGTATTCCAAACTTTTAAAAGGAACTTGAAAATATTTCAGCAAATCTAACTTTGACGTGAGACGCAGAAAAAAGGATTACTAGATTGATGAATGCTGGTATATACAAATACTGAGATGAAACCCAACTAACCGAAATCGAAATTGAAAATGAAAATGACAACTTATGTATATCAAACTTGTATTTGCGGAAACCAAACAAAATGTCTTCAACTTGTGGCGGATATAATAACTATTCAAATATCTCCCTAGCAAGCTGCCACAAGCTGCAAATTTCAGCCACTTTGGCAAGAGTACAGTACATGTTACATGGAAGCAGTAATCCACTTACAGGCTATGAAAACAGTTGCAGCTGAGAATGACATTGCTGATATCAGGAATTTTGATTGAATTCATTTCTGTATGCTACCACACATCCCATGCATCCCATACATCCCATGCATCGGCACAAACGTTGCAGTGTCATCAGAAAGTGCAAATTCTGCTGTTTGCACATTGGAACACGTTCCTGCAAATATGCACAAAATATATGTGCCTACATGGCAGGAATATATTTGCCACAATATATTCCTCACAAACCCAAACTTTGGCTTATACTCGTCGTGTGTACTTCCTACTGCGGATGCATGCTGTAATTTGATATAAATTATGGTGAACAGAGATAAACAAATTTGGGGCTTTTGATGCGGGCAAATATGTGAAAGTGGTAATATTAAACCAATGATAGGCATTAAATGGAAATGTTGATATATAATTATTTTGGGGTATCGTTTGATTGACATAAATTAAACTCAAATTATGCTTATATTGGTTAAATGACGAAATTATGAGAGGCATATTTGTGGCAGACAAAAACTGCATGAGATTATAAAATTCAATTTAAATACTTGGTTTATCACAAAAATAATTATTTAACTATTAGGTGATATAAAAAGTATTTGGCATTTTAATTAAACAAAATTACGATAAAATTTTGTAACTGAAGGAACAAGAGCGATACGAAGGCTGTGATAGGCACTAATGGTTCCAAGAACGGCCGGATCGTCGTTGCGATACCACACATTGAATTCGGCTACTAAGTACCATTCGCCACACACAAATAGGAACAAGAACGACAAAAGAGAAGAGATCGGTATCGTATCATTATTATTATTGTGAAAAAAGTATAGTGCACTGGGACCTAAAATATCTATTGTGCGACTTAGTCAAAATAAAGTGCTTCCCCAAATCCGATTTCTTTAATGAAACATCTTTCCTAGTCTTGAATACGTATGATTCACCTCCTAGGTGGATCTTCTGCTTCTGCTTGTGCATCAGTGCCAGGCACTCCCTAATCATATTAGAGTGTTTCTCCAAGTCCGATTTCTTTAATGACATAAAATATAGATACCATATTTCCTACTCTGTAATCTTTATGATCCATGAAATACCCTCCTAGGTGTTTCTTTCGCTTGTGTATCAGTACCGGACACTACCCAACCACGTAGTATGCAGTTTGTCTCTTCCCTCTACAGTATCAGCAGTCTGAGTTGGATTGAATTATTAACTTCGTTAGGTGATTATTGAATCCACAGTGATCGGTTAATAATCCCGTAATAGTTCTTAGGTTATTTTTTGATTTTTCTATACAATCTTTGCAGCGTTTTAAGTTGTAAGTCCATAAAAGCATTTTAGATGCTTTTAGATGATAGTCCTGGTAACTTTGCTTAATAGAGTTCTCATTTTTTTTCCTCTGCGCCGTTCATAAGAATGGACAGAATTCCTTTGCCTAGACCACAGAAAGGTTCTGGGCGTATTATTATTAAAGCCGTGCCTCTTCTTGCAAGTTTGTCTGCCATTTCATTGCCTTAGATACCAGTATGCCCCGGAATCAGTATTTAGTGCACCTAATTTTTTCAGCCAAGTATATTCAGCTTGTTAATGTACTCCAATACCAGTTCGGATGTTACCTGGTAGGATATGAGTGGTAGGAAAGCTGCCTATTACTTACAAAAATAGTTTAATATACATCCTTAATTTTTTTTTTACTCCTTATTTCACAAAAAGAAATTTTGTGAAAAAGTCTTTTCGCTCTTCAACATATTTTTACACCCAGTCTAAACTCCTTCAGTTTCTCCCGTCTCTGACAGCTAAATTGGACATCATCAAATCTGCGTCATAATTATGTAAGCATATAATTATGATAAATGATGTATGTATGATATAAATATAATAAATTACTATAGTATACAAAAATTTCAATGCATCCATAAATTTCCGCCATCTGTTTAGTTAGACCACCACACGTTTATAGTTCCAACATGTTTTCAGCACATTATTTCTCAGTAGATATCTTGAAAAAGTCGTGGCTATAAAAAATATATTAGCGTTTATCAATCAGCGAGCAAAATTATTATTTTAAATAATGTCAATTTTGGATATATTTTTCATTTTATTTTTCATATAAGGATCTCAGTTCTTTTAATTCAATTACAATTTCTAAGTTCTATTTTAAGTAAATTCTAGAAAAATGTTTAGTAAGAATGTATTTTTATCATATCAATCGTGAGCCCTAAACAAAATTGTAAGTCTATACTTTCAATATTTTTTGAGATATATGGGGGCAATGGTCAGTTCTAAAAAAGTCTTAAGCAAAAGAAAATAGTGACAATATGTTATCCCTCTAAATGCAATTGCTGAGCTTCTACAGTCAGAAAAATATGGTTCAACCAATCACTAGCTGACCTGATAATTTTGTTGAAAAAATTGTAGCTCATGTAGTAAAGAAGATATGAACATTAACATATGGTATGGTTGAGCCAACAGGATGCGTCGAGTAAGAATATTTTAACCTGATATTTAGATAAAATCTAGTTAAATCAACCAAATTATGTAAGGTGCTTTTCATCATTTTATCCAAACACATTTTTCTTTCTGGCTTTCCTTATCTTTAAAATGTTATCATATTAGTCATGTATCACATTACAAGTGTCTTTAAAAAAAATTAAATAATATTCGAGAGAGTATTGATTGGACTTCAAATTTTCAGAATATAAGAACAAGTCTATTGTACTGTGTAAAGATGTTTATTATTTAGCACTTCAGATATTGAAGATAGTGAATAACATAACCAACTTTGTGGAATTATTATTATGTTAAAATTTTTTAATTAATATGTACAATATATGTAGGAAAATTGAAACTAACGAATAGTATTAGCCATACATCTTAAGATTAATAGAGTTACGCAAAACTCATCATGTCATTTGTAAAATATGTTGTAAATTGTTATACCTCTGAAAGTCTAAGAAACCCAATAAATATTTATTTCCTTGTAGTAAAGTACTCAAATAGAGTATAAATGATAAATCGTATTTGGGAATAGTAAAAAACCAATTTATAAAGTGATAAACGACAATAATGCTATCGCATAGCACTTTTTGTACGAAGATTAACTTACAAGTATATATTGAATGTGGTTTGTGTTGTGTCATTGAAAGACTTTAATATAAATACTTACTGATTACTTACATTTCCAGTCACAATAATTCCTATACCACGGTTAATACAATATGGGTATATTAAATAAATAATTTATTTTATATAATGCGCTTTAACTCAACTATCACAAATATATGGTGTTAAAAATAGATAAAGTCTATATGAACAAAAAGGTTTTGTTTTGTAAGTTACTCAATCAGCTCTATTGTTACCACGCAGTTATTATTAACTGAAGTCAATATTATAATAAAATAATAGTAATAGTAAAAAATAACAAAACAACTACCGTTTGTATAATATAATGTACAGTGTTGTAATTACGAACGTCTAAGGAAACTTAATATATCTCTATTCCCTTGTAATAAAGTACATAAATAGAGTATGAAATAATAAGTCGATGTTAAGAATAAAAAAACCAATCACGAAGCAATAAAAGTCAATAGTGCTATCTTACAGCACTTTTTTATACGAAGATTGAGTTACAAGTATAAATAGAATGTTGTTTATATTGTTTAAGTGAAAGATTTTAATATGAATACTTACTAATTACTTACAGTTCCAGTCACAATAATTCCCATACCACAGTTAATATAATATCGGTATATTAAATAAATAATTTATTTTAAATAATGTGCTTGAACTCAACTATCACCTATATTTGGTGCTAAAGATAGATAAGAGCAATTAGACACTATAAATTTTGAATAAAAAAGTTTTGTTTTGGAACGTGATGGTATAACTACAAAAAAGGGAAGTGGTAATCGTTGTCGTGGATGTCGAAAACTGTAACAATTTATTCGGTTTCGATTTATTTAAAGAATTCGGGTTTGAGATTCAACAAATTTGTAACTGTGAATCAGTTAGTGAATCACACAGAATTAGCGAGCTGTGTAAGAAATATGGTGATATTTTTGAACCAGCTCTTGGCACAATAAAAAACTTTAAGGTCAGTATTTTTTTAAAGCCAAATGCACATCCGAAATTTTACAAAAGCCGACAAATTCCATTTTCGCAAATGTCACTTTTCAAGAAAGAAGTCGATCGATTGACAAATGCGGGTATTTGGAAACCTGTGAAGTTTTCCCAATGGGCTTCGCCTATTGTACTAGCTCCAAAAGCTGATGGTTCCATAAGAATTTGTGGGGATTTTAAACAAGCAGTCAATGCGCAAATTGACATTGAACAATATCCTTTGCCCATACGCGAAAGTCTTTTCCATAAAATTAATTGCGGTCAACATTTTACAAAAATCGACCTTAAGGATGCGTATTTACAAATGGAACTCGACGATGAAGCAAAAACAATAATGGTTGTCAACACTCCACTTGGGTTATTCCAATACCAACGTTTACCGTTTGGAATTGCAAGCGCTCCAGCTATATTCCAAAGATATCTTGAGCAGTTACTTCAAGGCGTAGAAGGTTGCGGAAATTATCTCGATGACATCATCATCTCCGCACCTACATTTCAACAACACATCAGCCGCCTAGAACAAGTACTTCGTATTTTGCAACAAAATGGTATCAGGTGCAAGCAAGAAAAATGTTTCTTTCTGCGAGATAAAATCGAATATCTCGGGCGTCAAATTAGTGCAAAAGGTATATTGCCAGATGAGTCAGGACTAAAAGCAGTAAAAAACCTGCAGCCGCCTAAAGATCTAAAGCAAGCAGAAGCATTCATGGGTAAGGTAAACTATTACCATAATTTTATACCTAATTTTTCGCAATTATCCGCGCCAATCAACATGCTGCGCCGAAAAAATGTAAAATTCACATGGGGTACAGCACAACAACAAGCATTTACAGCTCTTAAAACGCATATTCTCAATGCAGCGCAATTAGCACATTATCAGGAAGATTTACCGTTGGTTCTAGCTACAGATGCCTCCTCCTATGGCATAGGAGTCGTGCTCTCGCATACGTACGTTGACGGTACAGAAAGGCCTATTGCTTTTGCATCTAAAACTCTCGACATTCATCAACGACGATATAGTCAGATAGAGAAGGAAGGGCTAGCTATCGTTTTTGGAGTCAAGCGTTTCCATCAATATTTATACGGAAGAAGATTCACCTTGGTTACTGACCACAAACCTCTTGTTAGCATTTTTAATCCAATTCATCAGTTGCCGTCGATGACGTCACATCGTTTACAGCGATGGGCTATTATACTAATGGCTTATCAGTATGATGTTCGGTATCGTAAAACTACTGAGCATGGAAATGCCGATGCTTTATCTCGTTTACCTGTTGGTGAAGACAAAACTTTTGATCATGAAGAATCCTGTTTCAACATCAATGAACTTAACACACCTATCGACGCTGAAATAATTCGTCAGCATGCCAAAAATGACCCAATTCTTCGCCGAGTTTATTTTCTCGTTACAAACGGTTGGCCTGAAAAGCTAATGCCTCAAGATGCTGATCTTCGATCATTTTTCAATCATCGCTTTGCTTTAATACTAAACAACAATTTGCTTTGCCTCCAGACGGAGTACAACCGGGTTGTCATTCCAGCCTCCCTTAAGCAGAAAATTCTTAAACTTCTTCATGATGGTCATTGGGGAGTATCGAGAATGAAACAGCTAGCTCGACAACATGTCTGGTGGACTAATATTGACAAAGACATCGCACAATTAACTGAAAATTGTGATGTGTGCAAAATTGCAAATCCTGTTCACGCACGTGAATACGTAAGCTGGCCTGAAGCTGATCGACCTTGGGAGAGAGTACATATCGACTTTGCTGGTCCATTTTGTAATTCAATGTGGCTAATTTGTGTCGACGCTTTCTCGCAATTTCCGTTCGTTGTACAACTATCTACAACAACAACGGTTGACACCATATCAGCATTGTCTTCTATATTTTCTCTGGAAGGTATACCAGAAACCATCGTAAGTGACAATGGTCCGCAATTTACAGCTGAAGCATTCAAACATTTTTGCTCAAAACTTGGCATCAAACATATAACAACAGCGCCGTTTCATCCAGCCTCAAACGGGTTAGCCGAACGATTCGTCAGATCTTTTAAAACTGCTGTTCAGAAAAACATTGACGATGGATTGTCTCTCAAATTCGCTGTATCAAAATATCTTGCAACATATCGTGCAATGCCGAATGCTGAGGGTAAATCACCTGCAGAACTTTTACATGGAAGGCCTGTTCGTACCTTGTTGAGTCAACTGTTTGAATCGCCTAGAAAGCACCTTGAAGCTTCGAAACGGAAAATGAAATTCAGTCTAAAGCAACCCGTCTTCGCTCGAAACTACGCAAGAGGGGAAAAATGGATAAAAGGAGTTATTGTGAAACAACTTGGTAAAATGGTTTACAGAGTGAACACATCTTTTGGTTACATCAAACGTCATGTTAATCAGCTTAAAACTAGAAGTAGCTCTGACCTCTCTTCACAACCAATTTTTGAATTCGCTCCAAATTTCATCAATGCCACACCGCCTTCATCTAGCCAATCAACATTAATGCCTAGTGAAGAACGTTCTACCGAAGTAGTTCAACTTCGAAAAAGTGGTCGTATTCGGAAGGATGTAATTCGATTTGAATCCGACGATTT
>NC_051847.1:78246270-78257036 GCF_002237135.1 Teleopsis dalmanni | reverse complement strand
TGGCTAGATGAAGGCGGTGTGGCATTGATGAAATTTGGAGCGAATTCAAAAATTGGTTGTGAAGAGAGGTCAGAGCTACTTCTAGTTTTAAGCTGATTAACATGACGTTTGATGTAACCAAAAGATGTGTTCACTCTGTAAACCATTTTACCAAGTTGTTTTACAATAACTCCTTTTATCCATTTTTCCCCTCTTGCGTAGTTTCGAGCGAAGACGGGTTGCTTTAGACTAAATTTCATTTTCCGTTTCGAAGCTTCAAGGTGCTTCCTAGGCGATTCAAACAGTTGACTCAACAAGGTACGAACAGGCCTTCCATGTAAAAGTTCTGCAGGTGATTTACCTTCAGCATTCGGCATTGCACGATATGTTGCAAGATATTTTGATACAGCGAATTTGAGAGACAATCCATCGTCAATGTTTTTCTTAACAGCAGTTTTAAAAGATCTGACGAATCGTTCGGCTAACCCGTTTGAGGCTGGATGAAACGGCGCTGTTGTTATATGTTTGATGCCAAGTTTTGAGCAAAACTGTTTGAATGCTTCAGCTGTAAATTGCGGACCATTGTCACTTACGATGGTTTCTGGTATACCTTCCAGAGAAAATATAGAAGACAATGCTGATACGGTGTCAACCGTTGTTGTTGTAGATAGTTGTACAACGAACGGAAATTGTGAGAAAGCGTCGACACAAATTAGCCACATTGAATTACAAAATGAACCAGCAAAGTCGATATGTACTCTCTCCCAAGGTCGATCAGCTTCAGGCCAGCTTAAGTATTCACGTGCGTGAACAGGATTTGCAATATATGCATTAAACAGATCCAATATAACATACGGTGTATAAATATATGAATTAAAATTTTGTCTTGATTAGTTTGTTTTTCAAATGTAAAAATATAATCAAATTCATGTCTATTAGACACAAATAATAGAGTTTGAATCATCTTAATTGTTACCACTGATGGACTTTTCCATTACATCAGATATAACACACAAGTAAACGTTTAGTTATTTGTGAAGATTTCTATTTTTAAGCTTAACGTTTACGAAATTAACTTCATTCCATAACCAAAGCCAAAACGTTTATACAAAATAATTCTCGAAATATAATTTTATGGAATTCATTCATTAATTTGAATGTTTATTTGTTGAACCAAAGTAGAATTACATTGCAACTACACAGAATTATGAATTCAAATTTATGCTAATAAGTGAGAATATGGTTTTACACCTGGCGCCAGTACCGGAAGTACTGAGAAGGTTAACCGGAAGTTATAAATATTCATAAAGCAAATTTATTTCAAAATTAATGTTGAACATGAAATTTTTGTTGGATTCAAAGTGTTAAATTGAATCTTTACTGCCTATAATTAAGTTTAAATATATTAATTGGAAAAAATTAATAATACTTATATTTATAGTAAAAGGATTTCATAAAATATCTTTAGTAAAAATGATGAAGTTTATAAAATAGCAATAAATCTCACAGTAGAGTAAGATTTAAAAAATGGTTCCCAATGTATTTACTATAAGAAAGAAAATGCTAAAACTTTCAATGAAAGTATCCCATAAGTTGACTATAATTATTTTTATATTAAAATCAAAAATATTAATTCGATAACATATAATTTAAATGTTTTTAAAATTATGTACTTAAATGGAAATTATTTGCAAGAAATCTAAAAAAATTTATGCTAATAAAAGAATAAACATAATACAACACATATAATAAAATAAAATTATTAAGCCCGTCAAGTAGTAGCATATATTATATAGTAAACATTTTCACTAGTTTTAAAACACATTAAACCATGTTGCGACTTTTCCTATTACTACTTTGAAAGCATACAGATTACTCTTAAAAACTATTTACTCGTGATATTTGCCTTTATCATATGAATTAACCTTAAAACTATCACTTCCAAAATATTCAAATATTATTACAAAGATGTGTCCATTAGAATAGAGGGAATTTCGAAAGTTTAAGAGTCTAACATAATAATATTCAAGTACACATCTCGAAAGCTTTTCTAATAAACTAAAGTGTTTAAGGGAAACAGTTAATCGACACTCTTATTAATTCTGACTCTACACGCTATGCAATTGACTACCTTGTAGAATCGCGGAGTACAAGAGATCTTACTTGTATATTTAAGAGATATATAAAACAAATATAAAACATGATACACACAGAAAATTGATTAATTATGACAGACTACACACAAAGCAAAACAACATAAAATCACAAACAACACAAGCTCAATCCGATTACCAAATACTTGGCTCAGAATGAAATGCAATGTAATCGCTCCATTATTCTATCAGCTGATAAAAAATTGCCTTCATGTTTACGTCAAGAAATCAAAATTCGATGGTTACGTTTCCTCATATTTTTACTTTGACACATATATTTAAAAACATTGTTTTCTTCAAGATAGGTCAACTGAGTTTCTTACAACACAACTTATTCAACCTTAAAAGTGTTGGTTTATGACTTAACAAAGCAAAGACTAAATGCGTCAAGCTTACAAGAAAAAGCTATGATATCAAAGCTTACCAGTCAACAAATATAGTTTAGATGTTGTAGAATACTTAGCTTGCCTTTAGACGTCAATCAGGAATGACAATTTTAGCATAATCACAATAAGCGACAAATTGTAATAATAGTAGATACTACTAAAAGAACTCTTAACCTTCTGAAATCTAGACCACTTTCCAAAATATAGTAAGCTACGAATCTACAAAACAGTTAAAAGATCAATAGGTGTTTACGGGCTGGATAACGATGATGATAAAAGATAATAAAGAAAGCCTTTAGATCCTTAAAAAGAAAATAATTCGCCAAATCTATTAACATATCAAAAAATACGGACAAATTTTCAGAGCAAAATCAAATATAGAAGTTTATGTTTACTAGAAGATGCCACGTTCAGCAATTCTATCAAGAAATCTGAAATTGCCCTAGGTGGTCGATTTTTTGATTTACGTAAATACATTATTTTGAATATTTATTAAATTTTACTTTTCATTTTTTATTTTCTCATTTTCTCTCTCTCTCTCTCTCTCTCTCTCTCTCTCTCTCTTTCTCTTATCCTCATCTTCCAGTGGAGCATAGGACCTCTACCATTCTTTTATATCGGATTCTGTTATTTAATTTTCGGCAAATATCATTCCAGGAATAATTGGCTTCTCTTAGCTCTTCCTCAATTGTCCTCCCTCAAGTTTTAGCTGGCGCTCTAGGTTGACGGCTGCCTTGAGTATTCCACCTCAGAAAATTTTCACTTTTACGCAACTTAAAATATTAACTTAATCATTTATTACCTAACCCAAATAGTATCACAATAGAAACTTAAGGTCAAAATTGCTTTAAACCACTAATAAATTAGTTTTCATTTTTAAAATCAATATCAGAATTATTGCATGATGATATATGTGAATAAACTAAAACTATTAATCATTTAAACAATTATTTTATATATAATATTATACATATATGCTCCATTATTGCGTCATATGTGTCATATATTCCATACATATACCCACGTACATATCTATTAAATAATTTAAAATATTTCATAAAATAAAATACAAATAAATAAATCCATTCATATAGTAGTTTTATCATTTTTATTGATAGGAACAATTTACCGAAACAAACTTAAGCCCTTCGTAATATCCTTAACATTAAAGTATATAGTTATTAATTTTTTTTTTTGTAATTGAAATTTTTTATTGCTCTCTTAATAAAAAAATTGCAATATTAACACATGAACCTTTAATTTATTGCTATTTATTTTTTATTCGAATTTGTCGGTCCGTATATACTTCAATTTAAATTGCGTTTTGCTACTAAAGGATTAAGATGGCTTTGGGAAAAAGTATATTGAGTGCTACTATTTTATAAAATTGAAAATTTTTTTTATAACATGTAATCCAAATAGTATAGATATTATTTAACAGATTTTTGTCATACAAGCAAATAAAGTTTCAAAACTTAATTGATCCCTTGCTAAATCAAAATAAAAATAACAGATAAAAATGAAAGGATTATTTCATATCATAGTTTTTGTAAATATGTTTTAATGGATTGTATAAATTTTTAAATATTAAATGCAACCGATGTATTCTTAATTGTTTTTAATATATTTGAAAATATTTTATACACATACAAATCAATATTTTTTAAAAAATAAATTAAATTTCAATTTATCTTATTTAGTACTATTAACAATTGTTGCAATAAATTTAGAAAATATATTAAATATGATTTGTCTTACTTATAAAACTATAATACAAAAGCCTTATAAACTATTGAATTTATACAATCTTCAGGATTTCAGTTATGAAGACCACAAGTGCTTGTAATGTTTAATTAATCGGTATGAAAAGTTATAGAGACATGGATTGTTTACTTAAAAATAATATATATTTAAAGTATATAATGAATTGGCAATATTAAACTTTAAAATTAATTAAAAGAAAATATTTCACATACTTTTAAACCCATTTAAACTCATTAGTAGGTCTTAAATATTAAATATTATTTATCTTTTTTGTACGAACTAACCGAAATTTACAATTTGAAACTCTTCTCCAAAATGCATGGCCTCATTTTTTTCTCTTCATTGGTAATACTGAACGGCGTTACTATAAGAGAACACATGTCAGGGTCATGTTAAGCAGACGATCATACACCTATGTGTATAATATTGCCATAAGGAAATTGCACTCATATCTGGTAATATACTTAATATCAGGAAAAGAATTAGCAATGCTAAATCTAACCGCCATTCTTGAGTTTTCACGGCCAACAGGGCTTGAAAAATTTTGGAAAAGTTACTCCATACTTGTAGGGAGAACTACAAAAAATCTTTTGTGAAATCGTAGTAGTAATTTATATGCCTTACAAGTACAATAAACAAATATCATGCAACACTTAAACGCATCTGTTACCAGAGTTTGTTTTTACTAACTATTTTTCCAATTATATCTTTGGCTGTTCTGCGGTGGCCAAGTCAGAAAAATTAGTTAAACAAAAATTTAGCTCCAAATTATGTTTTTAAAATAAAATATTATATATTAAAATATACTGCAAAATAACTAAATAACTAAAATACACAATTTACTGTAGTAAATCAAAAGAAGACCTTATATGAATTATTTAAATTATTTATGTAAAATATTTAATTAGTGATATCAAAATACTTTATTATGTATTTGCAATACAATTGATTAAATAATAGAAATTTTAAAAAATATTCGTTTGAATATTAAAAACTTAGCAACTCGGATATAAAGTATACTGGATATGCACGTATAACAATTGAGCACAGACTAAACTACTTTAAAATAATTGTGCCGCGTTACCATTGAAGTGTTGCCATTCTGTTTCATTTATGGGAATTCAAGTTGTACAGGTTGATCCTAGACTCTTCTCTTTTTCTCAATACCCAAAGCGAAAGCTACGGAGACAGCTCTCCATGCCCTCACTTATGACATTGAAAAATCTTTAAAACTGAAGGAATTTTGTCTAGTTGCTTTTGTAAATATTGGTGGGATCTTTAACAATATTTTTTCAAATGCAAAAGCTGGCATGGTTTCACGACTGGGTGTTGATGATATGCTCATTAGCTGTATAAGTCATTAACTCATTAAGCTTCATAAATGAACTTAACTGGTTTATTGAATGAGTTTATCAACAATATTCGGATGGTAACTGTTTATAACTATTTACAACATAGCTTATGATGTATCTTATTAAAAAAATGTTGTACTTTGTTCATAAAAATGCATAGACAGCAAATGATATTCTTAGTTTCCATAAATCTAATCTTCCATTCATAAAAGACGTCATAACTGACAACGATTTGCCTGGATACAAGTACTACATTTGAAGTAGGGCGTAATAGGAAAAAAAACCTCAAGTTCATTTGAAAATGAAGTTCGTCTTGTGACTTAGTTTCCATTACCGCAGTATACTAAATGCCAATTTTCTTATAAGGAGATAAACAGTGAATAAGAAATACTATTGTATTTCAAGTACTGAGGTGTTTGGGCAATAATATTCGCCAAAAAGGACCAGAATCATGAATCAATAGATCTTGTGCCACTGAATATGCTAATATGTATAGACATTTTTGATAGAAAGAACTTAATATATATGATCAACCTTACTTACCTAACATGGACTCATAAGGAACAATATTCAACAAAAACGACATGAATTATGAATAAATAGATTTTGGGTAACGAGAATATGCTAATATGTATAGACAATTTTTATAGAAAGAGCTCAATATACGTGATCGACCATATATATACTTTATATGTTCCCGGAACTAAAATCAGTACTTAGTAGAAAACGGTTTGAATGAAATGCATTAATGAAAATGCACTTAAGTTGGGACTATATGTTACTATAAACCGCCTCGAGATATATATAGAGATGTGAAACGTTGGGTTAGAATCATTGTGTTTGTAGTTAATTTGTTGACGACGAAATAAATATTGATTAATGAATGATTTTTTGATTTAATTATGGCATGCACTTTTATTATTTTAAATAGGGTTTATTATCACAATTCGTTTAAAAATCAATTTAAATCAGTGTATCAAACCGAACCGAAAAAAATATATCGGTATATTTCGGTTCAGCACCATATAGTTTGGTATCTATGCTTCTGTTTCTTCAATTGTTGATTTTATATATATTTATTTTTTTGAAAAATACATACTTTAAATTGACTAAAACTTATTACTATTAATATATTATTACTATTAATACTATTAATTAATTACTATTAATGGAATATTCCTTTGAAATGTTGGACTATTCAGGATTCAAATGAATAATGACTGCTTTAGGTAGTAGTTTTTGAGTTAATGCCGAAAAGATTAAATTGTTAATATCTGAGACGGGTTCTAAAACTACAACTAAAATAAGTACAGTTTTGGATAAAAAAAAAATGACATAGCTACTAGACTAAATAAATCAATTTTGGGAATCAATGCACAGTTGGTACTAGACTGTAAAATAAATTTGTTTATGTTGGGAATGATGGAATAAAACATAAACATACGGGAATTTATTTCAAAAACATGGTTGAAAAAGTATTAGAAAAATATAAAATTGATGCCCAGCAAATCTATTCGATTAATACAGATAATGGAGTGAACATGATTTCTTTCGTAAATACATTAAGAATGGAAATAGAAGAATATTTTATTATTGAAGTTAAATGTGAATCTAATAATCACGTAGATGATAGAATGATTTTTGGAAATAACTCTGCTTTTAATAATGACACGGTAACGAACCAAACCGATATATATTTTTTCTCTTGAACCGGAAGGTTCCGGTTCAATGCCCTGATTTTAATTATCACAAATGTGAAAAAAGCCATACAAAATAACTATATTTTTTACAAAAATTTAGTTAAAATATTAAATTTTCTTAAATGTTTTATAATCCTACCCAATTTTTTTATATAAATGGTACTTAGAATATTTAAAAAATAATTTTTAAGCAATAATTTTTAAATAATAATTTCAATTAAATAAATCATTACTTTTTTGGTTAAATCAATTTTTAAATTGAAATGAATATATTTAATTGTCAATTCTGAAAATTTAAATTAAAGCCAAAATACGGAAACCTTTCATTCATCAATTTTCACATCACTCGACAGGATAAATAACTGAAAAATTTAAATTAACTTTATTTTAAAAATATGAAAAAATACTTGCCTACAAAACAATTTCATTCACTATTTTTCTCATTCGTTTTTATTTAAAGTTTTTCATTTTAATACTGAAAAAATCCGTATTGACCTGCTCATGGCTGCGTATTTTCCTCATATAAACATTCAATTTGGCATCGGCCTTGGCATGTAAAGTATTTGCAAATAAGTAAATTAAAATTGTTGCAAATTCCTTAAAAAATATTCAATGGACCCTCGTTTCCTCTCCGAAATACTGCGCTCGTCAGCAACGCGTTCCAGTAATTCTGTCAGCCAACAATTAATGTCAAAGTCAGCAGAAATAAAAGTAGAATTGCTTTGACGTGGGTCCTCTACAATTTTTCAGCGGGCGAAAAATACGATTTTGGACGTTATTGACAGGACAATAGTAAGGCAGCGGGATATTCGATTTTAAAAATTCTTTTAATGTGTAGCTTACAACGCCATTGTCTTTTTGTTTAGTATAAAGTTTTTTAAATTAAAAAAATTTGCAACAATTTAAAGAAAAAATCAATAATAAAAATGGTCATAGACTTAAAAAGTTGTTGAAAATTTAGTTCAGAAATTTAAAACAAATTATTTTTTCAATTTTAATGAAGTCCATTACTACCAAATTATTATATAGACTTATATACCTAAAATTTTAATATTTGTATGGATTAATACACAGCATCAGCATGAAGTTCTTTTAAAATTAAGTCTACAATTATTCCCAACTTTAATGACAGTTAAATTAAGTAATTAAATTAATTAATTATTAGGTTAAACCAATTCGTAAAATATTTTGTAATATATCTCTTATATCTCTTAACAATTATTTTAATCACTAAGTAATATTATTGGCTATTCGCATAAACCGAAACTCCACGTGGAACAACATCAAAAAAATAGTAGGCCATCGGAAAATCCTTGACTTCTATATCGACAGCTATTTGATTGATGGCAGAGTTGAAACTTACTCGAAGAAGCTAAAGCTAGCGTGCACTCTATATGTAGGAAAATATGTTTCCGTTTATAAGACGGAACTTATAACGGTCACACATGCACTAAATTATCTAATGGATTGTCAGGTGTATCAGAAAAAAATTCTGAAAGCACGGAACAATCAAACAGTAATCAAAAGCAAACAAAAGTCGTGCATAGTCAACAGTTTAGCACAAAACACCTGCGGACCAGAGCCCAAAATAACATTGTACTTCAACATGACTGCGGCCTATGTTCATAAGTGGATAGCTTCACTTCATCTTAGCTTGTTGAAAGAATCGAGCACTTGTAGACAGACTAAACGCATGATGCCATAACCGATGGTCAGTGAAGCGATAAAAGTGTTTAGCTATCCATGGAGCACCCAAAGTTTGCTGACCTTATTGATTACTGAACACGGATATTTCAAATATCCCTTAAAAAATATAGCACTTGTTGAGGAAAATACTTGCAGATTATGCCGAGAGGAAAAGGGGACAACGGTGCATATATTATGCGAATGCTCAACACTGGCAAGCAAGAGGATGACTGTCTTTGGACACTATTCAATTGGTGTTGACTTGACAGCCGACCTCAAGCTAAATGAGTTATTTGAAATTATAAGAGATGCAGTTATGCAAACGGAAGTCACTTTGGCTTCAAATCAAAAACGACATCCGAGAATCGAATGACGAAAAAGGACTCATGTCGTTTCGAGGTCGAGTTCGCCTAATCATTCACTTCAGTAAGGCCACTGGATGGACGGCCCGCTTTTCCAATGTCCATCAATATATAATATTGTTGGCAACCTTTAAAAAAAACTTTATTTTATATAGCACGGACTTATAGTTAGACTTTATTACTTATTTTCCGTTTAAATTGATAAACATTTTCACTTCGAGAAAACGAAGTGAGAAAGTTACATAAACGAGCTACAGAATACATATCGAACTGTATTTAGTTAAAATTTATAAAAGGAATGTATAACTTCTTTCTTTCTCTATTTTTCACCTATGAAACAAAATAGAAAACCACTATGTTTAAACTATACATATAGCAAATATATCATAAAAATCCATTCAACTCAATATAATAGACATTCCTTACTTCCTTGCCTATTATACATCGTCAATTTCTGTAGTAGACAATGTATTCGATCTCGTGACTCTAATTAGCTTCTTCCACATTTTATTCCCAAAAGTCCTTGCTCCAATTTTTTTCTGATAATAAGATGAGCCTTTCTTGATTCAATTTTTGTAGTAGTCGACTTAATTCATATAGTGCTGCTAATAAGCTGCTCTTACATTTTATAGCCAATAATCCTTATTCTAATTTTTCTTCGATAATAAGATTAGGCATACAAGTCAAGCATTTACTTTTGGAAAAATAAACTATCAATTACCGATTTAAGCATTAATGGCAGCCCTATATAATACGAAGTCTTTTATATTACATTTTTGATTCTGTGCACACCCAACTAAAACGCACAAAACGTTCGGAAATATTGAACCCAAATACAGACTGGTTATTGTTTTTTTCATATTTATGAGTTTCACAAAATTTCCATTTGCAGTTGCATTCATTTCCCCACGCGTTCCGAGCTTAGTATATTTTTCTTACAATTTTTTCATTTGAAAAGGTTTTACACCATGATACACCAAGCATAGTAATTTGCATATATATTATTCCAGAGATCTCTAAATAAGAGTGTGAACTCAATCATCATATGTTTACATTCTATGGTATCAATCGTTTCTTTTTTGCTTGGCCATATGGACATTACATAGCTAACATATTTTCAGAATTTCAATACATTGTAAATAAAGTACTGCATAAAAAGTGCTGTACAGAACTAGAAAAAGTACATTGAATACATTTAGATATTTGCAAATAAAAATAATATCATTGCAAATTGTTTCAAAAGCACGTAAAAAGCATATCCAAGAATTACAATTTGTCACGATTTCTGCTGCCTTATTTGCTTAGTTTAGTGCTTGTGTCGGAAAAATTTAAAAATGTTCAGATACAAGTTTTATTTGTTTATATTAAAAGAGATAAAAATAGA
>NC_051847.1:78179461-78246170 GCF_002237135.1 Teleopsis dalmanni | reverse complement strand
GAAACAATTCCCGCGGCTGCGAGACTCCAGAAATCTCTATAGAAAGACCACTCAAATAGCCTCTCTACACTAAAGAAGACTGACGAAAGCTTTACGGAAA
Organism: Teleopsis dalmanni; assembly: GCF_002237135.1. Taxonomy (NCBI): domain Eukaryota; kingdom Metazoa; phylum Arthropoda; class Insecta; order Diptera; family Diopsidae; genus Teleopsis; species Teleopsis dalmanni. Next base: position 78,246,070 of record NC_051847.1, on the reverse strand, counting down.
GCCTGGAAGAAATGGGACAGCTTTTGCTAGACACTCATTTTCCAGGCTGTGATATGTATACTGAGACTACGGAAACCATCGAGGATACTCGTTTCTTGTTGGTTACATGAAGAGATCTTTCACTGGCTCGTAAAATCTTCACAGTCAGTAAAACTAAATAGGCCATTTTCACCTTCAGCCCATTTAAATCACCTGGTATCGACAATATACAACCGTGTCTTCTTCAGAAAGGTATTGATATATTAGCACGGATATTAACAAACGTATTAAGGATAAGTCTAGAGCTAGACGTGATACCTAAATATTGGACGAAGGCTAGGGTAGCTTTCATACCGAAAGCAGGCAAAAAGGCGGACCACACGCCAAAAGCTTTTCGGCCCATTAGCCTTACTTCTTTCCTGCTTAAAGCAATGGAGAAGATTCTAGATCAATACATCAGGGAAGTCTATATTAAAGCTTCACCTCTACATATTGAACAGTATGCTTATCAGTCGGGCAAATCGACCGACACCGCTATACATAGTCTGACGAGTAAAATCGAGAAGGCTTTAGACGGTAAGGAAATAGCTCTCTGCACATCGGTTGACATTACAGGAGCTTTTGATAATGCAACATTCAGATCAATTGAGGCAGGAATGGTCAGGAAAGGAATACATAGACTGATCATAACATGGATTCTCAATATGCTGAAAAATAGGACGATAATCTTTGAAATGGGGACGAAGAGATTAACTGTCAAGTCAACCAAAGGATGTCCTCAAGGAGGCGTTCTTTCGCCACTCCTATGGCTATTGGTCATTGACGAACTCCTACAGTCTCTTAGTGACCTCGGATATGAAGTTCAGGGCTTTGCAGATGATCTAGTCATCATGGTTAGAGGCAAATTTGACTCCACCATATCCGATCGTATGCAACTAGCTCTTGATATCACTCAAAATTGGTGTCAAGAGAAAGGACTCTCGATTAATCCGAATAAAACAAATGTAGTACCCTTCACCAGAAGAAGGAAGATGAGTCTAGGGACCTTAAAGTTAGGGGACACTGACTTAATACTATCTGAGGAAATGAAATATCTAGGAGTAATTCTAGATAAAACTCTTACTTGGAAAAACCATTTATCATATATAACTGGCAAAGCTCTAAGAGCAACTTATGCGTGCCAAAGACTGTATGGTAAAACATGGGGTCTGCGACCAAAAATGATGGCTTGGTCGTACAAGACCGTAATAGTACCGATGATCACCTATGCTTCTTTGGCATGGTGGCCAAAGGTAAATCAGACGAAGGCTAAGATGACTCTCAATAAGATTCATCGAACAGCCTGTCTAAGCGTAACGGGAGCAATGAGAACGTGCCCCACAGAAGCCCTAGCAATGCTCACTGGACTCACCCCATTACACATTACAGTTAAAAGGACTGCGACCAGTGCTGCACTAAGGCTTCCTTATCTAGGTAATCTTAAAGAGGGCAATCTGACAGGACACGCAAAGATTCTAGATGAAATCTGGAATTCTCCGTGCCTTAAGGTCTTCGACAAGATGAATAGAAAATTAGCTTTCTCCAGGGAATTCGAAGTGGTCATTAGTGACCGATCAACTTGGAGAAATAATAAAATAAACTTAAAGCAGGGCTCTCAATTATGGTATACTGATGGGTCCAAAATGGATAATGGCAGTGCAGGAGCAGGAGTTATGGGACCAAACTTCCGTAAAGCAATCGCAATGGGAAAAACTGCTTCCATTTTTCAGGCAGAGGTCCATGCCTTAGAGCTTTGTGCAAGAGAATGCATACGTAGGGGCACCCGAGGTACCAACATATGCATTCTATCAGACAGCCAAGCAGCTCTAAAATCTTTAGCAAAATCCTTATTCCAATCAAAGCTGGTTTGGGAATGCTTTCAACTTCTCAACACCCTAGCATCGAGGAACTATGTTACTCTTATGTGGGTACCGGGACACGAGGGGCATGAGGGCAATGAAATAGCAGACATATTAGCAAAGAAGGGTGCATGTACTCCTTTCATTGGGCCAGAGCCCTTCTGCGGGGTAACAAATAGCTTCACAAACAACTTATTATGTGAACGGGAGAAACAGCATCTACTTGAATACTGGAGAGCCCAAACAGGCATGCGACAGTCAAAAAGATTCATTGATCCTGAACACATCAAAGTTGATGCTATCATCAACCTTAGCAGAAATGATATCAAAATCTACACTGAACTTCTTACAGGGCACTGTAGACTTAATTACCACATGAAGATTATAGGTGCGGTAGAAAGTGATTCCTGTCGACTCTGTCATGCGGAGAAGGAAACATCAGAACATGTTCTATGCAACTGCCCAGCGGTGGCAAGACGTAGACTCGATTACCTTGGTAGCGGGATCCTGGTCCCAAATCAAATAGGTAAAATTAAGCCCACTGCAATTATAAGATTTATAAATAGTCTAAAATTGTCCTAGTTGGGCCTATAGGCGCACAATAGATCTTTTAGGTCGGGGTGCAGAAATAGCCTATTTTAAATAATAATACTATATTTAAAAAGTTGATATCTGAAAACGAAAAAAAGAAGACCAACGAATTACTAATTGAACGACCTGAGTTTTAGTAAAAGTACCTGAATCAAAAAATGGTAAGGTATTTTTTAAATCTTTACTAGTCTTGAATATTCTATGTTTTATATAGGAATTAGTGATATAATGTCAGATTTAATCAACTGCTAATTTCATAGTGCCTGGATACATTAACTGATTTCTCTAATTGCAACCGGATTTTCAATATTCTTTGCACAGTTAAGTTAATTCTTTGAGGATTTTCAGAATTTAATCTTTTCAAAGTCTGTGTCGGTATATCTATTTGGCAAGCTTTACATTTCATTGCAATGCTGTATGTGGTACTTTATTTAGATCTTGTAGTAAGGTGTAGTCGATCCATCCATATTTGTATTTAGAAACTAATTTCTCATAGGGATTTCTTCCACATATATGTCATGATGAATGATGTTTCTGGATTACTACTGGCGCAAGTTATTTCTTGATAGTCGTAGAATTGAAATTGAAGGAAAAAGTTTCAGTACCAAAGAATACCTTAAGATATAATGGGAGATATGCGTTTAAAAATTGTTGAAATGGAGAATCACTTTAAAAAAAATTAAACGTATTGGTTTCTGTATGCTACCACGAAGAGATGTGAGATTTGAAATTTTGGAAAAATCCATGCGTCAACTGTTTGATAGAAATTGATAGAACGTTTGATAGAATTTTTGGTATATTTATTATAATTTTTGAATAATATTTAATTTTTTTTAATTTATATTATTATTTATACTAATATTTAAATTTTTTTTCATTTTCTAGCAAAATTGGATATCAAATACAATATTTGTTGATAGTATCAAATGTAATGAGTACAACAAAAGTCTTGGTTATTTTGCTTACTGTGATTTGAAGCCGGTAAATAGAACAACGAAATATTTTTCAGTACGCGCCTTACTCCTGCAACCAATAACTAAGATGAATGCAAGTTGAGATATAAAATTTTTACTTTTTATTAAAAAAAAAAATCCATTTTAGGCCCATTTCACTATGTGGAAGAAAGCCAATGGTTACAAACCTTTTGTGATTAATATAACATTGGACGCTTGTAAGTATTTGGGTGGTAAACGTAATCCAACTGCAGATGTGTTTTATGATATATGGAAGTCTTATACAAATATTAATCACAGTTGTCCATATACGGTAAAACAGTGGTTTTCAATATCTTTAAAACTTTCTAAATAATTTTCATCGTTTTTCAGAGTGAGATGATTGTCGAGAAAGTACCACTTTATGGTTTCAAAGCTCCTTCTGCATTTCCTGAAGGAAATTACCGTGTTGATTTTGACATTGAAGCATATGGTAAACATTTTGCCGGCGTACAATTCTTTTTTTCCATAAAATAAATATTATGCCAAATATTCAGTTAACAAAATAATTCAATAAATAAGTTAAATTTTCTCTTTAAAACTACTTCGTATTTCTTCTTATATCTTTTCACCTTATATCTGTGTATTACTATTGTTCAAATTTCATTAGGAACATAAACTATTAATATAGAATCTCCATCGTTCTCTGTCAGATACTTTTCGCGAAATCGTAATTCGCGAAATGTTTTCGCAGTTACATTGAAAATAGCACGCCGCCATGTTATCTTCGGTCTCCCTCTTCTTCTACTTCCCTGCGGATTCTATTTAAGCGTTGTGTGACATATTACATCGTAACATTTCCTCAGACTGTGTCCAATCCAACTATACTTTTGTCTTTTTTTTATTATTCATATTTTCTTGTTCAGTTACTTACAATAGATCTTTAATTCTTATTCTCCTTGACCACCAGATTTTCAGGATGTTTCGCAGTCACCTGTTAGTTAAGGTCTGAAGCTTTTGTTAGAGTTTACGAACCATGTCTCGCATCCATTTATATAAACGAACCGATTTTACACAAGCAATAAAAATGCAAAAAAGAAAACTCAACGTTACGTCTATTGTTATTGCAAAAAAGAGTGGTGATAAGAGGTACCCCTTTATTTCCGAAGAAACGGTTCGCTTATTTTTTCTGCATGTAAAATTCTTGCTTTTGAGTCACTATATTGTGCTTTTAGAAGGTTTATATTTATCATGGGAATTCCTTTATCTTCAGGTGCATCCCAGATTGCACTTCTTAGGAGAGCATCGAAAGCATTTCAGAAATTTTAGAAATGTATGAAAATAAAATACAAAGGAGTGTTGTATTCGTTGTATTGTGTGATATATTTACACTACCTTACAGAAATCTTACAATGTTAACAGAGTAGATGTATTTAAGTCTGTCACTTAATATGTAAATGGAGTACTTAGGTGAATAAAACAAGATTTTTTAGAAGAACATCGTTTCATTAATAAAGCCAGGAACAATCTTTGCAAGGCAAACGTCTCGTCAACTACATTTAAATTTAGGATAAATAAACTGTTTTAAAGATGAATATAAGACAGAGTTTATGTATATGATTTTTAAAATACGTGGAGAACTTATATTTTGTACGAAAGCGGAGCACATTCTCAGTGTAGTTTATGAAACCTCAAAGTTACGGAAGTGGTCAAACATTTTATAGCAGATTGTCCAATTTTGCAGGAAATAAGTTTATTATATGTCAAAAAAATCTGACACAACACTATAGAACTATTAACCAGTTCCACGGGGAAAACTGGAAAGTACTTTACGGATACGTAACACTCGCACTCATCTATAGAAAAAGAATACTAGAGGAAAGTTTTTGAATTTATACTTAAGAATTAATAACAAATTGCAACAAAATTACATTTATTTAGATTAACGACACTCTAGTTATAACCTTTCAATAATTTCTAAACACCAAAAATGTGAAATTGAAAGAAAATAATAAAAAACTTTTCTACTACTAATTATATCCGTCGAGGAGACAAAGTTTTCTAGTGTTTGGTAATAGCATATATCGCCTTTGTGATGACAATGGTACGATATATAATACAGTTTTAATTCTCTCAAGGCATAAATTGAAAAATAAAAAATTAATTACATTGTATTAATCAACAAAAATAAATTAAGAAGGGTTCGAATAGAAATAAAAAGACAACAACAAAATCGTTACTTAATTTATTGAAATTTGGCTGACCATACAACGCTGTATGGTCGAATTTCTATGCGAATCCTTTCAAATAGTTTCTTTTCGTCATAAGGCACGTCCCTTTTGGGAAGGAAAAATTAACATGAAATAAGAAATTAATTTAAAGAATTAATAGGTATAATATTTATTATATTTTGCTATTGAAGTGTCTACTTTATGTATAGTCAATAATACTTTTTAAACACCCTGCAAACCATATATTTGTGTGTGACTTCCCGTTTTAAATCATATATAATCACAAAAATATTTTCCATAAATATTTTATTGACATCTTACATGTGTGATGCTGTGATACTCTGAACTTAATACTTATTTCATTTATGGTAAAAATGTCATAATTTTAAAGTGCTTCAAACTGTTTTTATCTATAAAATTGATTATATTTCTACTCCAGGTTGGAGGCAACCTCCATTTTCTGGTAACATACATTTGATTTTATCTCATTGAAATTATTTTATACTTCATCCAGTAGTGAATACAGGACAGTTGGTTTGGGTATCAGAGAAGGAGAAATATTTTTACTACTTTTTGATAAAATCTGAAATATTCAGTTTCGACATGCAATGTTGCGACTTAATACGGAGAATTGCATGCACTTTAAAAGCAACTGTGCAGATTAGATTTTACAGTCTTTAATCGGTGGCTAAAACTGCTAATCAACTTGCAATCTCTTTAAATCTATTCAATAAATCTACACGAGAAGTGTGCATTAAATAAATTTCAAGTATGAGTAATCAAATTTCATATAAAATCTTGAGGCAATTTAAAAAGGAATGCGTTCTGTTTTGTATTTATACTTAAAGAGAATCCAATATATAGAAATAGATTTGGAAATCTTTAATTTATATTTATTAAAATTTTTTAAATTGATTAAACATATCGAAAGTAATCAACATTTGTGACAAAATTTCTTTTGTGGCGTTAAAGTAAAGCTACATCGGGTTCTTACCGATTTTTCCAACCAGTTCTTGAGAATTTCAACACATCTATTATACATATTCTTCTTTTTGTTTAAAAAAATTAGATATGGAAAATGTTCTTAATGCAAAGATAAATGTTCCTCTTATAGATATAATAATAATTTAATGAAATATTTAAAAAAGATATCACTCCTATTATTAAATAACTGCATGTTAATGTAATATTGCATAAGAATTCGGCAGTAGAACTACTTCTAACAGAAGTAGAACGGTATAATCAGAATAGTGATAAAGACAAAAACCTGAACGCACAGGCTCGTTTTGCATTTTAAAAAAGTTTTTTAGGAGCATAAATTAATCCTATTTGAGAACAAAGCACTTTTTCGGAGCCTTCTTAAGAGGCGGACCTCTTAAGACACGAACTTCTTAAGGGACGAACTGAAAATAGCTTTCAGTCTTGCAAAGGAACGATGCCAATATACGAATGATCTTTCAAATGATCTTTCGGAAGGTTTTTGAGTGTGGTGAGCTGAAAGATCGTTGACAGAATTGCTCTGTTAGTGAGACAAAAGTCCAATGGTATTAGAGATTTTTTTTAGATTGAGTTTATGTATATAAATAACTTCTAAGCACTGCATGACTTCTAAGTTTCGCATGATGATTTATCAAAAATTATCTAAAATAAGATGTCAGTTCACAAATTAAATTACAACTATGTGATTGCCATAATGTTAAAGAAGATCTTGTATTAGTGCTTATGTTATGCACATTTATTACAGATATGCAATGTGTGTATATATAGTATATACTATATTTATATTATCTATACATATATTTACCCATTAATAGTGTTTATGTGCACTACACATTCATAGGTATGTGTAGTGTTTGATCTATTTATAGGTTTATGAAAGCAAAAAAATTTTTTAGTCTCAATACATTCTGTCCGAAGTTATGGCTTCAGCCAGAAGGCAATGCACGAATTTAGTCAAAGAAATATCGCATGCCAATAAGTCCATTAAAATATAAAATTTACTGCGAGTTATCCGTAAGCGATATTCAAGTCATAGTCAGTGTTTTCTAACCATAAAAATGGATTTGTTTGTGGTTTCCCAAGAGAAAACCACTTTAATTTACGCCCAATCCAGGGTGAACTTATAAATTTCAGAAATTTATGTTACAATTCAAGTTTGATTATTTTACGTTTTGTGGATTAAATTTTTCCAATTTAAAATCGAAAATTATTGCGACTGTTCCGCACTCTCGACAGATCAATTTCCTATAAACGAATTTGAATTTTATTCCTTTTTCTTTTTTATTTGATTTTTACTAAAGAGCAATCTCCGTTTGTGGTCTATGCGCAAAAGTTGAATATATCTGCGTTAAGCCGACCTGCGTTTACAATTCACCAAGTGCGCCCACACTAATCTGCAGACGCACATGCAGCTCCGGCTTAATGATGTCATTTTCATATCGGTTTCTTTAAAAAATGTGGAAAAAAAATAGTATCTTTATAACGAGGATACCAAAAACTGTTATTATTAAGATATTTGCAAACTAGTATCGAACTAACTATAGCAACTAGTACGCATGACAGTGTGGGCTAAGCGGCATAGCCTGTGGCAATTTGAGAATATTTAAGCCCAATCCAATATCTGTCATTGGCATTTTAACTTCATTGTGAAAACTTATGGAAAAACAATTTATGGAAATTAATCTGCGAATAAAAATTTGATCAGAAAAATTTCCTAAATGCCGTGTATCTTCTTATGATTTGAACATGAAAATCATAAATTAACTGCAATAAACTGCAACGCCAAATTTGCCAAGTACGGGTAACACTTGTTTTTTGTCTTGTAATTTCGTCATGAACAAGCGTTTTTGTGGTCTCAGTGGTCAAATGCGCAGCCGTGATTTTTATGCAGAGGATGGCTTCGCACACGTCCATGTTAAGTACTTCTCTCGGGTAATAAAATGTATTTTTCGGTTAATGCCGTGAAATATCTGCAGAAATCCACAAATCCATTCGATTTTGCTGCGGGCGCTGGTGGGTATGAGCGCGGATTTCTGCTGTTGATATGCAACCCGTGGTCACATTCGTACCTTGGAAGATTTGCAAGCTGTTGATAGCATTTGAAATGTGTTAAATGTGCAAATCAAGTATCATTCAGCGGAGTTGTCGACCAAGTCACTGAGGTGCAGTTGAGTGGTGGCAACATGCATTAAAGTGACACAGCAGACATTTATGAATGCGTTTAGCTGTTCTGGTGGTAACGGACATCACAAATGAAAATAATTTCAATAATTTTATATATTTTATTTGAATTTTATTTATTTCAACTGAATGTAAGACAAATTTAATATATAAATTTTGTTAATAAATAATTGAGATTTACGATTATGAGTTGACTCAGGAAAAGCTTATGTATTTTTAGAATGATGTGACTTTTTGTTGTTGTGATTTTGAATATGCTAGATTATCCATTTCCTGGTTCCAAAAATATGTGTAAATACTACATATCTACTTGTGATTTTTTTTGGGCACTACTATTGGGTTCACACCCAACACAATACAATATTATTTAGCAGGACAATCTCGGCATTGGTTCTTCGGCTCACCACAGTCAAAACTTTTTTGAAAGATCATTTGAAAGATGTTTCGTGTTCTGTCAGGCATGTTTTGAAACACGAATAGTTCTTTTTGATTAAAACAAAGGAGAAAGTTCTTATTGGTCTTGAAAGACAGAACGTACTTTTCGGTCTTGACAGACAAAAAGCTCTTTTCGGTCTTGACAGACAAAAAGCTCTTTTCGGTCTTTTGAAAGACTAAATGAAAGAAATGCCATTGAATAGATCATTTGATTGTCAGCTAAAATTTACTTTGTGTTTTTCGTGTGTAAGTTTTTATTTTTATAATAAATAAAATAAATAAAAATTAAAATAAAAATTATTAATTAAATAATTAAAATTTTTAAAAATGGAACAATTATTTCTAATTTTATTTTTCATACAACAGAAACGTCAAGGTATTGATATACTCTCTATAAAAATTTTAAAATATATATTTTATATATAATTTATATATTTTTTATAAATTTAAATTGAATTCATTTGTATTAAAATTAAATTTTTTACTTGTGTGCGATAGCGACTAACGGCTGTTTTTAATTTCACCACGTAAGCAATAGAACAATAGAACAAAATAATATTTGTGCCATAATAACAAAAATCTTTTAAACAGTCTTTCATATGATTTTTCCAAAATTTTTCGAAAGACTTTAAACGATCTTTACCAGTAGCTCGTTTATGTAACTTTCTCACTTCGTTTTCTCGAACGATTTTCTCACTTTTGACAATTACTCACTAGAAGTGTTTATGTAACTGTGGTGAATTGTTTTCTCACTTTTTTTCGTTCGAGTTTTTGTCACCTGTCAAATTGCTTGCGAGAAGTTTTGAATTTTGAATGAAAAAAAGTAAGTTAAAGTGAATAAATTTAAATTATTGGTACAAGTGCTATTTCCAAGCACTAAGCAACCTTTTAAAATTGTTTTATTTTCGTTCAATTTTTTCAAAAAACGTTCCATTTTTTCAAAAAACGTTCCATTTTTTCAAAAAACGTTCCATTTTCATCAGTTCCTCTCATCACACCATAACGTTCTCGTGTGGTGAATTTTTCATGTTACATAAACAGCAAACTCGAAAGAAGTGAGAAAAAGCAAGTGAGAACTTTTCGAAAGAAATCGTTCGAGTTTAACTCGAACGATTTACATAAACGAGCTACAGAATTACCATTAAATGTTATCTACGACACATTTCACAGTATTTAAGTTTTTTGATATATTTTTAATTGGCAAATAGGTAAATAGATGGCAATTTATCGGCCATAACTTGATGGATATGTATTTTCAAAGCGTTAAGAGACTAAAGACTGTTCACAAAAACAATATTTTTGGCGTTAGATCACGATAGATATTTTTGTCATTGCTGTGATGACAATGACATGATCTCGGAAGTTAATTCACAGCACAAAAACGTCACTATAAAATCTGTTGTATAACTTTTGGCACCATTATATTTTTCAGAGCCTTATCTACACTCTCAAGCTAGAAGAAATTGATGATTATATAGCTGTAGCAATGAGATTCGGGATATGGGCTAGCGATATGAGGCATCGCTTCTCAGAAAATATTAGAGAAAATACTCTAACATGTGTTAAAATATGAGTGAGTTTCATTGATGTTGCCTAACTGCAGATGTAAATCTGGAACCAAAATATTTAGGGCCTACAGCTTTCGCTGTCTTAACCAAAGTAGTGAAAGAAAGTATCTTGATGGTTGTGGTAAAAATTCAAATACGCGGGTAAAGTAACTGTGTTCATTTATATTTATTCAATGGAGAGTTACATTTTCCAATCAGGGGCTGTGACCCACAGAACAGGTTCTTCCTTGATATGACCCAAACCAGGAGGAATCTATATCCAAATATATAATTTCAGTTGTTGGCGGTGGAGGTCCTTGTAATTATATTGCATCGCATGATACAATATAATATATAATATATATAGTATATTTAAATATACTATGCTCTCGATGACAGTATTATTCTACGTTTGCGACTAAAACAATACTGCTTAGTCAAAGCCACAAAATGGATAGTTCTTCATTTTGGGATGTAGAAGTTTGTCTGATCTCATTAAACATAAAAGTTGCTACGGTGTCTCTTTCTAGAATGTCAGTGAACACAATCTAGAGGAGTTACAATAAACCATATTCAGCCTAATTCCGTGTTGTCCTATAGTCTAGTTTCGCATTATACTGGATTAGTTAGGAGACTAATATTTTAGGTTAGCTTATAAGCAATTTTGTTGTACAATCAAATTAGTGTTCTCATCTCTAATATTGGGTCATTACTATTGGAAAGTACTTATACAGTCTGATAAATGACGAATGTACATAGAAGAACATATTATTTAGAGTAAAATTCCTTTGAAAGAAGAAGTATGAAGTTATTTTAAATATTGGCTATGTTCTGTATATTTAATATTTATAACAGAAGTGTTTACAGGTATAAATTACATATATATTTATACACAAAACATTGAATATATTAAGGACTGCATTCCATTTTTTTACATTCTGATGGACTAAAAAAATAATTAATTTTTCCATTTCAATTGAATGATTTACATTAATCACATTAAAAGCACATTAAAGCTATATATAATCACTTTTCGAAAACTAAAAATATATATACAATGTGTGTAATATTAGCAACAATGAATAACTGATTTACAGTTAGAAGACTATTTTGATAAAACTAGTACTCCGCTAAGATATTCTGTCCCCGTTTCCACTGAATCTTTCAGGTGGAAAGTTTTACTAAACTATATTAGAATTTGGCTAAGAAGCTATTTAATAGCTATAGCTATGTTATATATATTAAACTGAATATGACTACTATTAATTCAAATACAAATATGCTAGCAAAAAGATCTGATATTTTAAATCCGTTAATCGTTTCGGAGAAATTATCTTATTAAGTTTTAATTTTCATATTTTTTTCAGTTTAGAAATATATTGAAAGTATATATGAAGTAGTTGTCACCTTCAAGTAATAGTATAGTTCTCCTTTATTGTAATTAACTGCTTATTTGTGATTTTCCTAAGGACTGATATATATCGCATACCAAAAGCATGAACGGATTTTCATCTAATGGCAGTGGATCCCAGCATACAGTCAAAATTAAGTCTAGATCGTTTTGTGTGATGGTACAGAATTTTATTATAATGCCTCTTCTCCTTCTTTCCGAGATATTTGATTGACCATTGTTTCAGAGAAGCTTTCAAATATTTAACGGTGGTGAACATTTATAATAACCTTGACCGCTAAAATCACCAAAAATTGTTATGCGGTTAAGTATATTTGATCATTTTGTTTGTTTATAAATTCATCATTTGTAAACATTTTTATTATCTATGAACACAATATTCGGTATTTATCCACGTTTGTGCAACTGCAGTAGCTTGAAGACTGTCATTTCAAATGCAGTAACTCCACTTTTATAGACTCAGAGTATTCTATATAAAACCCACCGCCCTTTTTTTGTCTAGATACTGCACAATTTTCACAATATATCAGTGAAGCTACTACTAGAGCTGCCTTTTAAGTCTGGCGCCTAACAAAACCACAGGGGTTAATTAGTGAAAATGGTTATGTTGTTCTTCGAAGTGCTCTCCATGATGGTCAATATATTTTTGCATTCGATTGAACTAATTTTCGAAACTGTTTCGAAGTTGATATCTCCAAAATCATCTTTTGAATGTCACTACGGCCTGTTCGGGCGTACTTTATCGGTGCAAGTGATTGTCTTTAGTTCGCCTTACTGCAAATATCTATTTTGAGAAGATTTGGAAGACATTTGAAAGCACCTTGTACATACTTTATACATATGTGAGTAAGTGTGTTTGTATTTTCTTACTCGTATTTGTATTGGTATGTGTATTCTCACATAAGTATACAGTTTATGTTTTATAATTTCTGAGAGTGTGATTCTTTACTTCTATAATATACTGAATTTTATGCTTAATAAGAACTCATTTTGAAGTCATTAACACAGAAACGACAATAGTAAATCAGTATTCAAACTAAAACGACATCGCGGCATTATTTTATTCTTCAAGTAGTCAGCGGTGCAGCAATGAACTATGCAATGATTTTGGATGCATTATTGGTACTTTCATATTTCATCTGAGTGCTTCTCGCCTGTGGTACAAAGTCATATCTTTTGTATAAAAAATTGTTTAGTTTTACATGCGACACAATCATAACTCATAACGTTTCTTGCTGAATATTTTAAGTCAAACTTTTGACGCATGCAGCATGCAACTTTGCTGCATGCTGCACTCAGCAAGACGCAGTTGTGCACCTAAGGCAGTCGTGCTCTTGTCCATTGGGAACTTTAACTTCTTATAAGGCAGGAGTGCTGTTCAACCAGTCGTTCTGATTGTTGTCATTGGTGTGGTTTGGTTCTGATGACTGACGTTGCTCTTGCATGCAGTGTTTTGTTGAACTGCAGGCATGTCTATTGCACCTCTAAGTAATGCCAAGTGTTGCTTTGTTGTTAGAATTAACAATAAAATAAATTCAATTGAACAAAGTTTACGTTTTAACGTTAGTTTGTTTAAGTTTAGTATGCAATTATTCACTCTGCCTACTTTTGAAGGTCTATTCAACCTTTCGTTTCTGTTTTTTATTCGTGGGTCTGTAATACATAATTTTTTGTGTTAATGATTTTGTTGCATGCATGCCAGTAATTTTGGCGCGAAGCTGACATTGCACTCACTTGCAGCATCTTCTGTCTTGTATTAGCGAAATGTTGTCGAAACACCTCGAAGACATATTGTAGCAACGCATCAATATTGGCAAATCTGCATGTCGCACTCATAAAATCTTCCTGTTTTTTGGTATTTTGAGGCAGGAATGCAATTCTGGCCGCACTTGCGATACGTGCATAGAACTGCGTGCATCTCGATTCGGTTGCGTTGCATTTGCTGCTGGAAATGCATGTGACAAGTGTGGTCGCATTGCACAGTTGGGTGTCGTCGTCTTCTGAATTTGTTGTCGACTGATTGCAATTTATGAGCCTGCAATTTGACAGCACGAAACCTACTTTTCAGGGGATTATGATGGAGATGATGATAAGCATTATTTCCATACTGGCATTGTAAAATACCGTTTCCAGACACTATATCAACCGGATTGGCGTAACTCGTTCTAATTGATACAAAAGAATGTGAATAGCTGAATTTCCATAATTTTAACTAATTCAGAATTAATAGCATTTCAGCGGAAAGTAAAGCAAATTCCGGTTCGGACATTTAATTGGATTTGGTTTTTTTGTTGCATTTATTTAAGCTAAATTGATTGAGTTTAGGGAAGAATATGTATCGAAATTTAAAACCAATAATTTTTTGTAGTCAAAATTTATTACTTATACTTATTAAATTGCAACTAATGCAATATGAAATATATCTCTGACAACCAAAAGGGACGTAAATCCCTTTTACCGATCTTGTTCCAGCAAATTTTAATCACTATTTTTTATACATATGTTAATTTTGCTTGACACTATTCTGAAGAGTATGCCGAATTCAGTTATAGGTGTAAGATTATTGTTATCAGTGATTATAACAGTCTGAATCATATTTAACTGTCTCAAGGAATCTCCAGTCTCCTATATACACTGTCGTTCGTTGCTGCTGCTAAAGAATTGTTGATAACTTTTCATCCATCTTCTGTCATATTGTCCATTTATATTTTTTTCAGTCATTCTCAACTTGCTATTCTCCATTAAAAGTCATATTGTGTTAAGTATATTCTGCTGAACTTCTCCAAGTATGTAGTATGTCCAACCTAGTATATCTAGTATTTTGATAGAGATATTTTAATATCTGCTTCGCACTATAAACGATAAACTTTGTCATTGTATTAAATACGATATTTACCGTTATCAAATTACTTTAAGAAGAATGTGGTTGTACAAGGGTTTTGTATAGAACGCTATTTTATTGTCTGGATAGCAGCTTGCTCTTCAAGTATTTCTTTAAGCTACAGCACGTTATGTAAAGTACTAAACTATATCTGATATTTGTTGTCTCTTATTTTAATTCGGGTTTGGTCACACTTTTTCATAACAAGTGATACCCTGATTTCATTAACATTAAGTTGTGTATATTCTTCACGCTTACGACCACAGGAGTATGGACTTTAATAGCAATATCGTCTGCATATGCAAGTACTTGTGACGATCAAGTGAATACTCTGTTCCTTAGTTTTAATCGGACATCTGCACTGATCTTTTTACGTTGAAGAATCAACATTATTTATGTTTTTAATCCACATATTTAAAAACCAAAGGAAGTTCATAATATAATAAATGTTATATAGATTTTAGTTGAGACATGTAAAAATGTAAAACTGTCCTCTTGTAAATCCTTTATATTAGTTTCTCTAAACATTTTATGAGGTATGCTTAGTAAATAAGCTAAGGTTTTAAGACAAGATGTTAGTAAGTAGAAATCCGGTGTTACGTTTTAAATTTCAGCACTATTTTACAGGATTCAAATTAATTTTTTGAAAATTGTAGTACAACTTATATATTCACAGAATATCGGTAAACATTTAGTGAATACAATTATTTTATCGATTTATTAGTAAGGTGGAATATTACTGCAAATGAAATATAGGGTTTTAATAAATACACCAAGCCTAACTAATTGTAATAGAATAGAGAAACTGGAAAGTTTGCAAACCAGTAAATTAGCAAGGATAATTACGGTCCTAAGACTAAGAAACAACATGTCTTAGCAGCTCTATTAAATAAGCTATGTGTACTGAATCGTAATACCTATGCTAAGAAAGATATATTATTTAGATATATTTTCTGATGTTATACTGAAATTAATCTATTTAAAATATTTTCACAGTACATTTGGAATGCAATTATGAGAAATAAATTTACTTTCCTTCTGGAAATAAATAATTAACAGAACTGGATATTTATTTTAATAAAGTTTTAGGGTTTTGTAGGAAAAAAGTGACACTGAGATCATGGTCAGTCAGGTTGCATAAACGATAGAAGCACTTAGATGATCATGAAATATGGCCATATGAAATAGGATTAATATTGCAACTTATTAAAAATAATTGATTTAGAGAAATGCTCTGAATCCATGAAGAACTTTAAAAACTGCAATGTTTGATTAGTCAAAATATTCTTATCTTAGCATCCGCAATTTGTCTGATTTGCTTGTCATTAAAATAAATTTCTTAATGCGTCTGATGTGTAGGAACTTGTATAGAGAGACTGAGCAACTCTTCCAAAATTTATTATAAAAAATGTAGAATCTGTGACTGGTCAGATTGAGTTAACAGAAACAAAATGTTTTTAAGAATAATTGTTAGACAGTTGTTCACACACAGATTACTCATCGGTACGGATAAAAGATCTATTGAATTACTTAAGATCAAAATAAAGAGCTATAGTTAATATATTGGT
Organism: Teleopsis dalmanni; assembly: GCF_002237135.1. Lineage (NCBI taxonomy): Eukaryota > Metazoa > Arthropoda > Insecta > Diptera > Diopsidae > Teleopsis > Teleopsis dalmanni. The sequence continues at coordinate 78,229,417 of NC_051847.1, read as the reverse complement.
ATTACTTGTAAGTAACGTGGTATAAAACTGAATAATAATCGTTAGTTATTTGAAGTGGAAAAATATCTGCTGATTAGCAGCTATAACCAATCAATTAATCATTAAATAATGTAAAGATTAGCATTAAATAAAATCACAAACGGAGAGAGTAAGGTGGGATTACAATTTGTTAATAACATTTTAAATAAAAGTAATTTAAATTACTTAGAAAATTAATTAGATCAAATTATTTTCAGTGTACAGTAATTATTAATATCCATTAAAATATAATTATTTTCTTAAATTATTTGTATTTTACATATATCTTCTGACATATAAAAATTAACAGTTTTAAGTTCACTGCATTAAAGTTGTGTTCGTATCGAAACTGTAATACATTTTGGCAGCACTACTTTATGTCAAAAATAACGAAATTGCTCAAGCGGCAGCTGATAAAATATTGTTTACAAACTAAAACATAAATAATTTAATTTTTTATAATAAAACTAATCTAATATTGCAGCAAGATGGGTAAACGGCAGCATCAAAAGGATAAAATGTAAGTATATAAAACGAATTAATTTGATTCAATTAATAAACTCGAAAATTGTTAGGTACCTCACCTATACGGAATGGTCGGAACTGTATGGTGGCAAAAAAACTGAATCGGCGGAAAATGAACACATTAAATTCAAACGATTACCCTATGATCATTGTTGCATTACAATGATACCTTTTGATATGCCCTACTGTGATGCAGATGGCAACATATTTGAACTTGAAGCCATACTAGCATTTCTAAAAGCTTTTAAAGTTAATCCAATCACAGGAAAAACACAAGATGCTAAGGCGCTATTTAAACTAAATTTCTATAAAAATGCTGAAGATGAATATCATTGTCCGGCATTGTTTAAGCCATTCACTAAAAACTCACACATTGTTGCTTTACGAACAACTGGTAATGTGTATTCATGGGAAGCAATTGAGCAACTTAACGTAAAAACCAAAAATTGGAAGGATCTTATTGATGATTCACCATTTTTGCGCAAAGACATAATAACTATACAGGATCCATTGCGTTTAGAAAAGTTCGACATATCACGTTTTCATCATATACGTAAAAATTTACGTGTACTCACAGAGGAAGAAGAACTAGAGCGTAAGGATCCTACAGGACGCATAAAGAATATGAATTTAGAAACAAAAGAAACATTGGAGCAATTAGAAAAGGATTATCAACCTGCGGAAGAGCAACCAACATCTACTAAACGCTTAGCGGATAAATTTAATGCTGCACATTATTCAACTGGTACGGTAGCGGCCAGTTTTACATCTACAGCTATGGTGCCAGTGTCTCAGCATGAAGCAGCTATAATCGATGAAGATTTGGTGAAATATGAACGTGTTAAAAAAAAGGGATACGTTAGATTGAACACAAATTTTGGACCACTCAATTTTGAAATATATTGCGATGCGGTACCGCGTGCTTGTGAAAACTTCATTAGACACTGCAGCAATGGTTACTACAAAGACACTAAGTTTCATCGTTCCATTAGAAATTTTATGGTAATTCATATATGTTTAATTATGAAAATAGTTTTATAAAATTTGTGTTGTTTTAGATACAAGGTGGTGATCCAACAGGTACGGGCACTGGTGGCACATCAATTTGGAGCAAAAAGTTTGAAGATGAATTCAAACCAAATCTTTCACATTCAGGGCGTGGTATATTATCAATGGCTAACTCTGGTCCCAATTCGAATGGCTCGCAATTGTAAGTAACATACACATTATGTGATTATCGTATAATATACTAAGATCTATATTTGTTTTCAACAGCTTCATCACTTACCGCTCCTGCAAACATTTGGATGGTAAACACACTATTTTTGGTAAACTAGTAGGCGGTGGTGATACATTAAATCAAATAGAAAAAATTGAGGTTGATAACAAAGATTGTCCCATTGAAGATATAATAATTGAATCTGCGCAAGTATTTGTCGATCCATTTCAAGAAGCAATCGATGAATTAGCAAAGGAACGTGCGGAAGAAGTAGAAAAACAAGCACAAGATGTGCAGAATGAAAAAACCAAGAAACGTTTGAAGCAACCTCTGAAGGTTTACAAGGAAGGTGTTGGCAAATATATTAACTTGCAGGCAATGAAAAAAGCTGTAACAGACGATAGTGATAAGTCATCACCGTCTGCAAATAAACGAGTTAAAAGCAAGGCGGTAAGTAGTGGGTTTGGAGATTTCTCGAGTTGGTAATAAAATATGTAAATCTCTAATTTTTTATGGAAAAATAAATGTTTTATTTATTTAAAAAATAACTCTTATTTATAAAAGGCTTATGTATCATTTTCTTCCTTAACAGCTGCTTCCCGTTCCTTCCAATTTTTTTTCATTTCGGCTACTTTCACTTGACGTCGCTTTTTATCGGCTGATTTTTTGGACTCTAGTAGTTTGATTTGAGCGGCAATCGAGTGCTCTCCATTGAAATGATTATCAAGTTTTTCTAATAATATTTTGCGCGCTTCTGCACGATTTCTATATGCTATGCGATGTGTGTGGCACTTGACTAAAATGTTTGTGGGTATATGGCGTAATAATACACAATTTGAAGTTTTATTCACGGCTTGGCCACCGGGACCGCTACCGCGTGTAAAAGTTTCTTCTAGTTCACTTTCAATTAGCTTGGGATAGCGTGAATAGTCCAGAGCATCTGTCGATTTTAAACGAGTAAATGGAGTAAAACTACTGATGTAAGTAGGTTTTACGTTATTTGCTATCAGAAAGCGGGTAAACTTTAGCAGCATTTTGGCTCCAAATAAAGTTAGAGAACTCGGCCTTTTGTAAGTAGTGCCTCGCCGCGCTATATTAAATAAAGTTAATATGCTTTACTAGTATAAATCAGTTTAATATTACCCGAAAGCAAAATTCAATTTGTTTTGGTTCTTGTATTTCTCGATTTTCTCTGAATTCCCGGCGTATACGTCCAAGAAAATATGATTTATCTGTGAGTTGCAATTGACTGCCGTAACGTATTAAATGTTTGTAAAGACGTAAAGTTTCTTGTCTTGTTGGTTGAAACATATTTTTTTATAAATTTAATACAAATATATTATTAATTATTTGTTACCAAAATTCACGCATTTGTGTGTTTTGTTTGTTTGGTTACACAAGACAGCAGATGGTGAACAGCTGTTTTAATTTGATATGTACGCATTTGTTATGACGTTTAAGTAAGTGTTATACAAGCTACATAAGTGTTATACACATTTAGCTGACAAACAGTGATGATCAAAATGTGCGTGCTTTATAAAATGTACCTATAGATATTAAACTGTGGCAGTTTTGTTAAAAGTAATATTATTTATAATTTTATGATTTATTATAAATTAATTTAATGTTTATAAATTATACAAGTATATTTATTATAGAAAATGATAAAATTTGGATATAATATTTATGAATATTTACAAATAAAAAAATTTTAAAATATTTTTACAAATTTATAGATTGGAGCATATTTTTTGATTTTTTCAATTTTAAAACCATATTTTTCGTACAAAACCACCTAATTTACTTTAAAATATATTTAATACATACATATGTCTATGAAAGTTAAAGAATAGTCATATCACAGCATTTATCTAAATTATTTATTAAGAGATTTTTCAAAAAGTAGTAAACTACAACAACAAAAATTTAAATTATTTATGTAAATTTTTTTCTCTATTGATATTTCTGTAATATTTAAACAATTACCCAATTACATTTATCACAAATTATATACAGTATGTTTATGAAAATACGGACAATCAAGAAGTCGAACATTGCGGAAATCCGGACACTTATTTTCTACTTATTTTCATTGAAATCTTTATAATCCAGATTAAACGAAGAAAACATTCATTCAATGATCTGAACATAAAGTTAATTATTTTTTCTTTAGCTTTATATTCGTGTCTTTTATTTATTTTATACATACAAAATATAAACATTATTTGAAGACTATATAACATGATCTGTGCTCTGAGAAGTAGTATTTAACTCTATTTAACGGAGAGGTTATTGGGAACTAGCTTTATAGGTTATGTGCTATTTTGTGGATGCAAAATCAGTTCCTTTTATTAACTAATTTATATTTTGCTTTAGCCTAAAGCAGTCATCCACCGAACCCTCATTATTACTTTCCATAGCGCATAGAATCGGATCCGCTAATTCAGAGTTTGATGTACAAATTTCATAGTCAAGCTCAATATAATCGTTACGAGTAACATTGGAAGTTATTTTATTTACTTTAAACCATCCTGCCAGAGACTGGAAAGAAGGAACATAAGAAAGAAAAAATTAAACTTTTGGTTTGGGAAGTCCCTCCCCTAATACCAAAATAGATTCCTTCTTAAAACAAAAATTCGACTTATAGAATGCACTTTCCCATATTCCTATTGGCACTTGATAATATTTTTATCCGAGTTATAGGATTTCGAGTTATGGAAGCAGATTTGTATGTAATTTGCTCTCTAAAACCCTGTTGCACTCTTTTTATTTCGAAATTCGAGTTATAGAAGCTCGACTTATGGAAGTTTATATAGGTATGTATATGCTTTTAGGAAATATATGTATATGCTTTTGGGGAAGTTTCTGTATTTATTTATAAATTTTTACTGATATCAAATAATAACTCTTTCAAGTTATATTATATATCAAAATTATATGCCACATTAATAAAAAATTATCCAAAGCAGTCACATAAACTTAATGTTCAAAAATCAATTCACTGTACAGATACTTGTGTATTTACTGATGAATTAAACTTACAAATTTACTTTACATATAAATATATATGTATATAAATTAATTAAAACATTATAAGTTCTCTCACTTTGTTTCTTATTAATATTATTTTTGCTAGTTTACCTAAATAAATACTTGTTTGGATACTTCGAATATCATTTGATTGATTGATTAAAGTTTACATGCTTAAAAAATATTTAATTATTCATTTTTTCTTAATGAATCAAGTTTTTATGTCTTTATTCTGTCCTATAAATCTTAACTCAAATTAAAGATCTTTATCTGTCAGCTTAACTGAAAGAACTTCGAACAAGTGGACAGATGGTATCACTTATCGATGATGTGAGAGCATAAACTAAATGATTAAGTCGTTTGAATAAAATTGATGGGTAAGTCATCGCATTAAATTGAAAAATTTCTACAGGTCTAAGTGGTAAATTTAAATATGTATATATAATTAGAAAACAAAGATTGATAAATTGATAAATGTTCTAATTTAGTTCAAAAAACTATATAAGAGATAAGATTTCTAAGAAATTTTTCTGTTTTCATCAGGCCGAATTATTAACGAATTTTTTGGAACCTTCTATTTTATAAAAAAACTTCGGTGAAGTCTAAAATCACATTATTAAAAATAATCGTAGAATATTTTCTGTTTTATGATTTTATATATTATTCAGTTTTCAATGTGGATAAATATATCTGATACATATATCTAATTGAAGATATCAGAAAATCCGCTCCTATTCGTTTGAATATTAAGCTTAGATTAGGTTAACTATATTAAGAAATTGCAATCAACTTTAGCTTATTAGTTCATTTCGATAGTTTTGGTAATCTCTTGAGGGTTTGAGAAGTGGTTTCAAAACTTTAACAAAATATTATTACTTGTTCAGAGGCAGTATAAGTAATTCATTCATAACTCAATTTACAAATGGCTGGCATGACTACTTCACAGAGTAAATGGAAAGTATCTTCTTGATTTTTCTAAAATTTGAGATATAGGTTTATAAAGAGAAAACCTGATTTTTTTCATGTTTACCAATATATACCAGTCTACAATGATAGCTTGCCAAACTAGGTAAGGTTTAGGACACAATCCATTTTTTCACACAAACCGAGGGCGTTGACGACATCAGATTTGCGATTGTTCTTTAATTTACCCAGAGTTAGAAAGAAACTGCTAAATAAACTAAATTTTAATCTAACATGTAGACGGCATGCATGAATATATTACTGCTAAGAAATTATGTATAAAATTTGATTTTAGCCTCATTTATGACGACAGTGACTATTTTACTTAATAGAAACTATTAATAGAAACTATTTAATTTAACCAGAGTTAGAAAGATACTGCTAAATAAACTAAATTTTAATCTAACATGTAGACGGCATGCATGAATATATTACTGCTAAGAAATTATGTATAAAATTTGATTTTAGCCTCATTTATGACGACAGTGACTATTTTACTTAATAGAAACTATTGTATTAGTTAGAGAGGTTTGGAATAGTAATGATTTACAACAGCAAATTATTATTTTATTTAATTATTTTAATTAATATAATTTTTAGTTACCCATACAGTTGTTTTAAGTATTGTCAAATACCCATTATAAGTAGTCTTTAAAAAAATTATGCTGAATTAAAATGCACATAGTCGAGTCAAGGAATACCTAACTCTCAATTTCAAGCGCCATTAAAACCATTATAGTCTTTTGTATTTTATAAATGAGAAAAATAAAATTTAGGTTCAAACATTTTAAACTATTTATCAGGAATCTAAAAAAAAATAGTGCCGTGGCATAAAGTTTGTGATTTACTTCTTGAACTTCAAGAAAATGATCTCTTTTTGAAAAGAATTGTCATTGAGGGCGAGAAACGGAAGAACGATATTGAAGGTTTCATAGAGTGAAATTGGTTAATCGACTCAAAGCACTTCGAAAACCGATACTGATACTATCTGCCACACCCAATATTATTTACTAAGAATTCTGGCGAACTGCAAGACCTCCCTCCAGATAGCATTATAAGCTGTGCCGAATGTTCTAAGTGGTTTAAATCCTTGCGTGACTTAATTATACGGTATAGATCTCTTGGGATCACCGGTATTATCTAATCTAATCTAACGCTTTTGCTTCAAAAGCGGATGACAAAAAAATCGTCTTAATCTGTTTTTTTTGATAGTAAAAAAGTAAAATTATAAAATCATGTGACTTTTAGAAAAATGACAAAAGATATTGCATTAGAATGGATAACACATAATTGAATATAGTACTTTTTCACTAATATGAAAATGATCTTTTATTTCAAAAAAAAAAAAAAAATTTAAAAAAGAAACTAAAATATCGAATTTGCTTTCCAAATCAATTTTTATAGTTCCGTAGATAATCATATACATAAAAGGGGTTCTCTCTCGCTAACATCCTTCACCCTCAAAATTTTTTTGAATTTAATATTTTAATTTTTAAATTCAATTAATTTAATTTAATTGATTACTAAAACAACAAACTCCTTTTCACCCAATTTATTTCTGTATATGACCCTAATATTATCATATATAATATCCTGTCGATATTATTAGGTTTATCTGGAATACTGTTAACAAAGTCAGTATATGGGTCACGTTCTATAAATCAGGCTTAAATCATTGCTCTAAAGTGGCAATGTGAAGATGCCACGGAGGCTGCTTTTTATGTATTTTTTAAATTTAGATTAATTGTTTTTATTTTAAATAATAGTTTTTAAAGCACTCGTGGGCATAACAGAAACTAAAAATTAAATATATATCTACGACAGAAACTGCATACCGGAAACTGAATAATGACTAATAAAATCGCGATTGATAATGAAAATAAGATTGATCACGTTTACACAGTTTCGCGGATTTTACATGACTTCAAGTGCATCCGTGGGTTGTAAAGCCAAACAAATCTCCGCTTTTCGCGATGAAGCAGCTTATGGATACTCACTACAGGTGAGTGATGGTCTGCAGTCTGCAGCAGGTAAGAATCTAAATTTCTGTTGCTGCAATTTGTAAAATTTCTACAATTATTGCCTGTTCATCATGTTCGGTGTCGTGTGAGATGTGGTCTATGCAATTGGTTTAATCGTTTGTTGGAAATCTGCAAATCTGCCAATTCATTTATGAGCAGTTCCTCAGCAGCTTTGCAGTTTTATTAAGAAATGAAGCCAACTACTTTGAGTTACTTAGAAGCGATTAGTTGCTTTCCACTACTGATTCCACTTTGATCTGAGCAGCTTGAGTCTTCATACTTCAAGATTAATAACGTTTAGATACTTAAAATTATTAGTGACGTTAAATGACTTTTAGCCTTACTTAGACACTATCTGTTATTGAATTTTTGTGTAAGCAGATTCAAATAGGACACGCCCACCGATTTAGAAAGTAATTCGCAGTTTACTTTTAAATTCATTCAAAAAATGAATGCGTTTGCAGGCGGTTTGCCTTGAGAGCGGTGCGTAATGCACGCTTCAGAGAAGGAGGAGTGGAGCTGGGCTGAACCCCAGCTTGAAATTTACACCTGAAATGAAAAAGTTTTAGTAGATTTTTTTTTTTTTTTGGTTTCTCTTTTTGATTTTGTCTCAAGCCAAGCTTAATTGTGCTCGTGTATGCGTTCTCATAAATTTTGTTTACAAATTAAAATTCAGATCGTCGTAATTGCTGCGGTATTTGTCGCATGCGTTCGACTCGTAAGCCTCCAGCTCGTTCCACCTGTTTCAGTTGCGTAAAGATATCTTTTGAGATAAAATATAAAAATAAAATTTAAAAAAAAAAATTAAAATAAGTAACAAAAGTATTGGCAGCACCTATGGTTCAGAGGCACGCAGTTAATTAGGCTTTAATTTGTTTTTTTTTTTTTAAATTTTATTTATTTTTTTTTAAATTTTTAGTTAGATTTTTTGCGTTTTTCAATAACAAGTCACGGATTGGTTGCTGAAGCGGTTTCGGAATGTATCTTTTCATTATTATACACACATACATATATGCGATTTATTAGGTTTTCTTGTCTATCTATTAAGCTTTTATTTTTTTATTATTTTTTATTGTATTTTCTGTTTCAAGATGGCGTTTACTCGAGTATTGTTAGGTTAGTAAAATCATTAATTCTAATTCCATTTCTAATTCCACTAATTCCATTTCAGAAATTTTATTATTATATTATTATTATATTTTATTTATCATTATTATTAAATCATTTAAATGTCATTTTGGTAATTTTTTAATTTACTTTAAAAATCTACAAAAGTTATTACAGATAGATAAAGATAAAGATAAAATGAAGATAAGATAAAGATAGAACATTACTTTTTTTAATTTCTTCTGAGTTTCTAGATAGGTTATGTTATTTGATTGAGATTTGGGATCACTGTTTAATGTAATTAATCCAGAAGTACATCTATAAAAAGTAATCTAGTGGCAACTTCATCATTTCGTCATTTTTCTAGCAGAATAGATAAATTTTAAGTTATTTCAAAGTTTCAGAAACATATTTATGAACACATAAAATTGCTCTATTATTGATAAAAGTATTGTTAATCTGTACTAATGTTTACAGGAAACAAAACATATATACATGGATCAAGGAACAGTAGCATATAATATAATCAAGCCTGCTTACTTACTTCTTTGGCCATATCAACATGATATCGGATTTTTATCTTATACAGCAATTTTCTTCAAATGGTTTTGCTGAGTATGCGTCTTTTTTAGTCCTACACATCAAGTGCGATTGGTACTCCTATCACTTCAATTTTTGTGATACGATCTTTCCATTTGTCTTCATCCTTTAACTAAACTATTTTCAAATACCTTCTGCTGTGGAATTATATCATCCATTTTCACATGATTTAAAATAAAACTAGAGGTTGTAAATATATATCTTCTAAAATACGTTGAATTCAAATAGTTTTGGATTTATATTTAGTTCACATTTGAATGTTAGGTAAGGTTAAAGTGGTTCTCCTACTTGAGTACAAATAAAGGCCCATTGTGGTACTATGGTTAAAAATTTTGCTTATACGCAGGACCTAGAGACCCATCAAAATGGTCTGTGCATTAAGAACAACATCAAAAAAGACACGATTGCCTCATTTAAGTAAAAGTGAACTAATCTAAGAACTTAATAAATTTGGTTATGTTCTTTATTACAACTCTGTCTGGTTAGTTAGAAAAAGTATGCTAAAAATAGTAAGTCTTTTACTGGCAAAATATAAAAGCAAAAGATCGTCCAACATATATGCTTCTCTTCTCTTCTGCAGAGTTACAGCTATGACAAAAGTCATTATGTGGTAAACTAAGTCTTCTTATATGCAGTAACACGTCAACTTTGTGCTGAATAGGTTCCGCTTTAATCGAAGTAATTGACCAGCAAGTTTCTCATTTCACTACTTAACGGTAGTAAGTGACCGATTTTATAAATAAGTCCATCTGGTTATATTCTATTAAAAGCCTGTTAAACGTCAAAAACTTTGCCCAGTAGTATATTCTATGTTATGCTCAAAAGCAAGTCTTCTTTCATACGTTAAGCAATTTAATTGATTATATGTTTATTCCATAATCAAACTGATGAGAAGGGATTAATTGATGTTTATTGAGAGAGTGCTGTACCTTTATCAGCAATATATTTTCAAACAAATTGAGAGACAAAAAGAAGATTTATAGGTCTGTTAAAAGGAGTTAATATAAGGTCCTTGTTTGTTTAATGGAACATTTTGATCGGGGACTTCGTACACAATTAAAAATGTTAATATTTTTTCCTGTTTCAAATATTATTATTTAAATTAATTTTTTAAGAACTAAGACTTATTGACTTATTAGCAGATAATCGATTCGTGTTATCATACAGATATATATACTCGCAGATATCTATTTGTTTTTCGTCTAGAAGTCTCATAACCCACGTCATTATTGGAGGTGATGTCGAAAAACTAAAAAAATTGGAAAATTTTAATTTAAAACATTTCGATTTTGGCAACTTTTTTCGTCAAGATGACAGTAGGATTAAAATAGTTTTGATAGCTTTGTACACAGAAACCCATTTAAGATCGATGATCCATTGTGTGACCATAGTAAGCTGGAATCAGTGTCACTTATATCTGTGTAAAGTTTTATGACAAACTTAATTTAAAGACTTTATTAAATTTTGTTTTTGTAATGAAATTTCAGCTGAAGAAACGATAAAAATGTTATAGAATGCCTTCGGTGACCAAGCTATATCATAAAAAATTATTTACAAGTACGAGTAGTATAAATAAATCATAGAAGGAAGAGACAGCGTTTATACAAAAATAATTCTAGATGGTAAACAACATTAACTGCTGAACAATATGATAAGCAATTCAAAGAGTGTATTATTTGAACAATTGACCGACTATATACTTCAGGATACTTCAGTACTATGAAATTGAGTATAGAATATAATCGAAATATTTGTGTAAATAAAAAAAAATTTTGTTTCAAAAATAATTTTCATAAAAGTAAATTATTTAAACAACTAATTAATTACAAAAAAATTAAAACTAACAGCTTGGATTATTTTAATACCAATTTTAATCAAATTTTATACCAAAATTTTAAAGCATAACACATAAAAATTATTTTATATTAATTACTTAATCAACTAAGTAATTTAAATTATTTTAATTAAATTTATTTATTATATAATTATCTTATTAAGTATTATTATAAAATATTATATTATATATTTTATTATAATAATTGTAATTATTTTAAATTCATTAATTAGTGTATTAAATAATTTAAACTGTGTGCGAGTTCGAGTAAATTGAAGTAAAGCAAATTGAAATTTTCTATGGATTTTTTGCACTGCACTTATGTAAATATTTATTTATTTGTTGCACTTATTAATTATTTTTGGTTAAAAGTTTCTATTTATTTATTAAACATCTTATACAATTTTCACAATGGTAACACCTAATTTACCTAATTTTTATCTAATTTATCCTACTCGAAATTCTAGTAAATACCAACATTCGCTGCCATATCGACATAATTTACTATTTCCATCAATTTACCATCAATTTACTCGAAAGCGCACACTGTCTTTAATTAAATTTATTTATTATTTAATTAAAAATAATATAATTTTTATATAATTAATATAAAACTAATTCAAACTGTTAGTTTTAATTTTATAGTAATTAATATATCTTAATAATCAATAATTAGGATTTGCATTTGGAAAATTGCAACTTGATATGAACACTTTGTTTATAATATAAGAACATAATAATTAAGAAAATTATAGTTTTATCTGCAAATTTTTAGATACTCTCATTTACTCGTATTAGTATAATATAATAATAAATTTTTTAAATATATTTTTGGAAATAAAAAATCTAATAAATTCTTAATAAATGAGTGGTATTTATTTTTATTTTATAAATTATGTACTTTATTTGTTAAAATATTAAAAAATGAATATTTCATTAATATTTATTTGAACTTTAAAGAAGTGATTCGTTTTTTTGCGGTGTTAAAATAAAATTCGTTTTACATGAAAAAGATACATTTAACTTATAATAAAATTCCAAAACGTTTGATTTTTATTTTAACATAAATCAGTACAAACGATACTCTGCTCTCTCCTAATGATTATTTATTTTAATTAATATTATTTATCATTAATTTTTTTAATTAAATTGTGAATAATTATTTTATATTTTAATTACAAAAAACAAAAAAAAACAATTTCAATTTTAAAATATTGCACTTTATTTGATTAATTCACTTAATTTTTTTTTTAAATATATTGATTAATTATGTAAATATTTTATGTATACAATAAAATTACAAATTAAATAAAAATTAATGTTTTTGTTTTATTCTTCTTTTTATATTAAAAAAACAAAAAAAAAAATTAATTCACTATTAATTTGATTAACTTTGGAATTTATACGAAATTAATTTTCTTTAATCCGTTAAGAACATATACTCAGCCCGAATGATAAAATGTATGTAAATATCACAGCTTGGAGTCAAGAGGTTTTATGCAATACTCTAGCTACGAAATCGCTGAATTGAAAGATGCAATAAAATTGAAAGCAAAATGCATTCCACAAGTGCAACGCCACCACACAAGCTTGAAGTTGGCTTCGAACAAATGTGCATTGGCTTAACTACAGTGGCGGCTCTATTGCTCGATGCTTTTTGAGTTATATTTAATCTTATATGAATATTGAATTTATTAAGTATTGATTGCAAATATTTCTATTGTAATTATATTAATTATTAGATGATTATGCGTATATATGAAAGCCATTATAAGACATTGTACTCTACAACCCTATAAATTGTTCATATAATATCGATACAAATTTATAAAAAGGTTTTTCGAACAGTAGTAAACCACAACAACAAAAATTCATTATATATCATTTTTATTTATTGAATTTTTGGTTGACCACACAATTGTTTTGAGTATTGTCAAATATTCATTATCAGTGGTCTTCGAATTATAATATTTATTATATTTAATTATTCGTAGTTATTTTTGCGACTGCAAGTACCAGGAATCGAACTCGTTCCCTGCCAAATTTGAAGCTCAGAGTCAGTTCTATTAACAAATTCACTTGCTGTGTTTATATTAGAACGAAATCATAAACCAGCTGTAGAATAATTGAATTAATTAATTATATTTTGTTTTTAATTGTTAAATTTCAATTCTATTCTGTTGGTTGAGGCATACAAATTCATTAAATTATTGTTTATTTTTAAAAACATAAGTAATAAATATTCATATATAAATGTTCTGTTCTATTATCTGTACTAAAGGGTAAAATATCATATACATATCTAATAAGTGTAAATATCGAAAACTTATCAAGATAAGTATTCAACTCTCTTAATTTATATATTAAATGTATAAATGTATATTAAATGTGAGGTGGAAGATTAATTAATTCCTTAAAAATGTTTCTAAACAGATTACTTTTCTGAATATTTGGATTTTTTAAGATAAACTGAGTAATCAATCTAAAGTAAAAAAAAATTTTGTAAGGTTGTTCTCTATATTGTTGATATTCTTAACTATAAATTTAGGTAGAAAATATAGACTGTGGTACTTAAAATTCAATGTACAATAAGTTTCGAAGTGCTAGTTAGTTACGTTATCAGAAATGCATATTCGAAAAACGTCAAATTAGAGACATTAATAGGTTAATAGGATTCCATAACACAATATCAAGAATAATATCATACTTGATTAAAACATCATACTTGTTCTTATTTTTCTTCTATCACTGATTTGTTTTTGACAGAGTGTTATGATGGCTCATAAATTAACATTATTCACCTCTCGAGCAGGCATTTTTCTTTCTTTTTTTTTTTTATTTTCGCTGATTTCGCTGATCTACAACCAGTCGCTCCTGAGCGGTGCGCTTTTTAAGGTACCAACTGAAGTAAAATTAACAGGTCTTACTTACTATATGCGCTGTAGATATTGCTTTGGTAATATCAATTTCAATATATCTTTGGAGACCTCTCCATAAGGTATCTGCTCATTTTTCTTTCGGTCCCTGTTCGGAAATCAAAATTTTATATAGTAATATAAATTTTTGTTCAGACTCGTGTAGGAAATAAAAACTATTTGGAGAAGTATCATATTTTCTGTCATTAGTTTAGATATTTATACTGATAAGTACTACATCTATAAGTACTTGTCATAACTTTTTTTTAGAATTTTAAATATAAATTAAAATAAATATATGAAACAGTATATTAACTTGTTTTTAATAGGGTTTTGAAAATATTTCCAATTATTAACATTAGTGCAATACACTTCTTTACACTCTTATTTTTATTCTTTTACTTTTTTACTTTTTTCTTTTACTTCTTTTACTTCTATTACTTTTAGAATGCAATATCAAATGAATGTTGCTTACATAACCTGTTGTCACTAGTCTACTATTTTGTGGACTATCTTACTGGAGGTAAGAAATCAAAATATGATTTATCAAGCTGAGTTAGCCTAAGAAAATGCATGAAAATCCATATTAATTGAAAAACTGATCTTAGTATGACAAACTAAATGCAAAATTTTAATACTGATGCTCTTAGTATCAACCCATAATTCGGATTATGGCTGAAACTAAAGCTAACACATTCCATTACTCGTAGAAGAAAAAGCAATTCTTAACTTCACGTTATATATGGATTGAACGAAAATCGTCATAATAATGATAAATTTGTATCTAAATCCGATTAAATTCAAGTATCAAGCAGCGAACATTTTGCCGGCTTAGCTGCAGTGAAAAGTTACTTCGTGGGAATAACTAACAACCAGCAAAGCATTTCTATTAAGAGGATTAAATAAAACATCCACTAAAATTAATTGATTTTTTCTAAATTAATTTTTTATTTAATTTAATATTAATTATTTAGCCCAGTCACATTAGTTTATTCGCTCATTTGATGTAAAAAAATAGTTTATAGCTTTTCGTCTTAAAAATATTATATAAAAATTAGCATTTATAAATATCAAAATTATATTGAATTATATTATAATTATACGGTTGATTTTTTTATCAGGTTGTATATTATTAAATGCCATTAAATTGACTACATACGGTTAATTGGGTATTTTCTATGAATTTCCTTTAAGGCTGAATTGCATGTTTTGGCTACCGAATAAAGATCTCCAGTATCCCTACAATCCCTATAAAATAAATAAACTCCACGAGAAATGGTAATCGCTTCGTGATATATAATTAACATCCAAATCCATCGTGATCTTTGGAGAATTCCGGTAAAAGATGAAGTAAAAAAGCTAACCACAAAATATCATGAACGAATACAGATTCAACATATCAGTGTTCGAATTTGATACCGCCCTCAAACAAAAAAAAAGAGTAGCTCTACATAGGAGAACTACCTAAATTAAATATTATCATGCTAAAAATTGTCTATTTATCAAAAAATTGTATTATGTCCAAATTTGTCAGCACATATATTAAGTTTAAAACTAAATACATAATTAAAAAAACGTTTTGAGGCGATAGATTCTATCATAGAGCGATAGATTGCATGAAGATATCATGCAATCCCAAACAACTGTGATAACAGTAGTGCATTACTAACTTTGAAAACTTTTTTATACTGGTTGTCTACCATATTATGATTATATGGTTGACATCCTGAACACGCGAATTTGTGAGAAATAAAGACGTTGTTGACTTCATGAAACTCTTTGATAACTCTCCGATAAAATCGCTTCTATTAATTTCTATTCGTGCAACTCACAAGCCCTTCCCAACATTAATCTATAACATAATCTTACTTCAATAGTCTGGTCTGGAACCACAAGACTTGAATTTTAAATTTATAATTTCAGACTTAACTCATTAAGAATAATATCGGTCTTTACAGGACACTAAATTATAAGACGACATGGAGGAGGGAATTTGTACTTTAGCTTTTTTAAGTTGCCTAACTAATTTTTTGTTAGGCAATTTGTCCTCAGGCTTAACTTAAATTCAACTTTAAGCATATGAGCGAACACATATAACTCACTCTTTAACATCTTTAGGCTAATAGCCATCCATTATATTCGAGCCATTGATAAACTCATGTTCACGTTCAATAATGTATTCGTTTTATTATTAAGTATTCAACTTCTCTCTAAAATTGAAAGATATGTGACCATTTGGCTATTTGACTGAATTTGACCTGCATTCACCATAGGCCATAGGCACCACTTTTTTTATTTTGCAATTCTAATTTTTTTCACTTTTTTGTGCGTTCACCTGGCTCTTTGGCTTTTTTATTTAAATGTAAATAACTTTTCCATTTTAATGTTCATATTTCACCATTATATGCATAGTGTTAGATATGCAGAGTGAAAGAGTAAACGAATGAAGAGAGTGAAAGGGTTTACTTTCTAATTGATATGAGATCAATTTAGTTAGGCAATTCATATGAAAAGTCACATTTTTTATTCGTGTGACTGAATTACTTAGGTAAGTAATGTTGAATATTTTTTTTTGTGGTTATTTCAAAACTGGGGGTTATATCGACAGTTCGAACATGATTGAATCGCTAACATTTGAATATGTGGTATATTAATGAGTTATGTAAAGTAATTATATTTGTACCGATGTCAGTAATTATCGCCATTTTAAATAAAATAAATTTATTTAAATAAAAAATTTAGCAAAAATTGTATTTAAATTAAATTTAAAAATGGCTTTTAATTTATATTCGATTAGAAAGCTTTAAAGTACTTCAGTGCATGCTTAAACCTTTACATTTTATGATTGCGAGCTTTATAAAATTGTGCTTTATCCAAAAAGCTTTAACCCAAAATAAAGCTTTTCCACAGATTCGGTATATAAAAGATTTAAAATAAGAAAATAATTTGAAGCAAAAGACGGTGATGATATCCCTTCTACATTCCAATTTTTCGTCTCAAAATTAGTTTTTTTGAAGAAGTGAAGTGAAAATAATATTCGATTAAAATAGAATTCTTTTTTTCATTTTGTATATTTTTATAGCCCTGATGGACACACAGATGGAAAGGGCTATCATTAAATCAAGGCAAACCGTACGATTTCTTATAAATAAAATGTGCGCTTAACTAGTATGACAAAACGGATCGATTAAGTGATGTTCGTTTGTTTGTTTATCCGTTATCTGTCCGTTAGCAATAAAACTAATAATTAAGATAATCGGTTAAAGTCTAATATATGTAATATAGTCTGTTAAAATATAGACTTTCAATTTGTCAAATGGACGGAATTGAAGCGTTATCTGTAGTAATGTTTATAAACGTTGAAACTGCTCCCTGTAACACCCTGTCTGGTTAGATCGTCTGTTTTGCAATTGCTGAAAATATCCCTATGACTAGAAACCCTGATTACAGAAAAATTGAACTGCGCCTACATCTTATTTACAGATGTGTAGCAGTCAAGGACTGTCCTAAATGTTAACTGGACTGAGCTGAAGGACTTTAAAGCAGCTGACTGTCCGATAATGTTTATATATTTCGATCAAGTATATTATCTATTTCAAAGCAAGCTATAGCTTCCAATATAGCAATCATTACTGTTTGAAAAGCATTACAGTGATCTGGAAACCTGTATTAAGTGGATATATTCAGCCCTTCTGAGAAAACTCCACTTCCTACGTCACTCTTAGTTTTTGAACCGTCAAAATAATTGTATTACAAAACCTAAAAAATTTTATACATCTGAAAAACATGTTATAATAAATACTAAGGAAAATTGCAATATTTCATTTATATATGCATTTTGCAAACAACTAGGACTATAAATTATGAAAATAGTTGCGAATAAATAGCCAGACGTGTATATCCTGAGGTACTCAGTTGAATACTGAGGTTACGAGGTTAGGTGATTGATCACAGAGTTTTTTAGAGGAACAGAATTTGAAATAACATATGTAAGTTAGGTTAAGTTGTAGCAATGATTCAAAGGGATCCACATAGGGTTCCTACTTAAATATAATATAATATAAAATTATAAAAATTTCTTACCTTGTATGAGTATGGATTGAATATGCTTGATGAGATGACTTTAAAATTATTTGTACATCACTTTATAATAGGTACACCTGGAACTTAAAGTTAAAAATAAAAATCAGATGTATATAGTGATATTAATTTAATATATATAAAATTATGCAATTAATTTTCTTTTACCATTTAAATGGATAAATTAAAAAAATTATGATATTTAAATATTATTTAGAGCTTATATAGATACCGCTCAATATTCACAATTCAAGTGTGTAAAGTAAGAATCGCTCATATATGATCTTGATTAAAAGACAGGTGTTGCTATAATATGACCCATATTAAAAACTGAAAAAATAACGATTTTAGACGAAATTCCTCTTTTAGGTGTAAAGTTAGTTACTAACTTCGATTTTCAAGAAAAAAAAAGTTTGAGTTGTAATATATTCAATATAAATTATGATTTTGTGGTCATATTATTAAAAAAGATCTCAACCAAGGTAATATACATAACCTAAAATTGCTTTATAGTAATTATTTAAAATTGTTGGGACATAACTGTCAACAATAATGTTGATGAAAAAGCTAGAATTGGCACGTGGCTTTTTATTACATTGATCGTATAAAACGTTAGAATCCTGAGTTCAATTTTCATATACTGATGGACTGTAATTCCAAAAATTATATACGGATTTTTACGATGCCCACTGTTGATGGATATTTAGCGTTGTTCGAAACAGTTGTATGGTCAACCCAATAATTTATTTAATTATCACCTTTCTTTATTCGAAATAGTTTTTTTTTATTACTATATAAAATTATGAATTATATATTTTTTAAATTATTTAAGTAATATTAAATAAAAAGCAACTCAAAGCCCCGCATTAAAACAAATAGATATAAACAATTAAGATCGATATTAATTAAAACAAAAATTTAATATAAATTAGATAATGTTATTAAAAAAATAATTCGGAACGGTTTTTTGATATTCCCTTGGCAATTTTATATTAAAAGCAATTTTATATTAAAAGCAATTTTAATTAAAAGCAATCCCTGAATATATAAAACAAATATTCCGTAATATATTAAATGCAAGAATTTGAGACTTTAAGTAAATAATATTTATATTAAAATTACAGAATTATGTATACAGAAATTCTGTTATCTTAATAAATTATTTTTAATGATCTTTTTTCCCGAATTCCACAGAAATAATTAACAAGATCAGAATTTCAATTCAATGATGACCGAAAATCGAGTTCAATTTCCTGTTATAAAATATGTTTCTTTGAAGCTTTAATCTATTCAGTCATCTTAAATATAGAGTTAACTCATTAATCTTATTTCACAACAGTGTTAGAAAAACTATAATATCATCCACTTTCCTTTAAAGATTTTTTTACCATTAATTATATGACATTTTTTAAAATATAGACGAAACACGATTTTAGCAAAAGAAACGTAATAAATAAATATAAGAATATGATTCTAAATTTTTTAGATTAGATGAATTTTGAAGTAAACAAAAAATTTACTTTTAAATGTAGAAAAATCAATGGATTAATCTAAATATCATTTCAAATTTAATGATGAACAGATTAAGCGCTAAGTATTTTGTACCTATTCTTCCATCTTTCTAATTATAACTTCGAGATGTGAGTGAAGTTCTATTTTCGATTTTCATAACTTTCAAATAAAAGTTTTGCTGTGCTCGGGATATGTTATTTTTTTTTTTGCAGCAATAGGTAGAAGGCATCCAAAGCCCCAATGTGAGACTTGAACGCACTAAAACCACCTCTTAGGAATAAATATGGAAGATTGCAGCCGCATGCAGCAGATATAACCCGATTCCAGTAATAAAGCGAGAGATTAGAGTAAGAGGCTTAATACCTAGGTTTATCTAAACCAAAAAGCATGGGCGCAAGGCAGGGAAATTGGGTGCTAGTGAAGCGAGGGGGATTATTGCGTAAGCGTGGGGTACTTTATTCCACTTATCGAGATAAAGGGGTAGGTATTAGAGCGGTTTGTAGCGTAAGGTCTGGATTAAGTCCGCAGGGGCTTAGGAGCTGGAGGGAGATTGTGTAGCCGCATGAGGTACCTTCTAGCGAGCGAGAGGAGGTACTAATCGATGCGAGTAATGATTTGAGTTTCTGCTTCTAAAATCTCAAAATATATCATATTTAAATTTGAATTAAATGTCCTTTCGGCATTCATTTGATATATTATATATTGCTACACACTTTTAAAACAAGATAAAATATTTTGAATAGTTGTTTGGTGAAAAGCTAAAATAACGTATTTTCACAAATAACACAGACAAGAAATAAGAAAAATAAATAAGAAAATAAATCGTTACGATTTCTAAGTTCTCTAGAAAATTTCACTATAGAATCTAGAAACTTCGATTCGTTCTTAGAAATTAACATTTCCAAGTAATTGTAAGCTATTGTAATAAATGACAAGACTAAAATTTTGCATACCAAAGTAGAGTTCATAAGTGCTTTTATGAGGCACTTTTTTAGGCAGACATTCATAATTAAAAACTAAATAAGATAATTGCATTTGTCTATGTATGATAGACGGTGGTGTAAGTTTAATGTAGTTTGTTTTAGAAGTTTTACTACAGCTTTAGTTACTTTATGAATATTAATGTTATTTATTATGTTATAACGTATATGGCTTGCTTTTATTTCATTTTATAAATTATGTTAGTTAATTGTTTGTAGGCGAACGTTTTAAAATAAATAAAAAAAGTTGTAAAAGTTATGAATTTATAATAATATTATGATGATGGTCACAACCGATATGCATCAGAAACTAAATGTAATTCAAAAGAACAGTAAAAATAAATAAAATGTTTTAAAGAAATAAGTCAACTAAAATATGAAGTTAAATAATGTTAAAGATACATTTATTAAATGAAATAAATTAGACAATTATTTGTTATTTTACTTTTGTTAATTTTTTTTTATTATTTTAATTAGATCGGAACTAGTAATAAATGGGGTACTAGTTCCCAGCGGGGTGGAGCATTGCGGTCATGATTAATTTTTTGTACTGCAACAGACCCTAACCGAACAGCAAACATTCCGCCTTCCGTATGAAAGCCAGAATGACGGAAGTTGAGCACCACCTAATGTCAGAAGGGGAAAATAGTTTTCGACCCAGTGATCTCCTCCTGGCCCAGATCAAGGCTGGGCAGTCATAGAGAATGTGACTGAAAATCTTGTATGCTTCGACATCTATCCCTTCAGACAGATCCATTTTGCTAAGGTGATAACGCAGTCCACGGTGACCCCTTAAATATCCCACCAGTAATCTCAATTCTGTTTTGCTGACGAAGAATACCTTACCAATTTTATTTAGATAGTTTCTATAGTTTTGCAATGAGATGCACTGAACATTAAAAGAATATGGGAAAAATTTTAATTTCTAAAAAAAAGTGGCTGTTGTGTTCCTTATATGTTACTTTTTTTTTAACCGTTTTAAGTTAAAAGTCTTTATGATCGATTTAGATTGCGGTAGATTATCGCAGTATAGCTTTCTATTTTTATACACTTCTTTCGGAAAGGGCGAAAAGAAATTATAGTCTACTAATCCAAATAATGATTTTGGACCTACAAAGAGTAACGCTGACACTTTCCTGGTAAATTTATTTGCATCTTGCAACTCGCCAAAAATTCCAGTTTTTCGAGACAATTCATCACCAGTTTTGATGGCAGGTGAGAAGAATTGAGTGTCTTTATTTCTGTCAGTTTGGATGGCTTTTCTATGGTTTCGATAGTTACGTTTAAAAGTTAAAGTAATGCACACCTAACTACCGTATAAGTTTCTGCTTATTCATGCTTTCCAGAATTTCAACTTCGGCCCATAAAGATTTGGTGCAGCTCCTTCTAGAACGGTGAGGTTACCGTTCGTGCACCATATAACCCTGATCTGGCTTATCTCATAGGTTTTAGATAATTCATCTCAATTATTTTTGTCACTAAATTCCGTTTGAAAACATTTTATGAAGTTTAGGGTAACATGCACCCTAATAGGGTAACATGAGGTATTAATATTACATGAAGTTCTTTGCAAGAATTTAAAATTTCTTGTTATTGAGATAACTGTCCAAACTGACTTTATTGGTTCACTTGGTATTGAATATTAACTTGAAAAACGTAAGAGTTCTAAGATGACCTTAATAGATCTTGTACACTCCAGTCAGTAACCTGTTGAGTGTGGAGTGTGTTAATTACTGTATGTTGATTTTCACAATTACTGCTCCTTCTTCCAGTTTACTGCCCCTAAAGTAATCATGGGTCTGAAAGTTGCTGTATAAATTTATCTTAGTAGTAAATATTAATTAATTTTTACAATTTCCGGTACTGATACTATTTGTACCAGTACCGGAATATACCAGTTTGTTGTTATTAACAATTAAATATAAATTTAATAAATAAAGGAGAAATTATCTTAAATGAAGATTAAGATTAACTTTAAAAAAAAAGTTTTAGTCTCTCTTTCGTTTAAATAATAAATTTAAAAATTGTATATCAAAATTGATATTGTTTTATTGATTTGAAAATCGTAAAGTCGTAAAATCGTAAAAACTAATACTTATAAACAACCCAAAGCCTTATAAATATATTATTTCTGTCTATTTTTGAAAATAAATTAAATGGAAGGGAATAAATTGCAAACAATTTAATTCGAAAAATGTTTACTTAAAAGTTTACGGTCCAAAACTGAAAAACATATTGGAAACAGAATAAAGTTAAATTGTGTAAATAATAAAATATTTCGTAAACAAAGTCAGCATAAAATTCGACTAAAATTAAATATTGAAAATTTATGTAAAACACACACATGACGCATATTTCGTCCTGGAAATGGTTTGCATTTGTTTTCGGTCTTACAATTTTGCTCTTTTGAATTTTGTACAAAATCCTTTGAAATTTATTTCCATTTTTTCCTTACCGAACATTTTATGTCAGAAAAACCCTTTTGATTTCATCGTCCTTACATTGTCAACATCACTACGGCGCGGATAAAACTCGCTCAGAGGTAACATAACTTGGCATTTGATTGGATGACCAAATGGTGTAAAAGTGTGCACTTTTGTTGATTGTTCCGAAATTTTGCTTTCAGAAAAATACATTTTTTTCTAATGTATTTTGTGCCTGGCTTAAAATCCTATTCATTGAATCTATGTACAGGTCAGGTAGTAAGAACATTTTTTATCAGACATATTTGAAAGCGTTAGGAAAAACCATTACTTCAGACACAGATACAACATAATGAACTTTATCGTTGTATTCACCAATAGCGGTAGTTTTTAGTCATCCGAAATGGTTTGGAGGAACAAAGCTAGTAAGACCACGATTAAAGTCAGTTATTCACATATTTACAGTTTCATATGATGTCACAGATTCAGTGTACCTTTAACTAATTCGGATTTAATTTGTAATGAGATATAGTTTTTCAAATGCAAATATCAATCATCTTACGATACTTTTTTCTTTTAATGTATTTATTTATTTATAACATAAATATAAAATAATATATCTAAGAGACAGAAGGTGCTGCCTGCAGAGGTCTTCTTTTTAAAGACTGAAAGTTAGCCGAAAAAAAATTGTGAACATTTAGACCAGTGGTTCTCATGGATAATCCGTGAGATGGTTAAAAATGGATCGTGAATTATATTGAATAGATATGGATAGATAGCTTGTAGTTTGCCTATTCACTTTTTATAGATAACTAGAGCACATTAAAATAACAATACAGTTTACTATTCTTAAACTGTTTAGTCCCTACAAAAAACAAAGATATCATAGTAGTCCTTAGATAAAGAAAGGTTGGGAACCACTGATTTTGACAGTAAAAAGAGATGGTCAGAGCACATTAAAATAACAATACAGTTTATTATTCTTAAATTTTTTGGTCCCTACAAAAAACAATGATATCATAGTAGACCTTTGTTAATGAAAGATTGGAAACCACTGATTTTGACAGCAAAAAGAGATGGTCATTTCTAAAATTTAAGATGTAGTTTTTTAATTAGACACAACACTGACGAATACGTTTTATCTGATCAGATAAATTGTTTTGTGCCAACTCTTCTTCAGTTCAAAATAAATGCATATATGAGTAAACAGATTTTCAAAAAACATATAAATAAGGCAGGTGCTTGACTGCTTTGACAAGCTAAATCTGCTTGGCGAATCAAATCAAGTGTCGATTCTTTGGGTACCAGGACATACTGGCGTACGCGGAAACGAATACGCGGACAAACTAGCCAGAAAAGGAGCAGCCACACCCATGAGGGGACCGGAATCTTTTTGTGGACTATGACATAGTACGCTCCTTTCTCTCATAAAAATAAAGAGAACCAGAATAAAAAGGATTATTGGAATATTATACCAGGATTAACACTATCCAAATCACTTATTGGTACTTATAACAAAAAGAGATACCAGGATTGTATGAACCTATCAAAAAAAAAAAAACTTAGAATCACCACAAAAATCCTAATAGGGTACTGTAAAGTAAAATACCACCTTACAAGACTGGGTATACTTCCGGAGGCAAACTGAAGATTCTGTGAAGAGAATGAGGAGTCGGTCACATATATGCTGTTAGAATGACCTGCGCTAATGCACATATGGAATAAGCTCCTGAGAATATATATTCTTACGGAAGAGGCAATAAAACTCTGTAAAGTAGGTTTCAAATCCAGAAGGGGGCACTATAGACCCGACCGACGCTATGCCACATAAGTATATAAGTATTAAAAAATAATATATTTTAATATATAGGTAAGTGTACTATAAGCAAGAATAGGTTAAGAATTTGAAAAAATAATTTTTGCATATAGAGTAATATACTTATTTTGTCGTTGATAATAATTTTATTAAAGCAATCAAAATATTATTTATACGAATTTAAATTAATTTAAAATATTTTTTCGTGATTGTAATATTATTTTTTTTAAAGGTAGAATTTTAAAAGCTTATAAAAATATTTTTATGGGTTAATTCAATATTTTAATCCCTCGTCATATTAAATTTTAATACACTCAAATTATTTCACCTTTCATAATCTTTTTGGGCATATTTTTTAACTTTAAAGCTCATAAGAAGATTAAAGAAAAAGTATTTAAATACAGCCGGAATAATTTTTGTTTTAAATTTAATATTTGATAATTTTTCCCAAGCGGTCTTATACCGCCATTGCATTAAGAAACAATTTTAAAATATAACATATAAATATATGTTTGTGAATGTCAGTTTATACATATTTATATTATATTTATAAAAACAATGTCTGTGAGCAGTTGCCTTTATTCCATATAAAATGGTGTGGCTTCATTTAAGACGAGCGAATGTTAATTAAACATAAGGTGACAAGGTGATAAGACTGATATTGCTTAAGTGAGATTATTAAAATTCACAAGAGCTACTCGTACATGCTGACTAAATTAAATTTATGAAATGTATGGAATTTAAATACGTGCATTTTCATTAAAAGATACATTTTAATGACTTCTTGAATGGCGTTGATTATTGACTAAAATTAAGTTAATTGCATAAAATATGAATATTCAGATATTCAGGTTTGATTGTGAGTTGGCAGCGAATATGAAAGCAATTGCATTAAATAAACTTATTTAGCAGTTATAATATAAATTAAACTAAAATAAAATAAAGTAAATAGATTCTTCATCACTTCCAACCGCTATTCAAAACTGAAAATCTCAATGCTTAAAACAGGAAACTGATATATAATCAAATAATTTGTCTGTTACTTCTATATGGATGTGCAGCGTTTAGCAAAGCCTCAAACTCTACTATTCGCCAGCTAGAAATTGCACAAAGCCAGGCTTTGAGAACACTTTTCAAGATACCATGGCATATTAGGATGAATGATATTTTTGGGACCTCAAGATTGATTCGATCAAAAAATACATAATGCATACATCCCTGATATTATTTACGAAAACAGACAGACTTACCAACACTGCGTTATTTAATCTCAGAATGGTTACAGGCTCCTTGGGGAGGTATGCAGATCTACGGTCAATTATTGTTTAATCTGATAAAGTGATAAACATTAATCCAGTCACAATTTTTTGCACTCTTCTGTTCTATTTAAAATAAATATCTTCCATAGAAAAAGTGAATTATTGCTTAGTCTGATGATGTGATAAACAATAATCCAGTCAAGGCGTAAAGAGGGGTTTTGAAGATACCTCGTGTTAATAAAGAGAGAAGTGCTTAAGTGCACTGACTCAAATAGCTTCAACATAGAATTTAATTAAATCGCTTAAGAAATATTAAGAAAAAAAAAGAAAAAAGTCAGATTTAGAAAAAAGTAAGTACAAATTTTTTAATATTTTCTGTATTCTGTTTTGTATTATCTTTACATATTTTTTCTGTTTTCGTTCTATTCTGATTTAAATATACTCTATTTTTATCTCTTTTAATATAAACAAATAAAACTTGTATCTGAACATTTTTAAATTTTTCCGACACAAGCACTAAACTAAGCAAATAAGGCAGCAGAAATCGTGACAAATTGTAATTCTTGGATATGCTTTTTACGTGCTTTTGAAACAATTTGCAATGATATTATTTTCATTTGCAAATATCTAAGTATACACAATGTACTTTTTCTGGTTCTGTACAGCACTTTTTATGCTGTACTTTATTTACAATGTATTGAAATCCTGAAAATATGTTAGCTATGTAATGTCCATATGGCCAAGCAAAAAAGAAACGATTGATAGCATAGCATGTAAACATATGATGATTGAGTTCACACTCTAATTTAGAGATCTCTGGAATAATATATATGCAAATTACAATGCTTGGTGTATTATGCTGTAAAACCTTTTCAAATGAAAAAATTGTAAGAAAAACATACTAAGCTCGGAAGACGTAGGAAA
Source organism: Teleopsis dalmanni (assembly GCF_002237135.1). Classification (NCBI taxonomy): domain Eukaryota; kingdom Metazoa; phylum Arthropoda; class Insecta; order Diptera; family Diopsidae; genus Teleopsis; species Teleopsis dalmanni. The sequence goes on along the minus strand of NC_051847.1, from coordinate 78,202,191 downwards.
ATGAATGTAACTGCAAATGGAAATTCGGGTTACATATAAATTTCAATGGTAAAGATTGGGGAGGGAGAAAAATAGAGAAATAATAACTAAATTATATCTCTCTATCTCTTTAATCTCTTTAATCTCTTCTCTCTAAGAGATTGCTAAGAGATTACTAGAATAATGTGGGCATACATGTTCTTGTTACAATGGTTGCTTCTTACCAATGCTAAGAAAGCTTATCAAGTGGAAACTGGATATGGAAAACCTACTAAGGTCGGAAAAAGTAGGAAAATGAATGCAACTGCAAATGGGCTGCCATTAATGCTTAAATCAGTAATTGATAGTTTATTTTTCCAAAAGTAAATGCTTGACTTATATGCCTTATCTTATTATCGAAGAAACAATAGAATAAGGATTATTGACGATAAAATGTGAGAGCATATGAGTATATGAATTAAGTTGACTACTACAAAAATTGAATCAAGAAAGTCTCATCTTATTATCAGAAAAAAATTGGAGCAAGGACTTTTGGGAATAAAATGTGGAAGAAGCTAATTAGAGTCACGACATTGAATACATTGTCTACTACAGAAATTGACGATGTATAATAGGCAAGGAAGTAAGGAATGTCTATTATATTGAGTTGAATGGATTTTTATGATTTTTATATATTTGCTATATGTATAGTTTAAAATTAGTGTTTTTTTATTTTGTTTCATACGTGAAAAATAGAGAAAGAAGGAAGTTATACATTCCTTTTATAAATTTTAACTAAATACAGTTCGATACATATTTTGATTGTTCTTTACAGATATGTATGTTATTTTATTGACTTTTATAAAATGTTTATCAATTTGAACGGAAGATAAGTAATAAAGTCCAACTAAAAGTTCGTACCATATAAAGTAAAGTTTTTTTTAAAGGTTACCAATAATATTATATATTGATGGACGTTGGAAAAACGCGTCGTTCATCCAGTGAGCTTACTGAAGTGAAGGATTAGCCGAAGTAGACCACGTAATGCTGGGTCCTTTTTCGTTGTTTTATTCTCAGATATCGTTATTGAGTTGAAACCAAAATGACTTTCATTCTCATAAGTATTTTCCTTGTAAGTGCAAGCAGCCCATTTAGCTTGAGGTCGGCTGTCAAGTCAACACCAACTGAATAGTGTCCCAGGACAGTCATCCTCTTGCTTGCCAGTGTTGAGCATTCGCATAATATATGCGCCGTTGTTTCCTTTTTTTCTCGGCATAATTTGCAAGTATTTTCCTCAACAAGTGCTATATTTTTGAACGGATATTTGAAATTTCCGTGTTCAGTAATCAATGAGGTCAGCAAACTTTGGGTGCTCCGTGGATAGCTAAACATTTTTATCGCTTCACTGACCATCGGTTTTGGCATCATGAGTTTAGTCTGTCTACAAGTGCTCGATTCTTTCAACAAGCTAAGATGAAGTGAAGCTATCCACTTATGGACATAAGCCGCAGTCATGTTGAAGTACAATGTTATTTTGGGCTCTGGTCCGCAGATGTTTTGTGCGAAACTGTTGACTATGCACGACTTTTGTTTGCTTTTGATTACTGCTAGATTGTTTGGTGCTTTCAGAATTTGTTTCTGATACACCTGACAATCCATTAGGTAATTCAGTGCATATGTGACCGTCATAAGTTCCGTCTTATAAACGGAAACATATTTTCCTTGATGTAGAGTGCACACTAGCTTTAGCTCTTTCGAGTAAAATTCAGCTTCAACTCTGCTATCCATCAAAGAGCTATCGATATGGAGGTCAAGGATTTTCCGACGGTCCACCATTTTTCCGATGTTGTTCCACGTGGAGTTTCGGTTCATGCTAATAACCGCTAATACCACAGTTTTCTACCAATAATATTACTTAGTGATTAAAATAATTGTTAAGAGATTTAGTACATTAAAAATAATTAGCCCTTGTTCAACTCAAAGGTTTATTATACGATATATTACAAAATGTTTTACGAATTGGTTTAAACTAATCAATAATTAATTTAATTGTCATTAAAGTTGGGAATAATTGTAGACTTAATTTTAGAAGAATTTCATGCTGATGCAGTGTATTAATGCATTCAAATATTAAAATTTTAGATATATGAGTCTATATAATAATTTAATGTAATGGACTTCATTAAAATTGAAAAAATAATTTGTTTTAAATTTCTGAACTAAATTTTCAACAACTTTTTAAGTCTATGACTATTTTTATTATTGATTTTTTCTTTAAATTGTTGCAATTTTTTTAATTTAAAAAACTTTATACTAAACAAAAAGACAATGGCGTTGTAAGCTACACATTAAAAGAATTTTTAAAATCGAATATCCCGCTGCCTTACTATTGTCCTGTCAATAACGTCCAAAATCGTATTTTTCGCCCGCTGAAAAATTGTAGAGGACCCACGTCAAAGCAATTCTACTTTTATTTCTGCTGACTTTGACATTAATTGTTGGCTGACAGAATTACTGGAACGCGTTGCTGACGAGCGCAGTATTTCGGAGAGGAAATGAGGGTCCATTGAATATTTTTTAAGGAATTTGCAACAATTTTAATTTACTTATTTGCAAATACTTTACATGCCAAGGCCGATGCCAAATTGAATGTTTATATGAGGAAAATACGCAGCCATGAGCAGGTCAATACGCATTTTTTCTGTATGAAAATGAAAAACTTTAAATAAAAACGAATGAGAAAAATAGTGAATGAAATTGTTTTGTAGGCAAGTATTTTTTCATATTTTTAAAATAAAGTTAATTTAAATTTTACAGTTATTTATCCTGTCGAGTGATGTGAAAATTGATGAATGAAAGGTTTCCGTATTTTGGCTTTAATTTAAATTTTCAGAATTGACAATTAAATGTATTCATTTTAATTCAAAAATTGATTTAATCAAAAAAGTAATAATTTATTTAAATAAAATTATTTCTAAATTATTGTTTAAAAATTATTCTTTAAAAATTCTTATGTAAAAATTATTTATTAAGTATCATTTATATAAAAAATTTGCGTAGGATTAAAAAAATTTAATATTTTCACCAAACTTTTATGTAAAAATTAATATATTTTGAAGAGAATATATGAATTATATTCTCTTATATATATTAAAAGTCATTATTTTTCACATTTCTAATAATTAAAATTCATTAAACCCTATTTAAATTAATAAAAATATACGGCATAATTAATTCAAAAAATCATTCATTAATCAATATTTATTTCGTCGTCAACAAATTAACTACAAACACAATGATTCTAACCCAACGTTTCACATCTCTATATATTTCTCGAAGCGGTTTATAGTAACATATAGTCCCAACTTCAGTCCATTTTCATTAATGCATTTCATTCAAACTGTTTTCTGCTTAGTACTGATTTTAGTTTCGGGAACATATTAAGTATATGTTAGGTTAGTAAGGTCGATCACGTATATTGAGCTCTTTCTATCAAAATTGTCTATACATATTAGCATATTCTCGTTACCCAAAATTTATTTATTCATAATTCAGGTCGTTTTGTTGAATATTGTTCCTTATGAGTCCATGTTAGGTAAGTAAGATTGATCATATATATTAAGTTCTTTCTATCAAAAATGTCTATACATATTAGCATATTCTCGTGGCACAAGATCTATTCTATCTATCAAGATCTATATACTATTGTAGATCTATCTACAATAGTATTTCTTATTCACTGTTTATCTCCCTGTAAGGAAATCGGGATTTAATATAGCGCGGTAATGGAAAATAATTCACAACTTGAACTTTATTTTTAAAGAAACTTGATGTTTCATGTACAACGTACTTTAAATGTTGTACGCGTATCGGTGGGAATCGTTATCAATTATAACGCGTTACATGAATGGAAGATTTATGGAAACTCAGGAAATTATTTGCTATCTATGCATTTTAGAAAAAAAGTACATCATTTTTTAATAAGATGCATTATAAGCGGTGCTTTAAAAAGTTTTATGCTTAAAGTATCAGTTGAGATATTAATCAAATAAAAGGGGCGTATTGGATTAATTGGGTGTACTACAAGTTGCCGTCCGAGTACTGTTGATAAACTAATAGTTGATTCAATAAACCAGTTAAGTTCATTTATGAAGCTTAATGAGTTCATGACTTATACAGCTAATGAGCATATCATCAACACCCAGACGTGACACCATGCCAACTTTTGCATTTAAAAATATATTGTTAAAGATCCCTCCAATATTCACAAAAGCAACTAGACAAAATTTCTTCAGTTTTAAAGATTTTTCAATGTCATAAGTGAAGGCATGGAGAGCTGTCTCCGTAGATTTCGTTTTGGTGTATGTATGTTGAAAAAAAGAGAAAAGTCTAGGATCAACCTGTACAACTTGAATTTCCATAAATGAAACAGAGTGGCAACACTTCAATGGTAACGCGGCGCAATTATTTTAAAGTGGTTTAGTCTGTGCTCAATTGTTATACGTGCATATTCAGTATACTTTATATCCGAGTTGCTAAGTTTTTAATATTCAAACGAATATTTTTTGAAATTTTTATTATTTAATCAATTGTATTGCAAATACATAATAAATTATTTTGATATCACTAATTAAATATTTTACATAAATAATTTAAATAATTCATATGAGGTGTTCTTTTGATTTACTACAGTAAATCGTGTATTTTAGTTATTTAGCTATTTTGGAGTATATTTTAAAATACAATATTTTATTTTAAAAACATAATTTGGAGCTAAATTTTTGTTTAACTAATTTTTTCGTCTTGGCCACCGCAGAACAGCCAAAGGTATAATTGAAAAAGTAGTTAGTAAAAACAAACTCTGGTAACAGATGCGTTTGTTGCGTGATATTTGTTTATTGTACTTCTAAGGCATATAAATTACTACTTCGATTTCATAAAAGATTTCTCATAGTTCTCCCTATAAGTATAGAGTAACTTTTCCAAAAATTTTTCAAGCCCTGTTGCCCGGGAAAACTAAAGAATGTTGGTTAGATTTAGCATTGCTAATTCTTTTCCTGATATTAAGTGTATTACCAGATATGAGTGCAATTTCCTATGGGCAATGTTTTGCACATAGGTGTATGATCGTCTGCCCTGACATATGTTCTCGTGTAGTAATGCAGTTCAGTGTTACCAATGGAGGGAAAAAAATTAGGTCATGCATTTTGGAGAAGAGTTTTAAATTATAATTTTCGTATAGTTTCTACAAAAAAGATAAATAATATTAAACTTATCTAGAAAAAGTAGAGAATAAAAAGACGTGTTTCTGAGTTTAGATGGGTTTAAAGGTATCCATGCCTTTATAACTTTTCCTACCGATTAATTTAACATTACAAGCACTTGCGTTCTTCATAACTGAAAACCCGAGGATTGTATAAATTCAGTATTTTAGAAGTCTTTTATACTATAGTTTTATAAGTAAGACAAATCATATTAAATATATTTTTAATATATTTTCTAAATTAATTGCAACAATTGTTAATAGTACTAAATAAGATAAATTAAAATTTTATTTATTTTTTAAAAAATATTCATTTGTATGTGTATAAAATATTTTCAAATAACTTAAAAACAATCAAGAATATAACAGTTGCATTTAATATTTTTAAATTTATACAATCCATTAAAACATATTTACAAAAACTATGATATGAAATAATCCTTTCTCATTTTTATCTGGTATTTTTATTTTGATTTAGCAAGGGATCAATTAAGTTTTGAAACTTTATTTGCTTGTATGACAAAAATCTGTTAAATAATATCTCTACTATTTGGATTACTTGTTATAAAAAAAAAGTTTTCAATTTTATAAAATAGTAGCACTCAATACACTTTTTCCCAAAGCCATCTTAATCCTTTAGTAGCAAAACGCAATTTAAATTGAAATATATACGGGCCGACAAATTCGAATAAAAAATAAATAGCAATAAATTAAAGGTTCATGTGTTAATATTGCAATTTTTTTATTAAGAGAGCAATAAAAAATTTCAATTACAAAAAAAAATTTAATAACTATATACTTTAATGTTAAGGATATTACGAAGGGCTTAAATCTGTTTCGGTAAATTTTTCCCATCAATAAAAATGATAAAACTACTATATGAATTGATTTATTTATTTGTATTTTATTTTATGAAATATTTTAAATTATTTATATATGTATGTATGGAATATATGACACATATGCAATAATGGAGCATATATGTATAATATTATATATAAAATAATTGTTTAAATGATTAATAGTTTTAGTTTATTCACATATATCATCATGCAATAATTAAGTTTCTGATATTGATTTTAAAAATGAAAACTTATTTATTAGTGGTTTAAAGCAAATCTTGACCTTAAGTATCTATTGTGATATTATTTGGGTTAGGTAATAAATGATTAAGTTAATATTTTAAGTTGCGTAAAAGTAAAAATTTTCTGTGGTGGAATACTCAAGGCAACCGTCAACCTTGAGCGCTAGCTAAAACTTAAAGGAGGACAATTGAGGAAAAGCTAAGAGAAGCCAATTATTCCTGGCATGATATTTGCCGAAAATTAAATAACAGAATCCAATATAAAAGAATGGTAGAGGTCCTATGCTTCACTGGAAGATGAGGATAAGAGAAAGAGGGAGAGAGAGAGGGGGAGAGAGAGAGAGAGAGAGAGAGAGAGAGAGAGAGAGAGAGAGAGAGAGAGAGAGAGAGAGAGATTTACGTAAATCAAAAAACAAACCACCTAGGCCAATTTCTGATTTCTTGATGGAATTGCTGAACGTGGCATCTTCTAGTAAACATTTTATTCTCATCTTGTTTTGGGGTAGCATGTGTGTATTATTGTCTTAGGTTACTTAAGTAAAATTCTCTTCGTATAAGTATTTTTCTTGTAAGCTTGACGTATTTAGTCTTTGCTTTGTTAAGTCATAAATCAACACTTTTAAGGTTGAATAAGTTGTGTTGTAAGAAACTAAGTTGACCTATCTTGAAGAAAACAATGTTTTTAAATATATAGTATGTGTCAAAGTAAAAATATAAGGAAACGTAACAATCGAATTTTGATTTCTTGATGTAAACGTTAAGGTAATTTTTTATCAGCTGATAGAATAGTGGAGCGATTACATTGCATTTCATTCTGAGACAAGTATTTGGTAATCGGATTGAACTTGTGTTGTTTGTGATTTTATGTTGTTTTGCTTTGTGTGTATTCTGTCATAGTTAATCAATTTTCTGTGTGTATCATGTTTTATATTTGTTTTATATATCTCTTAAATATACAAGGAAGATCTCTTGTACTCCGCGATTCTACAAGGTAGTCAATTGCATAGCGTGTAGAGTTAGAATTAATAAGAGTGTCGATTAACTATTTCCCTTAAACACTTTAGTTCATTAGAAAAGCTTTGGAGATGTATCCTTGAATATTATTATGTTAGACTCTTAAACTTTCGAAATTCCCTCTATTCTAATGGATACATCTTTGTAATAATATTTGAATATCTTGGAAGTGATAGTCTTAAGGTTAATTCATATGATAAAGGCAAATCTCACGAGTAAATAGTTTTTAAGAGTAATCTGTCATGTGTTTTAAAACTAGTGAAAATGTTTACTATATAATATATGCTACTACTTGACGGGCCTAATAATTTTATTTTATTATATGTGTTGTATTATGTTAATTCTTTTATTAACATAATTTTTTTTAGATTCTTTGAAATAATTTCCATTTAAGTACATAATTTTAAAAACATTTAAAATATATGTAATCGAATTAATATTTTTAATTTTAATATAAAAACAGTTATAGTCAACTTATGGGGTACTTTCATTGAAAGTTTTAGCATTGTCTTTCTTATAGGGAACAATTTTTCAAAAATTTACTTTACTGTGAGATTTAGTGCTATTTTATAAACTTCAGTGTAGTGATTTATTTTCTTATATTTGTATCTATAGAGTGTAATCATATTATTTTCACTAAAGGCATTTTATGAAATCTTTTTGCTATAAATATAAGTATTATTAATTTTTTCCAATTATATTTAAACTTAATTACAGGCAGTAAAGATTCAATTTAACACTTTGAATCCAACAAAAATTTCATGTTCAACATTAATTTTGAAATAAATTTGCTTTATGAATATTTATAACTTCCGGTTAACCTTCTCAGTACTTCCGGTACTGGCGCCAGGTGTAAAACCATATTCTCACTTATTAGCATAAATTTGAATTCATAATTCTGTGTAGTTGCAATGTAATTCGACTTTGGTTCAACAAATAAACATTAAAATTAATGAATGAATTCCATAAAATTATATTTGGAAAATTATTTTGTATAAACGTTCTGGCTTTGGTTATGGAATGAAGTTAATTTCGTAAACGTTAAGCTTAAAAATAGAAATCTTCACAAATATGTAAACATTTACTGGGTGTAATATTTGATATAATGGAAAAGTCCATCTGTGATGATGATTAAGATGATTCAAACTCTATTATTTGTGTCTAATAGACATGAATTTGATTATACTTTTACATTTGAAAAACAAACTAATCAAGACAAAATTTTAATTCATATATTTATACACCGTATGGTATATTGCATCCCTTTAATGCATATAATTACAGCATCACGTCTTCATTATAGTATAATAACTATATGCAAGACTAGTAAGTTGACTACTTATTTGATTATAAGTATAAGCTGAAAATAGAGTTATTTCGGTAACTTCCAAAACAAAACTTTTTTTATTCAATATTTGTAGTGTTTATTTTACTTTATCTACTTTTAGCACCAAATATAGGTGATAGTTGAGTTCAAGCACATTATTTAAAATAAATTATTTATTTAATATACCTATATTGTATTAACTGTGGTATGGGAATTATTGTGACTGGAACTGTAAGTAATCAGTAAGTATTTATATTAAAGTTTTTCACTTGAACAATATAAACAACATTCTATTTATACTTGTAAAACAATCTTCGTATAAAAAAGTGCTGTAAGATAGCACTATTAACTTTTATTGCTTCATGATTGGTTTTTTTATTCTTAACATCGACTTATCATTTCATACTCTATTTGTGTACTTTATTACAAGGGAATAGAGTTATATTAAGTTTCCTTAGACATTCGTAACTACAACACTGTACAGTATATTATACAAACGGTAGTTGTTTTGCTATTTTTTACTATTACTATTATTTTGTTATAATATTGACTTCAGTTAATAATAATTGCGTGGTAACAATAGAGCTGATTGAGTAACTTACAAAACAAAACCTTTTTGTTCAATATTTGTAGTGTTTATTTGATTTAATCTATTTTTAACACCAAATATAGGTAAAAGCTGAGTTCAAGCACATTATTTAAAATAAATTATTTATTTAATATACCCATATTGTATTAACCGTGGTATGGGAATTATTGTGACTGGAAGCTGTTATTAATCAATAACTATTCTTATTAAAATCTTTCATTCAAACAATACAAACCACATTCAATATATACTTGTAAGTCTGTCTTCGTACAAAAAGTGCTATGCGATAGCATTATTGTCGTTTATCACTTTATAAATTGATTTTTTATTATTCCCAAATACGATTTATCATTTATACTCTATTTGAGTACTTTACTACAAGGAAATAAATATTTATTGGGTTTCTTAGACGTTCAAAGGTATAACTATTTACAACATATTATACAAATGACGTGATGAATTTTGCGTAATTCTATTAGTTTTAAGAGGTATGGCTAATACTATTCGTTAGTTTCAATTTTCCTACATATATTGTACATATTAATTAAAAAATTTTAACATAATAATAATTCTACAAAGTTGGTTATGTTATTCACTATCTTCAATATCTGAAGTGCTATATAATAAACATCTTTACACAGTACAATTCGCACAACAGATATTTTAGGTCACAGTGCACTATACCTTTTTCACAATAATAATAATGATACCATTCCGATCTCTTCTCTTTTGTCGTTCTTGATCCTATTTGTGTGTGGCGAATGGTACTTAGTAGCCGAATTCGACGTGTGGCACCGCAACGATGATTCGACCGTTTTTGGAACCTGTGAAATCTACCATAGCTTTCGTGTCTCTCTTGTCCCTTCAGTTACCAAATTTTATTGCAATTTTTTCAAAAATTAACAAAAATGACAAAAACTTTTATATCACCTAATAGTTAAATAATTATTTTTATGATACACCAAGTATTTAAATTGAATTTTATAATCTCATGCAGTTTTTGTCTGCCACAAATATGCCTCTCATAATTTCGTCATTTAAGCAATATAAGCATAATTTGAGTTTAATTTATGTCAATCAAACGATACCCCAAATTAATTATATATCAACATTTCCATTTAATGCCTATCATTGGTTAAATATTACCACTTTCACATATTTGCCCGCATCAAAAGCCCCAAATTTGTTTATCTCTGTTCACCATAATTTATATCAAATTACAGCATGCATCCGCAGTAGGAAGTGCACACGACGAGTATAAGCCAAAGTTTGGGTTTGTGAGAAATATATTGTGGCAAATATATTCCTGCCATGTAGGCACATATATTTTGTGCATATTTGCAGGAACGTGTTCCAATGTGCAAACAGCAGAATTTGCACTTTCTGATGACACTGCAACGTTTGTGCCGATGCATGGGATGTATGGGATGCATGGGATGTGTGGTAGCATACAGAAATGAATTCAATCAAAATTCCTGATATCAGCAATGTCATTCTCAGCTGCAACTGTTTTCATAGCCTGTAAGTGGATTACTGCTTCCATGTAACATGTACTGCACTGTTGCCAAAGTGGCTGAAATTTGCAGCTTGTGGCAGCTTGCTAGGGAGATATTTGAATAGTTATTATATCCGCCACAAGTTGAAGACATTTTGTTTGGTTTCCGCAAATACAAGTTTGATATACATAAGTTGTCATTTTCATTTTCAATTTCGATTTCGGTTAGTTGGGTTTCATCTCAGTATTTGTATATACCAGCATTCATCAATCTAGTAATCCTTTTTTCTGCGTCTCACGTCAAAGTTAGATTTGCGAAATATGTTCAAGTTCCTTTTAAAAGTTTGGAATACATTGAAAAATGTTAAGTATCTGCCAAAGTTCAAAGCATATCTTTGCAATACTTTCGTTTCCGCTGCTTGGTTGCGTATCTGATGTTGTCAGTTTTATACACTCTTCTCCACTGCCACTTAGTCTTTGCCTTGAAGTGCATTTTTGCGAAATACTTTCGTAGAATTTTTTGTCAAAATATTAGTTAAGAATAAAGTTTTGTTGGTTATGTAGAGACGGCACAACTATGTTTGGCGCTTTTGCTTTGTTTGGAGTGCTATTAAAATTGTATGCGTTTTATTTTATTATTTTTATTCGATTTTATTTCTCATCAGCACTCCATTTTGTCTTTTTAACTACAAGTGCAGAAAGATTGCACTGATATTTGTACATAAAATGTAGAAAAGAGTCTTTGCTTGGCATAAAGTGGAAAACATTTTCCGTATTTCACAAAAGCTGCAGAGTCTCCTTCAAGCGTCGTCACATAAGTGCATTCACACCGTTGCAAGTTGAAGGAATTTTCGCAAGTGTTTTAAATTAGTTGCAGTATTTACTCCAACTGCTGTGTGACAGTTGCTGTAAAAGTTTAGTGAAAATGTGGGTCTGACATTATTAAATGTGTCATCAAAATCTACGAGAGCAATTGCTACAGATTTGGCCATTCATGTCAAAAGTGTAAGTTAGCGGAAAAATTTAGTAGTGCTATGAAATTTTAAACTGTAAGTATAAGGAAACTATTGCTTTAAGATATTTATATAAAATTTTTATAACTCATAAAAAAAAAATACATATGTTGTATAATAATTTTATAGAGACGTTTCGAATAGTTGTAAACTACAACAACAAAATTATTTTAATAAAATACTGGGTACTGTTTCGAGTATCCTCAATATTAAATTTATTTAAGCTTGATTGTGATCGTGTTCTAATATAACACAGTAAGTGAATTTGTTTATTTCACAACAAATAACCAAAACTTCAATCTCGAACATACAAGTCAAGAACAGCTTTTGGTCAGAACAGTTTTGGCTAATGAACGCTGACTTTGAGCATCAAATTTGACAGGGTATGAGTTCAATCCCAGGTACTTGCAGTCTCAAAAAAAAAGAAAATTATTTACGAGTAATAAAATATAAGAAAAAATTTTAAGACCACTGAAGATGGGTAATACTCGAAACAGATGTATGATCAGCGAAAAATTCAATTCATTAAAATATGAAAAAAATTTTGTTGTTGTAGTTTACTACTATTCGAAATCTGTTCATTAAAAATACACTAAATTCTGTTAAATAAGAATTGACACTACCTTCATAATTGACATTAAAGTGTAACATAATAATTTTACTGAACTATTTAGGCAAAAACAGTTCAAATAGGTCTGGGAACCCACAATCGGCAGCTATAAATTGGAAGTTATGAAAAACGTAGTTAATTTGAGAACTACCGTAAACACCAAAAATGACGTCAACCTAGAGATTCAACGAAGAATCCCATTTGTCAACATACGGTTTATCTCTCGATAAACAAAATAACGCTCTGCAAGTCTCTTATCATATCTGTCCAGCTGTATAGTGCAGAAGCTAGAACAATAACCAGCAGTGTACGTAGTTCTCAAAGGCATTAGGCACATTCGAAGCAAAAATTTTTCTGGAGATCTATGGCTCCTTATGCGTAGATAACGAGTATCGATATGAATAGAACGATAAGCTGTATAAGCTATAATGTTATATTTAAATAGTTAAACATTAAAAAATTTCATTGGGATTCGCTGGATTGGTCGTGTTGTGCAAATGGAAAAATATTCCGGCGAAAACTGATTTAGTACTACGAGAACAATCGCTTCAGCTTTGGCCAACCATTTCAAATCAAAAGTGTGAGATAGAGAAAAAGTTTAAAAGTATTATAAGATTTTTACTTAAGCACAATAAGAGCACAACTTTACGAAATTTTTTTATAATTTTTATAACCTATGCACATTTTTTTATATTCATTATGTTATTAAATAGTTTTATGAACTAATTTTGTTTTAAAAATTATAGATACGTAAATTATTTGAAGATGATATATTAGTAGGCGTTAAGTAGTGATGGTATTGTCGGTAGTTCATTACAACTGTCAATGCTTTTTTAAAAATATGGAATACATTTCTTAAATTGGAAAATAAGTCTTTTTACTGATGGTAACATATTTTAGACTCACAATAGGCTATGATATGTAAACTTGCTACATATAACAAACATACATTCCTTTTCACGAAGTAAACATATAAAGGACGGCAATGTAACTTTTTAGTTTGTATGGCTTCGGTTCCTTTTAATTTGAGCACAAGCCACAGTAACCGATACAATAGATACGATACTAGTTAACACTATTTTCTAGTATCTACATATGGATTACTTTGCACACAGAAAAAAAAATTATGTGGTAAACAATACAATATAATGTCATTGTATTTAATAATTTATTTATTTAATTATTTTTGATCTTAGTGATGTTGATGATTGCGATGATTATGTCTTATTTCCTTCTGCGACAATATTAGACATCTACAAAATCTTTCCATTTAGTTATATTACATTTCAGTCATTTGATTTTATGCTGAGATTTACCAGAATCGGAAATATTTTTATATAGACCGCGCTTCCATGTTATCTTTGATCATTTTTGAAGGTTTTTTGATTTTTTGAGGTTCCCAATCTGTTGCTCATTTACATATTTCACTAGAGTTTTTGCGTAGTGTATGTACATAGTTTTTGCATAAGCATTGTTGCCTTATGTTCCCTTGTTTCTCTTAACTTAATTTGCTCTCAACTTAACCCAAATGTATACATTAATTTGTGGAAAAGTAAATGATAATAAGAATAATAATTGCTCAACAATGATAGTGCTCACCTATATATATATCACTAGAATTTTTTAGCAGCATATGCAGCTAGTTTTTGCATATGCGTAGAATTTTTTGTCCCTTAACTTAATTGGCTTTCAGGTCAACATTAATTCGTGGAAAAGAAAATAATAATAAGATTAATATATAAGCTAGAAAAATACTTCCAGATTTAGAAATTTCAGTATAATCAATTTAATTTTAAAAATAAATATATTATTCAATATTTTTATTTTCTCAACAAATTAATAACAGGATTTATTTCTAACTCGTCTTCACTTAAAAACTAATAAAACTGAGTTTTCATATTCGAACGTGATTCGAGCCAGATACGAGTACATTGAGATACTCGTAATAATAGAATAAATCGCAATTTACTCCTTTGCACTTCTCGTATTATTGTGGTTATTGCGAGAAGCATGACAAATCCTAGAATATGGCTCGTAAAATTTATGGTATCGCCTACAAGAATTAAGGAACAATAAAAAGAGAAGGATTTGACTGCTTTCTATTCACTTTGCAACAATCGCAGAAAAAGGACGATTTTTTATTTGTGCACAACTTTTTTATGATCCTATAAAAAAGTTGTGAAAATTGTGCCAATGTAAATACGAGAGGAAATAAGTGAAATAATATTATTAAGTAAATAAAAATGAAATAAAACTGAAAATCAGTCTCTGTGCAATATAGAGCCAATAAAGGAAACGGGTAGAAGTAACTTTATTATTGTTTGTTTTATTAAAGATACAATAAAATATTCAAATATACAATAAAATTTAGGTAATGGGAAAATTGGTATATTTAAGGTGAAAATGTTATATATATATCATATTTACCAAAATATGTCATAAAATGATAATAATAATTTTAGAAAAGTATTGCGACACTTATTTTTTACTTTAGGTTCATAATAGAATTTATATAAAATGCACTGTAAAATAAAAAGTTATATACTATAAAGCTGGGTTTATGTTATCCATGTTAGAACGAAGTTAATTGCTTATTACTTCAATGACTATTTAACTTTTATTTTATTTTTATTTGTGAGTTCTTTATTAGAAATAAATTTTAGCATAAATTAATTAATACAGTAATCATATGCTTATACTATGTTCAGACAGCAAAGTTCTTTAATTTAGTAAAAATGAAATTAAGTTAATTTTGAAAGTGTTCATACTGCCCCAAATTAAGGAAATCATATGTTTTTTATTTACTAATGGAATATTAAAAATTCCATGCTCCTAACATCATTTGTATCTTGAAAATTAAAAATTGATTATTATAACTATAACGGATGGCATTCAGTAGTTTTATTAGCTTTAGTTGATTTCACCTTTGCGAATTATTATTTTTCACTCTATTTTAAATTAATAAGAGTAACGGTTCTTTCTCTAAATTAAAATTTAAAAATTTCCACTACTTTCAAAATATTTCCCGCTTTTAATTAAGTAATTAAAAATGAATTTTTCGTTATCTCAACTTTATCTTTTGCTTAAAATTTATCTTACACATAGTTGCATTTAAAATGTTTCTTTACTTCAGCCTTCGTTTCAACGAAATTAAGGCCATTTTCCTTAATTTCGTTCTAACCTCACAACTTAATTTCGCTAAAATAAAGTTGAAATTAAGATTTTTGTGAAATTAAGGTATGTCTGAACATAGTATTAGATTAATATAAATGAAAGTATAAATATTTAATAAATTATATTGAAATAAATTCTTAAAATATAGCTATTATTTCTTCATTAAAATTGTCTATGGGATTTTTGCATTCTTGGAATTTCTAAAATTTACTTAAAATCTGAGAGGTCATGCGTTACTTGTCAGTCAAATAGTAAGAGGAATTTTCTGAGGCAAATAAATGTTTGCAGTGCACATACTGTGCGATTGTCAAAAAGTTAAGTATTTATAACACACAAAACAATTTGCTCATGTCAGAAGTTCATATTATGTCACCAAGTTTTGCACTTGACAGTTATCCTGACAGCAACATGAGAATATATTGCTTAATGCACGTCCCGGAAAATATTTGTTGTCTGTTAATGCCTAAAAATTTAAAATTATGTACGAAGTTTATGTATAATTTTGTATGAGTTAGTCTGCGCATACTTTCCAAATGAATAAATTCTTTAAAAAACTACATATATGAATGAGTATATATTTTTTCAAAAAAATATAAACTATGCAGATACTGTATTTATTTATAGTTAATGAAAAAAGAATTATTATTGTTGAAAAGAATTATGTTGTTATAACATAATAATCTCGATCCAACTGAACGCTAAAGACAATCTTAGAATTTTGAAAAATAATTTCGTACTGTTTTGTTATCTCAATATATATCTTTTTTGTGTTGTGCTGATGAAATTGCAGATTTGGAGTGGCGACCTGTGCCCAAAGCCTACTTAAGCTCAAATAATGGCATGTTGCAGTAAGGATTAGCGTTTGTTCATATATAGACTGGAATTCAGCGTACGAACAACGTTGAAAGGCACGACTCTCCCATTATGTAAAGATGAACTAACGTAACAATTGTAAGAACTTGTTTCTGATTTTGCACAATGATAGTTCGCAACAATTCTAAGAACTTGACTAAATTCCTGATTTTGCAGGAAAGGGAGATTAGACTGACTATTTTTAAGTATAAAGTCATTACAATTCAAAAATAGTGAATTTGTTAAGCACTATTTAAAGATTTTTCATTGATTTCTTCTTCTATTTCAAAGACTGACAGCAGTGGTGAGTTATCAGTTAAGATTGCAGTTCTGCAACTATCCTGTATTAGTGAATCGCTAGGAAAATTTAACAGCAACGTTATCAAAATTCTGTCTTGTGGAACGTGGTTTGCAGAATATGTGGCTCATTTGAAAAATTTTTTCTAAATTTAATTTAATTCAATTTGAAATAATTGGTAATTGTAAATGTGTAAACACATTTCGTTTTTGTAAAAAATAACTAGTATTCCTAGTATGGATAATAAATTATTAAACAATAATATTATAACTTTATACACACGAAATGAACACGAAACCTTTGTCGCGAATACTAGGCTCAGATCTCATGACATGTATTCACAGTTGGAATTACGCTCTGTTTAGGGGCGGTCTATACTTAAATATAGGGACGGTCTTTTTAAGTTTAATGCCAAAGAATTCAATATATCTGAACGTGATTGTTCTTTGATTAATCGTAATGAAATTTAAAACATATGTCATATTATCGCTGTATACCAGATTTTCAGAAAACATAGACCTCTTGTTTTTCATAAAATGCGTCTATCTGAAGTTAAGGTCTTGTTAAACGGAAGCAGTACTAGAGAATAGGAAATAAACAGGGTATCAACTCCCAACGAAGTGGTGCACAGCGACCATAGTTGATTGTTTGTGTAGCAATACTAACAACTTGTACAAATTTATGAAAAGTGTTTTAAGTTTTAGAAGATTAATTATTAAAAAATTTATATGAATAATAATGTTAATAATATGCACCATTTTTTTGATTGCCAATATGATACACAACAAATATGTTATAGTCAATTTAGATTGTATGTAAAAT
Organism: Teleopsis dalmanni; assembly: GCF_002237135.1. Classification (NCBI taxonomy): domain Eukaryota; kingdom Metazoa; phylum Arthropoda; class Insecta; order Diptera; family Diopsidae; genus Teleopsis; species Teleopsis dalmanni. The sequence goes on along the minus strand of NC_051847.1, from coordinate 78,184,692 downwards.
TCTATAATTTTTGTTAGTGCTATATGAATTTCTTTAAATTAATATTTAATAACAAATAATAAAAATAATATAGAAAAATAAAAATCGTACTCCATATAAACATTTCTAAATTGTAACTCATGTTCATCAAAAAAAAGCAAAAATTCTGTGTCTGTAACTTTTTTAATCAAAAGCCAATGTTAATTATAATTTGTCCCAAAACCGGCAAGCATTTCCCCATAATCTAAACAGCAACAAGTTTCTGCTTAGCAACATGTTGCTACAACTTTTGTATCCAACAACTATTGTTGTGTTTCAGCCACGCTCACAGCGCACATTTGTGCTCTCACTGGTTGTGTAAATGTTTACAGCATCCAGTTTCATTCAAAGTAAACAAAACCACGCGTTGCATCTCGTGAGAATATAAAATCGCCGGTAAATGCAGAAATACATTTTCTCCCCATAACCAAGAAGTCATATTAGGTAATTTGCCAAACAAAATACGTGCTGCGCTTTAGGCGCCTACATTGGTAGTAGGCCTAAATGTATGCTTCGATAAGTTTTTAGTAGCAACTCAGCTGCCGATGATGCAAGTCGTTTTACGGAAAACCAAATTGATGGAATTTATTTAAGAAAAAAAAAACGAACAAAAAATAAAGTAAATATACTGTATATCTATGATTACATAGTATATGTTGTTGAAGTAATGTGACTGTCTGGATATAGGCGCGTGTGAATAATAATAAATGAAACAGAAAATGAGTATAAAAACAAAAGTCGAAAAATGAATTTAATGAAGTGTGAAAAAATTCGAAATCAAATCGAAAATTAGTGAAAGTAATCAACTTAAGCGAAATATCGCAGTAAAGTGGCGTTGAATCAAAATATTATATAAAAAAAATAAAAAGTGTTTTTAAAGAAATTAATATTTGTAAGAATTCAAATCAAAAATATATAAAAAAACGTTAACGTAACTAAAATTGTGTGTGGAAAAATAAGTTCTCAGCACAGTCTCAGTACAGACGATTGCAAAAATAAAATCACTCATACGACCCGTTGTACTTGGAATAACGTAAGGCCAACATTTTTGCACGTCTTGTTTATTCTCCATTTTGTTTCTTTTTCTTTTGTAGTTATTTTTTTTCATTTTTAGTTTTATTTGCAATTTCAAACTCAGTTTTGCATTTAAGCAACGTAAGCAGTTGCTTCAATTTTAGGTGTTGTTGCGATGGTGCGGTTATATCCTGTTTTCGAGTCCTGTTCCCCATTGTGTAAGAGCACGTAAGTGCATTTGCATGTGTGCTGATGCCTTCATTCATGTTTTCAGCTTCAATTACTTTCACATTGTACAAGTATTCATTGAATACTTTTTTTTTCAAACTTCATACATGTTTCAGTACAAAAAAAAGTGTCTGCATTTGCGAAGCAATTGTGAAACGGAAATGCAATATATTTTTATCTTTTTTATTGATACAATTTTTCTTTAAGCTTCCGGCTATGTTCTGTACTGTATCTTCGTAAGCAGTTATTTATAGCTGACTCCCGCAATTTAGCAATTTTTTCTTTGTTCGGATTGCACTGCGCTAAGGTGCAGAAAAGTGGAGGTGGTTAAGTTTGTGTCTGGAAAAGTTTTCTTTGTTCTGTTTTGATTTATATTCGCTATTTTAATTTTCTGTTTCCAATTTATTCTATGTATATTATTTCATTTTATTTATGTGCAAAAGTTTTTATGCAATACGATTTTGTATGAAAGGCAGGAAATCTTGATCATTGTTTGTGACAAGTGACATTAAAAAGGTTCATATAATTAAGGGGCTTACAAAAGAATTCAATTAACCTTTATCAGGTTATTTAGTTAAGATAAGCGTAAAACACACCATCTAATGTATTTACTAGTTAAAAATGCACGTTTTTTTTTTATAAAACAATATGTATTAAATAAAATAAAAAGCTAACGAAAAATAATTAAAAAAACAATATTGTTAATTTAAAAAAATAGCATAAAGAAAAAGGTAATGTCATAACGAAAAGGTAAAGGAAAGTAAGTTTTTTATCTTCAACTGGTTTTTATCTTGTGGACTTAAGTTAGACTTTGATTAACATGAATTAAAAGAAATGATTCAATTAAAAATATAAACTAAAACAATCTTTCATTTTTCATAACAAAAATTTAAAAAAAATTAGTTATTTTCAACCGGTTCCTATCTGGTGTACTTAAGTTGGGCTTTGATTTTCATGAATTTAAGAAAATAATTCATTTAGAAATATAAACAAAAATAATTCTTCATATTTCAAGTGTATTAATTTTTGTTAAATTTCAAGCAATTTAAATAATAAAATGTAAATGTTTTTCTTAAACGTTGGCCATTGTTGATTTTTTATTTATTAAATACCTCAAATTCAGTTAGTTTCTATAGCTGTGGTTTATGCGTTAGCTTTAATTAATAACACTGTAAGTGTTAGATTGGTTTCTCTCTTTCTGTATATGTGAACTATATTAACTGAATACCAAAAATTAAGTGAAACCTGGACTATAAACTAATTAAATAAATATTCGAATATTCACTGATAATGAAAATTTGACAATATTCGAAACAGCGTTGAATGGTCAGCCACTCACATTTTTGTTGTTGCTTTTTTATTACTATTCGAACCCTTCTAGTTTTTAAAGACCGTTGATGATGTGTATTTGACGATATCAAAAATAGTTGTATTAATTTAATTAATTAAAATTAAATATGTGTTTAGGATTTGTACGTATTTTGTCTATTATATTATGTGTTTATCTATTTGAAATAGAGTTTATGTGATGACAAAAATATTTTACGATAGGAATTTGTTATACTACAACATTTTGTATTATTAAACAATGATTTTTAAATGAAAATATATGAAATATATACAAAATTTTTTAATAATTTGGTAGTGCCTTGTTATGAATAACGAAATTAAAATTATTTTTTCAATATTTAAAATGAAAAATAACGAAAGAATTTATTGTAATTTGCTATTTTTATTTTTACATAATGGGAAAATGAAACTGAAAGGAGCGTGTTTTTCTCATAAACGCATGGGGGAATACTTGTACTTAAGCCTTTAAGGTGTTTCTTCTGCATAACATATACTTTTTTTATGGATGTAATGTCTTTCATATTGCTTGATCAGTTATCTGTAATCTTTGCTGCATATTGTTTAAGGGATATCAGTTGAAAAATTATCAAAGCTCACGAGTTAAAATGCATTTATATTTTCTATTAAAATGTTGTTCATACATGAGCTCGTTTAAAAGTCTGTGTTTTATATTAATACCTCACAATTAGCTAACTTTAGTAAACGTTAATTATTCAAATATTTACTTTACAGCCAAATACAAAAGACAACAGAAACATTGAGGTTACAAAACTTGTAGAGGTGCGATAAGTCGCAGACCAGTGCTCATTGTCGCATAGCTGACTTCATCACTTCTTCAAGCTCAAACTCCAAAGTAATGAGGAATTGAGGGCAAAACAAGCATATGAAGATTTTTTTGCAAATTATGTAGGCTTGATTTTCCTTCTCTTCCTTACTAGTTTGGAATTTCAGCATGAAGAAGTAAAGTAATTTATGCGCTATAGGTGTGTAGTCAAAATCTAGATATTAAAACTTAGGGTTTCATATCTTAATTTGGCTTCTCGATTATATGTAAACAAGGATTTTCTTGTTTTCGTTTAAAAATGTGAATCTCTAATACACATCAATTACACGTTAGTTCAGATCAAACACAGTGTTTCCAATTTCCACGTATATTTGTTGAGAATCGAAATTTATATATTGTAAATTATTTGTTGATTTTAGTACTTATTTAGTCTGTTATAAATATTGTATTGTATCTTATAACTTTTACTATCAAATAAGGTAATAAGTAAGGAAATGCCAATAACAACAAATATTTTTGGTTATTTTTTAGAGGATTTTTCTTTTATTTAGTTAAGGAAGCACGTCTTTTGTTTATTGTCTTACATATTTCAGAGAAAACTCTCGTGCATAACTTTTTTCAATTTTTTACTAAGGTAATATCTTGCGAAATTAAGGCAAATTGTTGGAGGGCATCATGTAGGTATAGTGTTAACAGGGTAGTTTGATAGTTTGTTGACTTTTAAAATGAAAGGTATGTACCGTCGCACAGTGTGACAAAACACAAAATTAGGCGGTCATAATTCGATATTTTCGGAACCAGTGGAGATATTGATATGAAATTTTCCTAAAATATAGTTTTTGAGTTGATCTTTCTTTTAAATCTAAATTGAGCCCAATCGGCCTACCGGAACTACCCGAAATTTTTGCCCAAACATGGGGATTTTACTGTGGTCCCAAGATTACTTAAAAACTATGATAGGTAGAAAGCTGAATTTTGGTGTCCGGGAAACTTACGTTATTATCTAGATTTCAACATTTTTTTAAGGTTTTCCGCCCACTGCCACACCCACCCCCCATACAAAATTTTCATTATAAATCATTTATTATCGTTAAAAACACTTTTTGCACTTATTGGACTACACATATACGTGACTTACATAGCAACACAACATTACGCAAAAAATGGGTGTGATCCGCCCATTAGTTCCTCAGTTATTTGCAGTTTTATGCAATTTTAGCGAAATTACGATTTTACAAAAATTGAACCAACTTTAAACCTTTATAGCTTTTTTACTATTTATTCAAAAATGATCATTTTTCATTTTTTTTTGAAGCTTACGATATTGTTATTCATTATGTGTAAAAAAAATTTCAATTTTAATTATCAAAAAAATTTTATTAGCGAAATTGCACAAAAAGTCAGCTTTTTTTTCATGGCCATTTTCACTTCTATCTACGATACCCAAAAAATGTATCCGAGTTTTTTCATGAAATTTTTCCTATTAATAGCCAAATAGTTACACTTTACAATAAAACAAAAATTGGCCTGCGCACTCTATGTTTTACACCTATTTCAGGCCTCAGAAACCAGCGAAAAATTACGAAAAATATTATCTACAATAAACCCCATTTATTTCAACAACAAATTCAATGAGTAATAACAAAAAGACATTTATAATTTTATAAATATTTAATTTATTTATATTTCAAATTTCAACTAAATCGGTTGAAGAATAACGAAGTTATAACACATTATGTTCAGACGCCTGACCGGAAGTATGATCACAGCGTTTAACCTTGAATGTACAGCTATTCAATTTTACACAAGCAAGTAATGCGTATTTGAAATATGAACA